>NC_043709.1:131219757-131274051 GCF_006229205.1 Suricata suricatta | reverse complement strand
AGTCAAAGCTTTTATCTACTTACAATAAATCAGCTGGAAATTTAAAAGAACATGGGCTTAAATGGAGTGCTGTTGGCGCCCTTTTCTGGGGGCTGCTTTGGACGAAGGACACACATATTCACCTGTGGTCTCCTACGTAGGACCATCCTGAATGCAAGCAGTCCAAACGGGACTGATTTCTGTGGGCTGCATGTCACTCAGATGTCACCAGCACAGTGCAGCCAGGGAAGATGGCTTCCCGAGAGCCATTAACTCTTGTTCAGGTTCTGGACAGCACAACTGTAATTCTGCCCCAGTAAACTGGGTAGGGACGTGCCAGAAACCTTCAGCCTATTTCAAAACTATACAAAGTATGCAAAACCGACTTGGGCGCTGATGTGAGGTTCCAGGCTCGGTGTGACTTACAGACAGGTGCTTCACCTTCCCTGGCTATAGGACATCCCACGGTATGAACGGCCCCCTGGCATCCTTAGCTCCGCCCCGTCCGTAACTGGCCCACTAATTCCCAACTGTTCCGGAGCTATAACAGAGCACCCCTGGGAATCACTGATCTCTCTTGTTCAGGAGAGAATTCTCTTGTTCAGCTCTGAATTCTTTTCTGCAATCAGCCTAGGCAGCTACAGAACACTTCTGACACCCACGTAAGTATTAGTAGGAGCATAAATACCAATGATAACTCTTCACGCTGCCTGGAGACCAATCTTTCTGCAAGTCACGCAAGAGTATCGAGTTTACGCTTTAATTTTCTGAGCGGTGTGCACTAATTTAATTAGCCTTGATTTTGAATCAGGCAGTTAAATCTCCCGCCCAGTGTGCTGAATATGAAAATTCCAAATCTCGGGTACTCCATAATCACTTTAAGTCAAGTCTTTGTTTCCAGGTCCCAAAGCAATTTCTGTTTCTCTTCCAAATCTGCTCTTCAAACCAAATCAAATTCCATTTTTTATGCGTGTGGAGGTGGAGACATTCTAATTTCTCCACACATTTCTTTGTATAAGTATTTCAGCAGGTCAGCATTTAAAAGAAGACAAACTTGGGATGTCACCATGCCCTGCTGGCTAGATGGCATTTTTTATTTCATCCTGACTAGCTTTTACTTCTTTTATCTCTGCAGAAAGGGACTGTAGTCTATTTGTGACCCCAGCTAGCATTCTTATGATCATGACTCTAAATTCTGGTGCAGACATCTTGCTTGCATTTGTGTTGGTTAAGTCCCCAACTGTCCTTTCTTCCTGCTCTTTCTTTTGGGGTGAAACCTGTGGCTCAGGTTGTACAGACTGTTGTGTTAACCTTCAGATCAGTTGTCTAGGTGTGCGGGATGGTTCAGTGTTGATGTGGCTGCATTTCATGGACACGAGACACAATAAACACTTCCGTGTCGTTCCGCCGTTGGCTCCTCTGCCCGGGTGACTCCCACAGAAAGAAGTACCTCCTTGCTTGGACCCTTCACCCAAGTGCTTTTCTTCACCTCTCTCATTTGGACCCCTCGCTGCCACAGACACTAGATTTCCTTGCAGGGCACTGTTCTCATGTCTCTCTTGCATCAACAAAAGAAGTGAGAGGAATTGTTTCTTTAATTTTCTTTTTTTTTTTCCAATCATCTCACCAACTCTGACCTTTGTTGGGTCTGCAGTTCTATGAGTCTTAGTACAGGAATACATTCACACTACCACCACCACAATCAGGATACAGGGCAGTTTGGTCATCCCCCCCAAAAGTTCTTTCCTTTGTCCCTTTATAGCCACGCCTTCCCTCCGCCCTGACCCCCAGACATGTAGTGATGTTCCCCATCACTACAGTTTTGCCTTTTAAAGGATGTCATGTGAATGGGATCAAACAGTACATACCCTTTGAGACTACCAGTTTTTTCACCATGCTTCATGCCTTTGAGATTGTCCCAAGTGGCTGCGTGTATCAGTCTACAGTCCTTTCCATTTACTGCTGAACAATACTCCCCCAGGTGGATGGACCAGTCTTTGCTCATTCACCTCCTGAAAGTCACCCAGGCTGTTTCCAGCTTAGGCAACCATGAACGAAGCTGCCCTGAATGTAGCCACACCTGTCCTGTGAACAGGAGTCTTCATTTCTGCAGGCTAAATACCCAGGACTGTCGGGTCATTATGGTGCACATAGTTTACATTTATTTTTTTTTTTAAACTGCCAAACTGTTTCCGGAATCGCTTTCCCACGTTACATTCCCACCCACAATGGCCGTGACTTCCAGTCGCTCCACATCCTTGCTACGCTCAGTCCTATCGGTAATTTTTCCAGTTTAACAGGAGTGTCAAGGTGTCTCAGCCTACGGTTTTAGTGTGCATTTCCTTACTGGCCGAAGACGCTGCACACCTCCGATCCCTGGGCGTGCGTGCCCCCCGCCATCCCTGTGTCCCTTCCGTGAAATCTCTTGTCTTTTGCCATCTTCTAATCGGGTTAGTCTCCATGTTGAATGTTGAGAGTCCTTTTGATTCCGAACACAAATCTGCCGCCAGGTAGGTGATCTGCAAATGTCTCTGCAGGGAGCACCCTGTCTCTGGATTCTTTCGACTGGACCATCCACACAGCACAAGTCCTTACCTCTCGTGAACTCAAATTCACCCATCTGTTTTCCGGGTCTCGCGTCTACAAACTCCGTGACTAACCTCAGGTCGTGAAGATTTCCTCTCATGTTTTTGTCTAGAAGCTTTAGTTTTACATCTTACATTTAGACCTATAATGTGTGTTGAGTTATTTTTTACACAATTTTTGTGTGTGGTTTACACCCACTTTCAAAGTTTTGCATATGGCTGTCCTATTATTGGATTTTTTTTTATGTTTACTTATTTATTTTGAGAGAAAAAGAGTGCAAGCAGGGGAGGGACAGAGAGAGAGGGAAAGAGAGAGAATCCCCAGCAGGCTCCATGCAGTCAGCCTGGAGGCAGACTCAGGGCCCAAACTTATGAAGAATCGTGAGCTCATGACCTGAGCCAAAATCACGAGTCAGACACTCAACTGACTGAGCCACCCAGGCACCCCTGTTGTCAGTTTCTGAACAGAACAACTTTTAAATGAAAGGCTAACACAGAACTGGCTTCCAGAGGTCCTCTTTCTTCATGCTTACAAGACAAAGGTTCTTTTTGTACAAAGACATCTGTATCTTTAAAAGAAGGTTTGTTTATAAGAACAAGATGACTGTGACCGTTCCAATGGGCAGCCCCCAAACTTTGTGTCCATTTCTGCTGACAAGGAGACCAAAGACCTTCCCCGATGGTCTGAACCCAGGAGTTCCCTCTCCTTGTTGGTCTATAACCTATCCTGCAATTTCTTTCCGAGTCTATAATGGCAGATACCGACCCTTTAGATGATTTCTGGAGTTTCTCTACCATCAGGCACATTTGCCGTGAAAGACCAAACAGCCATGGGCCTTGGAAACCTTGCCTAATCTTTCCTCTCCCTCCCAAACTCAGCCCTCCTGGGAACACACATGAGGCTAACAGACCTCTAACGTTCACGGCTATTCTGTGACCATGTGGCCCTTTATACCGGCACGTTCACACCTCTTCCTGGTTCCACACGTAACACGGCAGGGGAATAGAGCCCACGAAAGCCCCTCAAATGCTAGAGCCATCAGAGGGGTATCCACAGACCAGCACCCACGACGGCTGAGGTTGAATTGACAGCCATCGTGTTGTGTTTCCACCCAAGTCCACGTTAGAGGGGCCTCCGCTCTGACTCCAGGTGTCCCGGCTGCTGGTGCCTCTCGTGAGCCGCTCTGTGAGCGGGGAAGTCTGGTCCCCAGAGCCACCAGCCACTGCCCAGGACAGGTGGAGAGGGGGCTGGAGAGCGTGCCTGGGGAGTCCCACTAGTGCGGCCCGGAAGACATGCTCAGGGGAGGCACCCCTACAGCTGCGCCCCGAGCTCGGTGGCCTCGAACACCAGTTGCTGGTGCTCCCGGACTCTGTGGCCGGGAATTCCGGCAGGCACAGAGGGCCGGCCAGCCTCTGCTCCACGGCTGGGGTGACCCCTGGCTGGCGTCCTCACAGCAAGCAGGTATCCAGTCTAGAAATCTCTCCTTTTCTGCCCAAAGAATGGCTGTGTCTCCATTACCTCCCCTACAACCGAGGCACAGCCGATTTCTCCAGACTCTGCTCTTGAACAAGCCGGACGACAGAGCAGTACCCGAGGCTCACTTGACGACAGTGCTCGCTGCTTCCGGCAGGACTGGGTCAGTGCTGGGCGTGCATGCCCCCCGACATCCTGGGTGCTTCCGGCAGGACCGGGTGGAGCCGCCTCCCTGGCTGCCATTGCGAGACTCGCACTGAATGGCCCGCGTGGGCTCCCCCTCCCCAGCGCACCCGTCTTTCATTTGAACCACATCACCAGACTTGTTCTGATCAAACGTCATTAATCTCTTGTTGCACATGGAGGAAGATGTCAGCCGAGTAAATCAGCACCCAGTGGCCTTCTGGACAGGCATCACACATGCTGTCATCCCTTCCTCCCGCGGCGGCAGCCAGGCTCCCCCAGAAGGGGTGTCAGCTACAGGACGACTTAGTCATTGATCATCAGTGCAATTACCTAATCAGGTGCTCTGCCACCTCAGGCAAAGACCTCTCTCTCTCTCTCCCTTGCTCTCCCCCCCTCCTGTCTCCCCCCCTTTCTCTCTCTCTCCCCCTCTCCCTGTCCCTCTCTCTCTCATTTCCCACACAGCCTGCTCGTCCCCTCATACAGACATGCTTCTTTAATTTTTGCTGCTTCCACCAAACCAGTCTCTGATCGAAACACATCTTTTTTTTTGCTGCAGGAAATGGAGGAAAAGAGACTTTCAATGTCTCTTTCCTCTCTCTGATTCATTCTGTTGCAGGGCACACTGTCTGCAGTTTGATGTCATTTTCAAGCCCAGTGGCATCCGACTGGGGCACAGCAAGCTCCGGAGAGAGCGGGCCACGTCCCTCCCTCACCACACCGGCGCTCGGCACAAGGAGGGGATCTCATTTTTCTCCTATAAAGCAGGTCAGTGGATACTGCGCTGTGTCGCACCTTCCATCCCCACCACGCTGCCGCAGAGAAGGAAGAATTCTATCTTGAGCGGCGTCTGACAAGGCCCGCACACGCTAGCGCTCTCTCCCTGTTCTGTCACACCACCGCGCACGTGACACACCGTCTAACCATGAGCCTGTACGTCCTTCCCAGAAGGAAAAGAACCAGCGCACCTGGGTGGCTCGGTGGGTTGAGCGTCCGACTCTGGATTTCAGCTCAGGTCATGATCCCAGAGTCATGGGACAGCCCTGCGTCGGGCTCCACGCCCAGGGCAGAGACGCTTGAGAGTCTCTCTCTCTCCCCGCCCCTCTCCCCTGCTAGTGCTTTCTCTCTCTCAAGTTAAAAACTAAACAAAACAAACCAAAAACAAAAGGAAAAGAGTTCCCACCATGCATTTGGACAAGGAAACCAGGTCAAAACTGACCGCTGATCGCCTTGAGTCACCACCTTTAAGTGGACGTAGCCAATGGCGCTTCTGAACCGAACGGCCTTTGCCTTGTAAACACCGAACGCCACTTTCCCAGGAGGAGAGAGGCGACCAGCGCGAGCTCCCACGTGGAGAGCGTTTCCGGAACAGCGCCCGTCCCTCACACCCACCCTCCTCGTCCCCATCCGCTCGGGGAGGACCGTCTAAGAGACCACGCGCTGCTCCCAGCCCCCGTCCTGCAGCCAGCACAGAGAGCTCACAGCCTCGCCGCTGCGCCCACTTCACAGATGAAGCAGATAAGGCCCAGAGAGGCGTGGCTTCTGGGTCACGCCAGCCAACACGCATTCCTGAGCGAAAAGAACACAGAATGGTGACAGCATGAAACTTTATTCTGTTTCTTTCCACGTTTTCCAGCGAGCGCCCTGCACTACGGCAGACACGGCAGCCAAGGAGGCATCTCCCGAGAGAAGGATGCTGCGATTTTCCTGTTAGTGAGACAACAGTGGTGTTCACTTCACTCCGAGAAGGGACCCCGAACACTGCAAGGCATGATTTCCAGGTGGTGTGAGCCGGTTTCCAGAAGAGACCAGCTCTGGCCTCGGAGAACTGAATAAAGAAGATCCCTTCATGGGTGTGGACGGGCAGGCATCATCCCATCCACTCGGGGTCTAAACGGAACCAAAATGCAGAGGGAGGACAAGTCTGCCCTGTACGTGAGCAGACACATCCATCATCTTCTCCGCCCTCCGAGACCCTCAGACTCAGGGCCGGACTCACACCGTCAGCCCCTGCGTCTGGGCTGGGGCTGAATCACACCGCCACTCTCCTGGTCCCCAACCTGCACACGGTCATGGGACTTCAATGCCACTATAACCTGAGTCAATTCCCAAAAGAAACCTCCATCTCCAGCTATCCGTCTACATCCATCCTCGTGGCTCGGCTCTCCAGAGAGCCCCAGAGTTCTCCCTGTGGCGGGACAAGGTAAAACAACTTAGAACAGCACTGTTCACATTCACAGAAAATCACAGAGCCACCATTTGTGCTGAGTTCTTAACAGTTTTTAACTAGGGGAGGAAGGTATGGAAAAAGCTAGGAATCCTTCAGTAAGTTCACTTCCTAAATTAAACTAACATAGATCAATTTTAGCAAATTTCACTTCCTTCCGTTCATAAAATACTTTTATGAAAAGCCCAACCCAAAACAAGTCTACTGGGCCATTCCCCTCAGGGGAAAACAAGGAGTGTTAAAATGCGGACATTTCCAGGGCGCCTGGATGGCTCAGTCAGTTAAGCGTCCGACTTCGGCTCAGGTCATGATCTCACAGTTCGTGGGTTCAAGCCCCATGTTGGGCTCTGTGCTGACAGCTCAGAGCCTGGAGCCTGCTTCGGATTCTGTGTCTCCCTCTCTCTCTCCCTCTCTGCCCATCCTCCACTCTCTCTCTCTGTCTCAAATATAAAATAAAACACTAAAAAAGCTATTTTTAAATGCAGACCTTCCCACGAAGGTGCATCCTCCAAATGCAGAAACAAACACACCACAGGGGAACCAAGGGCCTCTGGTGACACCACGCACTGCTCTGCATCCTGCGTCGGCCCCTCGGAAGCCTCAGGAAAGCCTAGCCCGGAACAGGCCAGAGAGAAAACAGGCAGTGAGTCTGAGAGGAGGAACTTTCTCAGGCCGTACATTAGCTCCGTGACAACGTTGTCCACTTGCGACAGGGCGAAATGGAAGGGAGGCACAATGAAAATCCAGAGAGAGGGGCACCTGGGTGGCTCAGTTGGTTAAGCCTCCGACTTCGGCTCAGGTCAGATCTCATGTTCGTGGGTTCAAACCCTGAGTCGGGCTCTGTGCTGACAGCTGGCTCAGAGCCTCGAGCCTACAGATTCTGTGTCTCCCTCTCTCTCTGACCCTCCCCCTCTCATGCTCTGTCTCTTCTGTATCAAAAATAAATAAAACACTAAAAAAAAAAAAGAAAGAAAATCCAGAGACAAGAAGTCAACTGTCTCTCAAACCTAAAATCTGCTTCAAGGAAACTCACAGGGCTTATGGCTCCGGGCCGCACCCAGCCAGTCACCTGTGGGACGAAGAGAATTCTGGAAGGCTTCCAAGTTCCCTGGGGCTGTCCCTAGAGGCTTGTGGAACATTCCGAGTCTCTTTGCCAAGGTAGACACTGACAAACTGGATGCTGCATGAGTATCGCATTTAGCCCCTTCTGCTTCTAGAAACTTCTCCACAGGAACTTGATTTCCCCTTCGGTGCAGTAGGAGAAGAAGGTATGTCCTCTCCCTCCCCCGACCTTCTTTTCTTCTTTCTTTCCCTTCACTCTTATTTTTTCTTTCTCTCCTTTGTTTTAACCTCATCTTTCTGTAAGACTGACAACACAAGGCACTGGTGTTAGAGAAACACAAGGAGGAGAGAAAAATAGAAAAAGTTACAGTACAAATAAGGAAGTAGAATCTGGGAAAGCGCTTACCTACAGGACTTGGTATGCTTCATGGTTTACTTGGGAAAACCTGATATTTTAAGAGCATTTTGCAGGGTGCCTGGGGGCTCAGTGGGTTAAGCATCTGACTTCGACTCAGGTCATGATCTCACAGTTCGTGAGTTCAAGCCCTGCATCGGGCTCTGTGCTGACAGCTCAGAGCCTGGAGCCTGCTTCGGATTCTGTGTCTCCCTCTCTCTCTGCCTCTCCCCTGCTCTCTCTCTCTCTCTCTCTCTCTCTTAATCTCTCAAAAATGAATAAACATTTTTTTTAAAAACCCTTTTTAATTAAAAAATAAGTAAAGTGCACTTTTCTGAGTGTCCAGGACAAAGGAAGACTCCTACCACTTTGTCCCCAGAGCCCAAGGCACACGGTTTACTTCTGGCAACAATACCCTGACAATGGCCTCAGATGGGATGGAATAATGACCTATAAGAGAGAAAAGTCAAGTCCATCCCGGGCTCAAAGTCACGTCCATTCAGCTAGGAGACTGAGGACGGAAAGGTCCATGTGAAATCTCGGGGCCTCCCCACAACCCTAAACAAAGACAAGACCAAACCACAGCCGGAAACCAGACCCTTGGACACCTCCCGGGTGCACTGCGGGCACCACCATGTCCTGAGTAGCTGCAGTTCTCATAAGCTCCTTCTCTTACCTAAAAATACCTGTTTGGAACTACTGCCCTGTCTCTACTGTGCCAAAGCAGAACCAGAGAATGACACAAAGTCCCACTAAAATGCCCAGGACTCACGCAGTGTCTTCCTAAGGGCTCCCAACCACATGCAGACCGTAAAACCGTGCTGCTAAGGAAAAGCGCAACCTAGGTGGGCACCAACTTCAAGTTCAAGGGTTGCTCTGACGGTGGCAGGATTGAAGGACTTCCAGGGCTCTTCATGGATACAGCCATCTGATCCAGCTTAGCCTAAACCGTGCTGTCCTTCTCCTTACCCTTTTCCTTCAACTGAAATCCTAAGGCACGTGCTGCTGGGCTGACCCACGAAATTCAGTTTCATCTGCTACACTGCATGCCTGGAACATGGAAGCAAAATCTAGAACCTGCCATCAAGGAATCTGCCAGGAGAAAGAAGCACATGGACAAACCCCTGGATGGTGAACTGATGTTGCTAGGAGTTGCAGTGGTCATGGGGTTGGGGCAGGGGCCGGGGTCTGGGGCTGTTCTGGGAAGACAAGAACGTTGTGGAAGTGGATGGTGGTGATGGCTGCACAGCAGGGTGAATGCACTTGACACCTCCAAACTTCTTAAAGAGGCTCAAAATGGTAGTGTGTATGTTACATGTATTGTACAATGAAAAAAAAACCCAGAAAAATAAAAACATGACCCAATGTCTTGAAACCCAACCACATAAAACCTTTCACTGCGAGGGACCAGTTCTGTGGGTATTCGCAAGACAGGCAAACGTTTCAGTAAATCTAAGCTGATGAACAAGCAGTGTCTTGCAATGCGAGTCATACGTGACTCGCCAAATGTCACATGATCCTGTGAAATTCGCTTTGATACACAAGCGCTTTGGATGACAAGCGTGTTTCCGGAAGGAATTATGCTCGCAAACTAAGGTTGTACTGTAGATTACTTTTGCCTCAGGAGGCCAGAAACGAAAACCTAGCTCCAGGATAAAGCCTGTAGAGGATCGTTACCTGGTGACCCCAACTCCCTCGTGCTTCTGGATTATGCGTGGGCGCCTGGTTGCTACCAAGTCTCTGCAGCCTGCTGCAACTACCACTTCAAATAAACACCTTCTCTTTCTCAAAAAAGGAACCAGCTTAAAAGCATATTCAGGAATATACGGCTATAAATAAATGCCACAGAACATTTCACAATAGCTTAGGGAATCCATCCGCTCGCTGTGTGGGAGTTGCGGCATCCTACAAATGAGCTAAAGTTTGATCCAAATCATAAGTGACACTTTCGGCGTCTTAGGCAAAAGATACTACATTCTTCCTACTAGAAAGTAACACCGGATTAAGCTGAAAGCAAGTGGCCAGCAATTCTGCACTTACAACCCTCTAACTTGATTGTTTTCGTTACTATAACTGTACTCAAAACATTTTTGGCTCTACTGCCTTATGGCATGATGCATAACTAAGGCTTTTTTTTCCCCAAAAGACACTCAGCTACTAAAAAAGAAAACACCTCAAAGGGAAAACAAACACTTCCTTCAGGAGTACTGCACCTGTTGGTGTGAAAATCAGGCAAACAGAGAAAATCTGAAGCATGTCATTCAACCCATCTTATTCATTCAGCTCCAACGGTTTTAAAAAATCCTACATCATTCGCAAATGAAATATTGCCTTGAAATAAAAGTGTAAAATATGTTCACGGAGTCATTAAAGCCTATTTTCCCGCATAATTATGTTTTACTCTTCTGCTCGCTAATTTCTTTTACGCTGGAATTAGATAGAATTCTATTTGAATACAACAGCAATCCCTGGCTCATTACAAGAGTTTTACAAATAGCAAAAGCCCAGAGCTGAACACAGGCATAACCAGCCTGGCCAAGGAGAGAGAAACCAATGCCTGTGGGTCACAAGGCAGAGCCGCAGACCCCATCTGCAAAGTCACTTTGGGGGAATGCAGTTGCAGCCTAGTTTCGGTGGCATCGGCAAATTAAAATGGTGGTGTCATCAGACAGGAAAGGGAAAAATAGCTGTAAATTAATGTAAAGAACAATCAGGAGGTGACTGAGTGAAGGTGGGCAGCTGGGAAAAGAAAGGGCCACTGCAGGACAAATGGCATTCGTTCATGGAAGAGAGCACTGGGTTAAGTGGTATGAGGGTTTCTGGTGACCTAAAAGTGCACCATTACAAGGGACAGAAGACTGAGCCTCAGGATAGAGGGGCGCGAGGAGGACGTGGAGACAGAGAATATCAGAGGAGAAAAACTCCAGGCACTAAGACAGACTGCACACTGTTCGCTCTCACTGCTGGCAGTATTATTTTCTAGAGTACTCTCTCTAACCAGTTAGATGAACCCAATGAAAAAGGTAAGAATCCATCTCTTTTCCCTGCGAAGATGCACCATGACAATATGCATGATGATGTAATATGTGCCTTGATTTAGAGATGACGCTTCTCTGTCTTTCATGAGCCTAATGTTGACTGGAAAGCTTGTCAATCCGCAGAATGACGCATTACTCAAGAGTCCTTTCGTGTGGGTGTCTGTTCAAAACTGCAGTGGGGACAGAAAAAGTAGACTGTTGGACTTCAGGGGAACAGCTTCCTTTGCCAGGCACCTTTTCTTCCATTTCGAGGTCCAGGCTGCAGGGCCATCAAAGCGCTGCCGCCCCTTCCAGCAGGCCTGGGTCCCGTATCCAGCCTGAATTTCCGGGCTCAATGCTACCCCCACTCACTCCAGGAAGAGAGCTAAAGGGCTCCTGTTTACATGCACTAGGATTAGTGCGAACTTGCTTGGATACTTGAAAATGCAAAAACATGGAAAAACTCTACACCTACCTATTCCAGGAAGGCAAAGCCATTTTCACCACAAAAGCCTAGCTTACCTGGATCTGATGTTCATTCTGGGGTCTACCAATGCAAGAAAAATGCAAATTCTCTGTTCTTAACTCATCATTTAAAATATGATAAAAACAGCATTCCCTTTTTGTTTTTGTTTTCTTGACGGAAGGAGGCGATGATCTGATTTTAATTTTTATTAGTTCAAAAAAATCTCAAGGAGATACAGTCCATTTCACTTCCAACAGAAGAATAGTGCTTAAATCAGTATTTGGCTCTGCTCTGTAAAAACCATTTTGGAAACAAAAAAAAAGCCTTTAAATCCTACACCTTCTCAATTTTTCTGTGCAGGCTTGAACGGAATTACCCTTTAGAGACACGTACTGAAATAGTCACAGATGACAGACAATGTGAAGTGTAGGGAAATGGGTGCGAGTATGGATTATGTAAGATTGGTCTTGAGTTGATCATGATCAAAGTCAGGCGAGGGGCAGATGGGGGGTCACCATACATTCTGTCTACTTTAGGATATGATGAAATCTCCCATAATAAAGGAGTTTTAAAAGCAGAATGGGAGGGGCATCTTGCATCCATTGGGGAAAAGGAAAGCTGTGAACCATGGCAGGTGGCTCCAGGCAGGTGGCACCAGGTCTCCGGATTTGAGCCAAGTGTGTGCCAACGAAGAGCTGGGAAGTTGATGAGTTGGGGCATTCATCCTTGTCTTCTTACACCCTACCTGGTCCACAACTCACTGCCTCATTAAAGTGGATTTGCCGTGTGTTCTTCTCCCAGCAGAAGAACCTCAGAAACTAACAGCCAACTGGTACTAATCTAACAGGGACTCCCGTACAGACCAGTTTATGACAAGAAAACTGTGAAATCATATGCTCGCATCACATTGATCAGCCTACTCCCAATATGATGGGCACACACTTACCTGTGCACACCAGAGCAAATTTCATCTGCCTACTGAGTGGAATGAGAAGAATGCCCTCCTAAAATATTCTGAATGGGAATGAGAGTCCCTGAGATTAAGTTATAATACAAGAATGAGTCTTTGGTGATGAATAATTCCTTTAATGTATGCTTGGTTCTGGTAGCTAGTACTTTATTGAGAATTTTTGCATCCATGTTCATTCATCAGGGAAACTGGTCTGTGGTTCTCCTTTTTAGTGGGGTTTGGTTTTAGAATCAAGATAATGCTGGCCTCCTAGAATGAGTTTGGAAGTTTTCCTTCTACTTCTATATTTTGGAACAGCTAGGAATGAGTCTTTGGATTAAAAAAAAATAGAACTGTATGTACCTAACTTGAATTAAAAAAAAAAAAATCACCACACCACTGTCCTATTTCATTTGTTTTATCCAAAACTATCATGAAACAATTGCTTAAAAGACCCAAAATGTGAACTACTTTGACACAAGTTTTTAAAAAAATCAATATTACTACTAATAAAATGTCTTCTGAAGAACTATACTAGCTTTGTTGAGGAAAAGGAGGAGAGACCTGTGTCCGAGGGGTAAATTAACAACATGGTACCAGGAACCTTCCTGGTGAGGAAGCAAATCAACACTGATTCAGGCAGAAAGAGCTTATAATTCTAACTCATGAACACATCACTAAGGCCACGGGGACTTTCAGGTGAACGGGGCTGAAAATGTGACTTTACCTCCACAACTCCTCCAAGTTCCTGCTAGGGTCGTCCCAGTCTCTGGAAAATTCAGTACAATTTCACTCATACTGAATGTTCGCTTGTAATATTATTAACATCCACTGACCCAAGTATCACCCACCAATTTGCAATGATTCACATGCTTCCTGTAAGAAGCCAGGGTGCTTCCGTTTGACTCAGTCTGTCAAGGGCTCCTAGTGGAGCCTAGTGCTCTCTGCGCACGCACAAGAGGAGGGGAGGGAAATATTTTGTCCCCTTCCTTCCCTGACACTCGAGTCTTAGGCGTTTTTCCCTTTTACGGGTCAGAAGCACAAGATCAATGTGTGGGTGTGACATCCCAAAAGAAAAGAGGGAACAAAGAAAGTTTTTATTTGGCTGTTTCATCTGCAATTCATAATTCATTTTTTATGAGATATGGCATGTGGATGAAGATGATAAAAGAAAGATGTGAAGGGATCTCAGGAAATTAGTAGCAAAAGGGGACCCGCAGGGAGAGAGAAGGAAGACCGGAGAGGGCTGGACAGAGAGACACAGTCAGGAGGCTTCCAGGGAACAAAGCCACCCAAGTGAGAGCCGGAGACTGAGAATCCCACTTCTCAGTCCACGAAGACTGGGCCAACTTATGAAACACAAATTCCAGATGCCACAGTTTGCAGGCTCAAAGACCTTTCTAAAAGTCACAGAGTCCCTTTGGGGCCACTTCTAAATAGACAAAGGTAAGAAAATCAAAGTTGAACATAATAATTCCAAAAATTTTTCTGACACCCTTTCTTGTGGGGCCAAGTCCACACCCACAAATGAATGAATATCAACAGGAACCGAGTAATGAATCCCAAAGACATCCCAAAGTTCCGCACGTGCCCTCTCCCCTCACTGGTCAGACGTACCCAGGCGTCCCAATGTGCCGTCCAGTCACTGCAGAAAGGACATTCCCACTCACTCAGGTCTTACCAGGAAACACATATAACAGCTGGAATCTAAACCCGACTGGATGGAGGCTTCATCTACACGGTTTACCATTCTGCTCCTAGAACTACTGACACTACCGAAGACAGAATGAATCACCACTACCTACCTGAGTGCTAAACTCCTACCAAGTTCAAGGCAAGTATAAAGGCATCGAACCCCTGAACTCTGCTGTCTCCACATTCCAAATGACCTCATTCTTACTTCAATGCCAAGGTCCACAATGGCAAGAACTGCTAGCCTGATTTTGAGCCTCACATCTGACTGTACGTATCACAGAACACGCATCCTGTAACCCTTGCTTTTATCTCTGTACAAAGTCGCTGAATCTAAATATTGTAATCAATGGTCTGTATGTGATTTTTGTGGCTGTTTGTTGTTGTTTTTTTGTCTCTCGAGACCCATGCAGGACTTTTCTGCCTGTGGTATATTCTAAAATTGAACAATGCAAATAAAACATTTTTAAAAATGAAGAAAAAAAAGGGAGGCGCCTGGGTGGCTTAGTTGGTTGACCATCCAACTTCAGCCTAGGTCATGATCTCACTGTTCCTAAGTTCAAGCCACGCATCGGGCTCTGTGCTAAGAGCTCAGAGACTGGAGACTGATTCAGATTCTGTGTGTGTATGTCTCTCTCTGACCCTCCCCCACTCACGCTCCCTTGCTCACTCTCTCTCTCTCTCAAAAATAAATAAAACACTAAACAAATGTTTAAATTGTACCATGCTATGTCTGGGCTGGGGAGGCGTCTTGGATCCCATATACTCATCTTAAAGAGTTAAAAACACTCACCTTGAGAGAGAGGGTATTTTGTAGGATGTAATAAGTCACCGCTAATTTTTAAAACGAGCCATAAGAACTGCTTGTCTCTGGAAAAGATCATACGTGTATTAACTGATATACGCAAGCTAAAACAACATGGAATCCGGAAAATCAAAAAAAACATGACCCTAGACCGAATACGATGTGGTATGCTTAAGCACACAGAAATGCGGAAGTAGTAAATTCTTGTATGCACCGATCTGCTGGGCTCCACCTTTAAACCACAGGGAAGAGCAAGGCTGGCAATGCTAGGCTGGGCCATTAAGCTCTTTAAAAGCTAATATGCGGGAAAGCACCTATCACATTAAATCAAGAGCATATGCCATAGGCTAGAAATTTAAAGATACTTTATCAACTACAGAAAAGGAATTTTGACTCCCAAATGAAGAAAGTACAGTAGTTTGGTTCCAGGTTTTTATATTTCCAGCAATTTTAACATTTTCCTTGAGATGTTTGGAAATATAAATAGTTATCCGAAAAAAAAGTGTGTTAGCTAAATGCGCTGTAGCAGACACTGCTAACCACTCCTGAAGACCACTTCTCTCCAGGCTTCTTTTCATAAGGGAATCTTCCACACCTCGGGAGGCTAGGCTGCAACGTTGGGCCATATGGCTACACAGTGCATTTCTCCCCCTCCTTTGCAATGAGATTTGGCTGAGTGCTAAATTCTGGCCCACAGAAGGTGAGAAGCTGGCCCTCTACTCTCTCCTTCCCTCTTTCTTGCTGGCAATGCAAAGGAGAACCAAGCATCCCCCATCCAGTGGTGAGAGCGGAATGGAGAGAACCCAGTGTCACAAAGACCAAGAGAACAGAGGTCTACCATCCCCAACCACTCACCCCTGGCCTGATGCGGGAAAGGGCAGAAACCATCTAAATGACTGGGGGCCACAGTACTTGAGGGGCCTCTGTGTGACAGAAGTTTACGTTGTACCCTCATACACAAACCATGCGATCAAGGACCTCAGATGAACTATAAGGTAAAAATCTCCAGACAAGAAAAGAAAGATAGAAAGAGGGTCTAGAAAAAAAAGGGTACCATAAAAATCAGAAGAGAAAATAATGGCCAAATCTCTGTGCTTCAAAAACCACTTAAAAATCTTTATAAAACAGTTGATTCTTGAACCACGTGGAGGTCGGGCAGTTTTGCATGCTGATAACCCCCAGGGCAGTCAAACTCCACATATAATTTCTGACTCTCCCGAACTTAAACACGAATATCCTACTGTTGGCCAGAAGGCTTCCTGATAACATCAACAGTCACTTAACCCACCCTTTGTACATGTCTGTATGTTATATATATTATACGCCGTATTCTTAAAAGGAAGCCGTTAAGAAAATCAACAGGAAAATACAGCCACAGCACCGTACCGTACTCATTGCACACAATCTGCATAGAAGTGGACGGTCACAGTTCAAACCCATCAAGTTCAAGGGTCAAGTGTACTTCAGCGAACAGAATAAAACATTCTTTTCATAGCAGAATGATGAGCTAAACTGGGAAGCTAAGTAGACAAGCCTTTCCCCAAAAAATCAAATGTAATCTAATACACTGCACTTAAATATTTGTTAAGAGATTGCTGCCAGCTATGTTAATAAAATGTTTAATCGACATTTATTTGCGGGTTGATTATTTATGTGAACATCCTCCCTGCATAAATGCTTTGCAGAAATCCAGCCTGGAAGGAACATAAATACATAGTCTTTACTGAAAGAGCCATTGACAGGACTTATAAATCTAGAGCTCCATGTACATTAGGGATCTAAAATTAATTTTGATGGGCTAACAAATTACACATTAGATGTACAGATGAAGAATGTAAAAAATGTTGCTGCATTCGTTTCGGAAAACAAACGCGTGATTAACTAGCACTCCAAATAACACTAAGCAAGGCGTATAAATCACCTCTTAATCTCTAAAAGACAATAAAACATTTAAACCAGAAAGTAGGTTTTAAATAAATCGTATTCTCTTTGGAGATGTTTCTAAGAGTTTTGTTGTGATGATGGGTGAGGGCGGGGGGAAGCTGGTGTGGCTGGCACGTTAGATTGCCTCCTGACGGCCTCAAGAGACACTCATCATATAATTTTCTAAGATAAGCTGAGAAGATACTAATGACATAACTGTCTAGTGCGAAAAAAACAAGCAAAAATGATTTTAATGGAGATAACTCCTTTCTATAACCCACGATGGGCTTTTGGGGACTATCAGTCACTATTGTCTAAGTTACGGCAAATGGGCTTTTTAAAGAATATTTGCGTGGTTTGCTCAACAATGCTAAATGGTTCTGTCAACTGGTAAGAGATAACCAGAAAAATAATAATTATGAAAAGCCCTAAGATCATATTTCTCCTCGATTCAGTAGCACTTCCCACTGGTTACATCTCCTCAGAAATACAGAATTTCCAGGGGCTGACTACTGAGAATTCTTGCTGCAACACCCCATCTTTGTAGAAGATAAACAGTTGGGCCTCATTTTGTGCAATCTTTCCGTCCTCAGAGCTGTTGTGCGTAACTAGATTTGTGCTCGTCTGACAATTAAGGCTCTGACTTTGGCTCAGGTCATGATGTCACAGTTCGTGAGTTCGAGTCCTGTGTCGGGTGAGCACAAGCCCCCAGGAGAGCCCCTCCCCTCTCCTCTCCTCTCCTCTCCTCTCCTCTCTCTCTCTCTCTCTCTCTCTCTCTCTCTCTCTTTCTTGCCCCTTGTGGGATCCTCTCTCTCTCAAAAAATCAAACTATCAAACAAACAAAAAACTCCTGTAAATTCTCTGCCCAGGGAAGGCACTCTCCGTGGCCCACAGGCTGCTCTGGCCTGCGCTTCGGCACATTCACGTCCTCATGCGCGTGCAGGACACGGTACCTGGCTGTTTCTACAGCATCCGACGGACCTCAGCGTCTCTAAGAGAGTGACGTGACCATGGCCATGATAAAGACCAGACCCCCACGGTGAGAAAGGCCCCAGCCAGCCAAGGGAAGACACGAAGGAACGGGCTGGGCGTGTCACTAAAGAAAAGGAGCCAGAGTGAACAGACCACCCACCCTATGGTTCCAACGACCTGACCTTCTGAGAAAGGTCAAACTATGGAGGCAGTTGGCAGAGCAGCGGTTGCCACTGGGGAGGGGGGAGGCAGGGAGGCATGAACAGCTGGGGGTACAAAGGCCTCTGGGGCAGTAAGACGACTACATGCGCACGTTACAGCATCATCTCTCGTTACAGATCAGAGAATGCACCCCACCTAGACGGAACCTTAATGTCAGCTGTGGACTCTGGGTGGTGATGCAGGTTCATCCACTTTAACAAATGGCTAGGGGAGTAGACTTGGGGGGCTGTACACGTGTTGGGGCAGGCAGTGTGTGCAAATGCTCTGTGCTTCGCCCTCAGTTTCACTGTGAACCGAAAAACTGCTCTAAAGAATGACGTCTATTTTTTTCTAAGGCACTGGACACTCCAGATAGAGGGGGCTCACGAGCCCCTCCCCCGTCCCATCCCCTCTGACTCAGGCATCTCACGAACCTGCAAGACGTCCTCTCCGTGCATTTTAAACTCCCTCCAGGACACCCCGAACAGCAAAGAGAACTCACAGGCCTCTTCCCTTAACTCCAGAGAGATAAACGTGAGAATAATTGACAACAAAATGACACTCGGTCAATAAACGCTACAGATGCCCGTTTTCTAACCATTTGGTGAAGCCCTCAGCACCATCTCCCAAACTCTGTGACACCCCTACCGCCCCCCACCAGAGTTCAGTCCCCAAAACCAGCCCCAGGCGTGGGTCCGGGAGCCAGAGCAGACGGAACGAGGGACAGGCTGGAGCCCAGGGCGCTGTGTGCACGTGCACGGGTTCCAGGTCTCACTATGTACTGCCCTCCCCAGACCCGAGCTGAGTCTGCAGATCGCCACCCTGCCTGTCACCAAACACAGACACATGTGTGTCCAGGACTAGGTGCTGTGAAAGCAGAAATCCGTTTCTAGGATGCCTCTTTGTGGGAAGAAGTCTCAGGCTCAGAGCCCTCTCTCCTGGGTGTGTCCTGAAATTAAACCTGCCACGCGGCCAGGTGGCCACCCCAGGCGCCCAGCCGACCTAGAACACACACAGCCCCGTCCACCCTGCCTTCACTCCAGTCATCCATTCAGGGCCCCGGGGGCCTCACCTATGGCTTCATTCCACAGCTCCCTCCTCCTGCCTCAGTCTACCCTGTTGATGAGGCCAGGCAAGCCCTGACCCTTCCGGGTTACGCTTCCCAGCCCAGCCCCCAATCCTGCTATAGGTTCTGGATTTTTCCCACATGGCCCATCTTACAGATCAGGGGCACCCTCTGTTCTGGCCAGTCCTTGTCCCTGGGCCTGGACCACCTGACTTGGGCTTCCCAACTGGATTCACCGACTGCCCGACAGGATGTTAGCAGGTCACCTTAGGAACCTGATCTCAGCAGACAGCTGGACCACCCCGGGGCTCTCCTCAACTCTGGACTCACCCAGCCACCCTATGGGTCAGCCTGATTCTCGACCATGACAGGTGTCCCCGCCCCACCAAGGCTCTGTCTCCACACTGTCCTGGCTCCTCACTGGCTCAGTACCCGACGCAAGTGCCTGCTGGCTGACCAACACAGCTGAAGACAAAAATCATTAAAATCTATTATTTGTGTACCAGGTCAATGCCCCCAGGACTTGATCATGTTAAAAGAGACAGCATAGGGACTTTGACACTGTAGGTATGACTCTGCAGAATTCTAAGGTACTTAGGACTCACTCAACTCATAAGTGAGGACACACTCAACTCATAAAGTAGCTTTCTGCCAAAGAGTAGCAGTTCTTTTTTTTAAAATAAATGTTTATTTATTTATTTTGAGAGAGAGAGAGCACACTCACATGCATGAGCAGGGAACGAGCAGACGGGGGGGAGAGAAGAGTCCCAAGTAGGCTCCACACTGTCAGCACAGAGCCCAAAGCAAGGCTTGAACCCACGAACTGTGAGATCATGACCTGAGCCAAAATCAAGTCAGACGCTCAACCAACTGAGCCACACAAGCGCCCCAAAGAGTCGCTATTCCTTAGAATCTTTATTTCTCCACCTATGTCCCTCTGTTGCCACCGGTGTAGTAGATACAAAATAACTGAAACATTTTCCAGGCTTGAGAGTCCTATAAATCCGTTATCCGGCATTCGCAAATGACAGCTGACACCGGACAGTATAATGACCCGACACCCTCCGGTCCACTGACAGGGCGACTGGCTCCTACAATAAATGGCATCAGACTGCTCTCCCACTGATATCCACGGTCCCTGGATTTCCCTTCCCCTCCCCTGCAAGCAGGCTGTCGGTCATCATTCATCTTCAATACAAGTGTCCGTGACGGACGCTCTCTCTCCTTGCTTCTCACCACCGTGTCCAGCGCTCGCCCGGCTTCCACGTCCAGGAGTGGGCGCCAGTGTGGATGCGTGCGGGAAGATTTAAGAGGCCCTTCGATAAATAATACGCACACACTACCACGAATTAGTTCTTGTTGGCGATTGCTATGCCTTTTTAACTAGTGCAGAGGCTCCGTTCTTCATCCACTTACCAAATACTGAGCTTTAACTACGGGCAAGGCATAAAAAAGACGGGTGTTATCATTTCAGCTATACGACCATGTTGGAAAGAGACAACCATGGAAGCAAGAACAGATCAGCAGTCGCCTCGGGTGGGGAGGGACGAAGGATGGACAGGTGGCACATGGGATTTGGGGCTCTGAAATGACTCTGTGGGATAGAGTAATGGCGAACACGTCATTATATGTCTGTCCAAACGCCCAGACTGCACAACGCCCAGTGTAAACTGTGGATGCTGATGAGTCCATGCAGGTTCACTAACTGTAACACACGGACCATATGGTGGGGGTGCTGATAGTGGGGAGGGCAGGGGAGTTCTGGGAAATCTCTGCATGTCCCCCGAGTTCTGCTGTGAACCTAAAGCCTCATTAAACAGTAAAGCCTTTAAAATAATTAATCAAAAAAATATAAAAGTGAATAAAATACCATCCTCAGCCAGAGGATTCAGGAAGAAGAAGACTCTTTCTAGATTTCCTCCTATATTCTCAGCACAGGCTCTCAGGACTTTATACAAATCCCACTTAATACACAAAATAATCCTAGAAGGCAGCTAAGCTATCATAGCCCCGACGGGAATCCCGAAGTCACAAAGTTTAGAGATGAGATACCTTGTCTGAGATTTAACTGAGAGAATTAGGATCCAACACACACACTTCTAAGTACAAAATGTTCCCAGGCCTCACTGCTCTTACCTCATGGGCGAGATCGTGGATCCGTAAGGAATTCTAACCCAAGGCAAAAGTAACTCTGAGCAGAAGTAGGACCCAAATTGGCTGAGATCACGGGGAGAAGGCAGATCCAGCAACCTGGGCCCGGAAGAGCCGGGCGGGCTCCAGCCTCGTCAGCTTTGCCCCTGCACCTCAGGAAAGGCACTACCGGGCTCCCCCTGTTAGATGCTAGGGCTTCCGCACTGACACCTCCCTAGAAGGGGGCCGTTGGGGGCTCTCACATTTCAGAAAAGAAGGAGGCGCCTGGGGGCTCAGTCGGTTAAGCGTTCCCACTCTTGATTTGGGCTCAGGTCACGATCACATTGTTCTTGAGATCAGAACCCGCGCCGGGCTCTGCGCTGACAGCATGGAGCCTGCTTGGGATTCTCTCTCTCCCTCTCCTTCTCTGCCCCTCCCCTGCTCGCTCGCTCTCTCAAAATAAATAAAGAAGCATTAAAAAAAAAAGACACACTGGGATGCTAAGAATTCTTCCCCTTTGCCGTCACGTTCCAGAGCGCTGACGCCACCAGCAAGGGCAAGGGCAAGTCTGGGTCGGCCATTCTCAAGATGCGGAGAGTATGATGCACACAGGTTAAGTGACTTCTTTCCGAGGTGATGACCAGTGAGAGGCAGGGCTGAGCCTGCAGCCAGACCACCGGACTCAGGCCAGGGGCGCCCTCCTCCAGAAAGCCGGAAGCGCACGCTCCACAGCACTGGAAGCAGACCCTCTGTTATGACAGCACCAACAGGGTGCAGCGCAGAGAGCTTTCCCGCCAGCCATCGGTGCAGAGGTGAGCGGTCACACTTCCTCTCCCCATCGGGTCCACCTCCAGCTCTCCTAAACATCCGCTGTGGGCCAACCACCCTTTAAAAATGCTTAGTATAACCAAAGATAAATTTCTAAAATGCAGAAAACGCACAGTCAGAGAGAAGTTCCCACACAGACAAGAAGAACAGTGCTACCCGAGTTTCCAGAGATCAGAATTTCAAATTCATACCCAGTACCTCTCAGCAAGACAAGAGTGAGATTTTCAAGGAGGAGCGGCCAAAGCATAAAACACCAACAAATAAACCCATACGCTGGCAGCGGCCGTATAAAACATCGGCTTCCAAAAGTAAGCCCATCATCTGTGTGCCTGCCATTGGCAAAAATGTTGACTAAAGTACAAATAGGCTTCGTATAGAATGTTTACTAATGATATCATATATTCTCCCCAAGAAAGCTCCTGGGCAAAGAGTAGGGCCTCGATAAATAATCATTGGTAGAATGATGCTATAGAGCAACAGTAACAGTTATGCAGTAACAGTTATGCAGCAACAGTAATATAGCTTGTGGACCAGGAGAGCTGCCCGGAGCCAGGACACGGCCCTTCTCTCTACCAGCTCTGTGTTCCCAGCAGCAAAGAGCCCTGGAGGAAGACTTGCAACGAATTTATGACGGAATATAAATTCTGCAAAAGCCCGATGCTGAGAAATCCTTCCAAAGCCCTAAAAAAAACTTCTAACCCCCTGAATTACAAGTCTAGGACGGACATGGGAAGACATTCAGAATACTGAGACACCTGCCAAGACAGGCCTCAGGCAGTTACCCCTTGGGATAAGCGTGCACCTCCCAGATCATAAAGGCTGAATATGTGCCCAGGAGGGAAGGAGGGACTAATCAGCTTTTCAAAATGGCCTGTTGTTTTTCAATGTTTATTTATTTTTGAGAGACAGAGGCAGACAGAGCATGAGCAGGGGAGGGGTAGAGAGAGAGGAAGACACAGCATCAGAAGCAACTCCAGGCTCTGAGCTGTCAGCACACGCCATAATTCGAGGCTCGAGGCTCAAACTCACAACTGGCAAGATCATGACCTGAGCCAAAGTCAGACGTTTAACCAACTGAGCCACCCAGGCGCCCCCTCTCACATATTTTTGATTGGCCATTCTAAAAATCTTTCAGTCATTTCAGTAGTTGCAAAGGATGTCATTTCCTATAACTGTGTATTTGACACTTTGAATAAAATGCTATATCACTCCCATAACTATATCCAATGGAATGATCTGACCCCCTCCACCATGCATTTGTTAAATTTTTTTAATTTTAATTTTTTTAAAGTTTATTCATGTATTTTGAGAGAGAGAGAGAGAATGAGCAGGAGAGGGACAGAGAGACGCCCAAGCAGACTCCACACTGTTGGTGCAGAGCCAGATGTGGGGCTCGAACGCACGAACCATGAGATCACAACCTGACCCGAAATCAAGAGTGGGACATGTTAACCGACTGAGCCACCAGGAGCCCCACCACCACTCCCGGCCACTATGCATTTTAAGTGCACATAATGAGGTGCAACTTGAACCACCTGCACAAAGCTCCTCTTTCTCCCGAAGTCAGACCTACCCCCCATCCCTGCCGCCCTCTGCATGAGACATCTTCATCTCTCTTCCTTCCCATTTCATTTCATTGCTTTACTGCTCATCCTAACGGACTCCTGTGCAACAACAACAAAAAATGTAATCTAGGATGAACCTTTTAAAAATCCTTCCAACCGTGTAATGGAAATTTTCTTTACACTCAGAGTACTAAAATTATTTCTGGGCCAGATCCAAACAGAAGTAACCTTACAAACTTTGACGATCAAACGTAAAAGCGTTGTATGCTGAGACTTTGTGTGCGGTGCCCCACAGGCTGTGTGCGAGATGACAAGGCAGGAGGGCAGGCCGGCCTTGGACGCGGGAACCGACACTGTCTTCTCAGGAGGACGGGTTTCAGGAAAGACCCAGAACGTGAGGGTCTGGAAACTGGCTCCCGAAAAGGACCCCTACCAAGTAACCCCCGTCCAGGTCACGGAAGCCTTGAAAAACCCAGAGTGGAAGCCTTCAACAGGCCACCTTTCACTGTACGGGGCCCAGCAAAGCACAGACGTGGCCCATGTCCCACACAAGGAAATTGTCTGAGGTTATTAATCAAGCAAACAGCTGTGAAATAAAGTATGTCCCATCCTCCGGCATGGACAAGTACATCTTCATAATAACAGAATCACAGAGTACGTAAAAACCTATGGTTTATATACAAGTTGGCCAAATGCCAAAGATTAATAAATTTAATAATGATGGTGCATCCTGCTGTTGATGGGCTAGCAATGTTTGGAGGAGTAATAAATTAAAGACTTACATAATTCATAAATCCTTATGTACTTATTCCATAAAATTATTTTCCTTATCTTTAATCCAGCAAAATTATTAGCCATTAAATTAAAAAATAAAAAGCAAGATTTTCACAAAATTTGTATTCTTTGCACAGAAATCATTCAAGGCATTAAAAGATAAAATATAATTATCTAGTCTATATAATTTTAATATTTTTCGATCGAAACAATGTAAGTCAAAAGGCAAACATCACAACTTTAAGTATATCTTATTATATGTCTTCAAAAAAAAAGCTACTTTCCCTCTAAATATTCTAAATCATCCACTGAAATTAATAGGAAAATTACAGGGGCACCTGGGTGGCTCAGTTATTACGCATCCAACTTTGGCTTGGGTCATGATCTCACGGTTCATGGGTTTGAGCCCCGTGTCAGGCTCTGTGCTGACAGCTCGGAGCCTGCTTGGGATTCTCTCTCTCCCTCTCTTTCTGCCTCTCCCTGACTAGGGATTTCTCACTCTCTCAAAATAAATAAGTAAGTAAACTTAAAAAACAAAAAGGTAAAGCCATGATGAAGTCACATTAGCTAGTGTCTCTCTATCGCGTCACAGACCCTCCTACCCAGATCTACCTGCATTAGCCACCTCTCTTGCAGGCAAGCCCGGGGCACGCACTCTCAGAGAGCAGCACACAGCTACGGAAGAGACACTCCATGGTGGGGTCCTGTCAACCTCTCAGATAGAGGCAGAGCACAGGACCCCTGGCATGGCCCTGGAAAACTAGCTGTGACCCTGAAACACGGGGTGTGGTCCTGTAATGGAGGTATGGCGCCGGCACAGACGTCATGGTTCTGGAAGAGGCACGCTTGGATTGGAGGCGTGGCTTTACAATGGAGGCATGGCTCTGAATGGAGGTGTGGCTCTACAATGTAGGTGTGGCTCTGAATGGAGGTGTGGCTCTACAGTGGGGGCGTGGCTCTGAATGGAGGTGTGGCTCTACAGTGGGGGCGTGGCTCTGAATGGAGGCGTGGTCCTGGAACAAGGCCCAGCCCAGGAAACTTGAGCCAGGAAGGACAGGTAACAAGAAGCAGCAGGAAGCCAGAGTCTCAGTCAGGAGCCCAGGGCAGGGGAAGGGGTGGGAGAAACTCACTAGTCCCACAAGCTAGCAGGCAGTCAGAGGCCCGAGGGAGGGGACCAGATGGCAATGTGGCTCCTGGCTCTAGGCTGGAAAACAAAGGCAAGTCAGACTGGGGACAGCCAGGGGTCCCAGGAGGCTATGCTGCGCTACAGGAGCCCGGCCTGCCCCGAGGGGACTGGAAGGTTCTCTCAGCACTCTCTGGACCCCACTGGGAGCAGTCCAGGGCCAGGACCCTCAATAGGGGAGAGGGGGCCGAGGAGACAGGCCCTGATGGGGAGACGAAGGACCAACAGTAGCCAGCAAGAGGCCACGGAGACCCACAGCACTAACCCACCCACATCCTGCACAGAATCAGACCCTAGCCTGACTCCAAGTATGTGCCGCGGGAGTAAGCAGCACAGCAGAGTACATTCATTTACGACTAACGCAGCGGCAAACAGTGCCGTGCACGTGCTTACAGTTTTCGTGTTGCAGAAACACCCAAATAGCATCTGATACGATTTACATAACTTTACATAATCTCATGATTACCATTTGGCAAGGAGGCTCCAGACCCCATCTCTTCCATTTATTTGCCTCCAAAAATGACAAGATGGAAAACATTCTGGACAAGTTAGCGTTCTTCCTTCTTCTTGAAGACCACAAGAAGCCAATTCTACGACTTTTCATAGTCGTACATTTCCAAGATTTCAAGTCTAAAGATTCAAAAGTCTTATTGACACAACCTAATCAATAAACAAATATTTACTAACTTCCTGCTATTTTCAAAGCATTGATTTTAGGAGTGGAGGGTGGGGGCGGGGAATCCTTACCATAAAATCTACTTCGAGCTGTCTGACGTGGAGAAACCGTATTTACCCCTGCCAAACCACAATTTTCAAGTGTAATATAAGAATTCTACCAGCCAACGGGTGCCTCGGTGGCTCAGTCGGTTAAGCCTCTGACTCTTGATTTCGACTCAGGTCATGATCTTGCAGTTTGTGAGATCGGGCCCCACATGGGGCTCTGTGCTGATAACACAGAGCCTGCTTGGGATTCTGAGTCTCCCTCTCTCTCTCCCCCTCCCATCTTCTCTCTTTCTCCCTTTCTCTCAAAAAGGCAAATAAATATAAAAGAAAGAAAGAATCAGACCAGTTTACAAGGGCGTTCTTCAGATAGGGTTAAATTTAGTTCGTTGGCACACAGCAGGCACCAAATAAAATTATTTTGTCAGCAAAACTGTTTTTGATTGAAGAACCAGGATGCACACAGGACAAAATTCATGATTCACTTATTCACTGGGCAAGAAACCAAAGAAGGGGATACGTGATGTAGAATGAGCTTCAAAAGACAAATACAAACCGCAAGCAGGAACTATAGAAGAAGAGACGACTGTTTCACTCATAAACTAACAGTTAGTCACCACTATTTCTACAGAGGGCTTTGATTTACAGGAGCACCATTCGGTCTGACTTCCTCGGCCCTGGTCTTTGGTTTTCCTTCCACAGGCTAAAATGAACACAGGAGCACAGTTTTATAGGATTTCAGAGCCCCTTTTTAAATCTTCTCCATTGCTCTTTGAATTCTTATACTCAGAACATTTTTGAGCCAAAGGAAGCCTGAGCAACCGTCTGGTCTGACATGGAGTGTTGTAAGACAGAGCCCCGGAAACATGAGGTCACGAGCTCAGAGACCACATGAGGCCTCGTGTGGCTGTCCTGATCCATGCCCGACACTCAGGCCCCACTGCCTATGGGACCCAAGCAAGTGAGAACCAGCAAGCGGGGGCCCGAAGATGCGAGAGCAGACAGATGACCTGAAGACACCGGTGCTCCAGTACACGGAGGACCACCAGTAAAAACCTCGATACTGTTTACAGAGACCACCAGCGAAGACCACGTTACCGCGCACCATCCATTCCCATTACAAAAATCTCATTCAAGTCATAAACATAAACACCATCACATTCTGCTCCTCAGAGTCCGCGGTTACATCAACGGGCAGGCCTGTGGTCCGCGACTTCACAGCCCTGCTCACCACATGCCTCAGCTCTTACGTTATAATCAACTCTGGGGAAAAACCAAATTCCCCCCAGCCGGTCCTAAGACCAGGCTTCAGAACCCTGCTGCCTCTACCCACATAACATACGGCCATATTCACACTTGCTGTAACGCCTCATGAATAAACATCCCTTTATTCAAATAAGGTATATATTAACTAACTCCCAGTAATTTTCATTCAACTCTGAATGGTAAATAGAGTCATTCTGGCAAGACTGCAGAGTTTGCAATTCAAATTACAGAATTTTAATAATGGGGAAAATAAAAATTAGTGGCATGATTCCTAAGGCACCGTAATTCCAATACTTTTACTGCAACAGTAGAAAGCGCACATAACTATTTCTCAATTTATAAGCCGAGGGGGTTTCATCCAGGCAAGCATCCTACTCACCTGTAATCTCACAAGAGCATTCCTTTCAGGGATTTGGGAGGCGCCTGCTGGGAAGTCAAGGCTCCCCGACCCCAGACGTTATGAGGTACGGTTGCTACTTCTCAATAAATAACAGGGCAACAGTCACTGGATTAAATGATTTCCTTACAATATCACCATAAACAATAATTATTTGGCACCTGCCCTTTGCAAGCCTCGCATGTGCTTATGAATAAATCAAGCCTTATTGATTTACTAAACCAAAACGTTTTCCATCTAGCTCCTCTAATAAGAGCTGTAACCCTCTGCCGCACTTACTGACGCTTTAATGTGGTATGTTTCTTAATACTTTTAATATGAGAGATGAGTGCCGATTAGCTCACGAGCAGGAACACGGCTCTCTGGACGGCCCATGAGCCACTACCCCCAGGTCTCTCTAAACACGTCCTTATTAATGGAGTTCTCTGCCTCGGACTGGAATCACATCCGAATTAAATAGGCAGAGCTGCTGCCATGCTGCTTTCTTCCTCGTGACGTTTAGCGTAATAATGACGCCATGCATTGATTCAGAGATCACATCCATTTCAGATAGCAAGGCAAGAAAATACGGGACTGTAAAGGATACTTGGCGGCTGGTAAAACTATCATCTAAAATCATGGGGTGCCCAGGGGAGCTCGGTCGGTTAAGTGTCGGACTTCAGCTCAGGTCTTGATCTCATGGTTCGTGGGTGTGAGCCCCGAGTCGGGTTCTGTACTGACAGCTCAGAGCCTGAGCCTGCTTGGGATTCTGTGTCTCCCTCTCTTTCTACCCCTCCCATCTCTCTTTCTTGCTCTCAAAATAAATAAACTCAGAAGAAAAATAAGAAGGGTGCCTGGGTGGCTCAGTCAATTAAGCGTCTGACTTTGGCTCAGGTCATGATCTCTAGGTTCGTGAGTTCAAGCCCCACGTTGGACTCTGTGGTGACAGCTCCGAGCCTGGAGCCTGCTTCGGATTCTGTGTCTCCTTCTCTCTCTGCCCTTTCCCCACTCACACTCTATCTCTCTCAAAAATAAACATTAAAATAAATTGAAAAATAAAATAAAATCATAAAATGACTGTCTTAATGCAGTGACCTCAGAACACAGAAGATTACTTGAGGCGACCCCAGAATCTCCTCCAGGGTCTTGAGCAAGATGACCCCAGTCTGAGCAGGAAAGGTGCCCTCTCCCTCCTCCCTCCCGTGGGCAGAATCGCCCACACCCTCACCCCGTTGCTCCCCCTCGTGTATTCTGGAGCTGTGAGGCACACGGTGACGGACTCCACTCCACTTCCGCAGACTCACCAGGGGAGGGAAGATTCCCGGTTCTCTGGGCTCCACAGGGAACTCGCATTTTTGACTCTTTGGGTTCTTTATCAAAAGAAATTCAATTCATTGCCGGCCACAAAGGACCAGACACTCAGAATAAATTCCCAGCCTCATCTGTCCCCCAATCCACAGAAACTCGACCACCCCAACAGTAACACGGAAATGCCTAGTACACACGTCCACAGATCCCAGCTCCAAGAGAAACTCCGCTCCCCACCTAACGCCGTGGGAAAACGAGCCGCCTTCTTCCTCCTTTCCTTCACGAGGACCACAAACCGAGGCCCATCGGACTGCAAAGCCCCTGAGAGACCATACAGTCTCCTCTCCAAGCTGAGAAAACGGAGAGGAAACTCACCCAGGGAGCTAAATTAACGGCAGAGACTAGGTACGAACCAGACCCCCCTGGCTCCGGCCCTGATGTTCCTCCCTTTAAAACAGCCCTTGGTTCCTGAGATGGGGAAGAAAATCTATCACTGGGGAGCACCTCAAACAAAAGCATATGTGTCATGGACTTTAACTTGTGTTAACACCCGGCGATGCCTTTCAAGTTGAACCACAACAAAAACGGACCAGGTGCAGTTCCAGAATGTACAATGATATTAGCTCTCGAAGACAGAAGACCACAGAAATGAGAATCCTCGTTCAAAAATAGATTCCCCGGATTCCCTGCGGGGCACCGGCTGCCTCTGGCTACAAAGCAATAATTATCCTGTACTACAGCGATCAATAACACTTTTTGCCCCCACGAACCTGCTGTTTCCTGACTTTGTTCTCTGCGCTGAAGACTTCCAAGTCATATTGATTACCTACTAAATTGTTTCTCAAGTTCCTGAAAACGAGCCACGAAGAAATTCTCAAATTAGCATAACTTGTTATTGTTTGAGCAGGCTTCCAATCACTCAGTCACATTAATGCTTTCCCCCCTGGACTGGGTGTTCCCATTTTGCATTGGGAATTTGTCATTTTAACTGTGTCTCTGTCTTGCCTAATAGCGCCAAGTCAGTAGGATACAAATTTGATGGTGTTTCTGAAACGGCGACCGCTGCCACATTTTCCATCCAAGCGAGAAGGAAGAATTGATTGATAAACTGTGCCCTCTCGTTCTCTCTCTCTCTCTGTCTCTCAAGCAACAGCATGGATTTCTACCAAATGAACCCATTAGCTCCAAGAGTGTTAAAATTCAGCACCCTGGAACTTCTCTCCAAAATGATTGTCACTAGAGAATCTATTATATAAAGTGAAACCTTTCAGGGTACAGCCCTTCCAAGGGCATGTAGCTGCTAATGCGTCAAACTTTCAGAGTGAGTCGTAAGTGAGATGAGCTGGGAGGGCGGGCCCCCTCCCAAGTGTGTGGCAGGTCCATGGGGCCCCCGGGTGCAGAGCGGGGCGGCCAGGAGAGCTCTCCTTCCCTAAGCAGCAGGGACGTCTTCCCAACATTCCACCAGCACGAAGCATCCACCACGACCGGTTTGCTTCGTCAGAGGACAGAGACCGCCAGGAAATTAAATAATGTACATCACATCACCCCGCTCAGCGGTGGTCTTAATTCAAAGCAAAGGGAATAGTATTCAGTCTTTAAAAAGAAGGGACCTATCTTCCACCACTCACAAAGATGCACTCGACATGAACTACAGACCTCAGTCTAAGACCAAAAACCATAAAACCAGAAGAACATGGTGGGGAGGAAAAAGGTCCTTGACATCAGTCTTGGAGGGGATTTTGTTGGAGAGGACACCCAAAGCACAAGCAATCAAATTTAAAATAAACAAGTGGGCTACCTCAGGCTAAAAAGCAAGAAATCATCATCAACATGAAAAGATAGCTTGGGGCTCCTGGGGGGCTCAGTCGGTTCAGCGTCCAACTCTTGGTTTCAGCTCAGGTCATGAACTTGAGGTTTGTGAGTTCAAGCCCCACATCGGGCTCCATGCTGAAAGTGCAGAGTCTGCTTGGGATTCTCTCTCTCCCTGTCTCTCTGCCCCTTCCCTGCTCATTCTCTCTCTCTCAAAAATAAATAAATAAACTTGAAAAATTAAAAAAAAAATAAAAAGATAACTTACAGAATCGGGAAAAATACTTGCAGCCATGTAGCTGATAATTATTACATCCAAAATATATATAGAACTCATATAAGTCAATCGCCAAAACCAAACAAACAATCCAATTTAAAAATGGGCAGAAGGTTCACTCATTTCCCTTCACGTATTTGGTGAAGGGGGACTGGGAGGTAAAACTACCAGTTATGACATGAATAAATCATGGGGATGAAAGACAGAGCAGGGGAACAGGGTCAATGATACTGTCACAGCGCTGCCTGGGGACAGACGTGAGCCACACTCGTGGTGGCCACATTTGCAGGGAGCAGGTATTGAGACAGAGACGGTGAATCGCTCTGCTGCACCCGAAACTGATGCAACCTCGTGGGCTTCCAGACGTTGCCAGAAGCCCCCTGGGGGTACAGCGCCCCCCCAACACAGAACCACTGCCTTCTAGGGACGGAACGGATCTTGTCTATACAAGCTCTGACCACTCCCGGGAGAGTAAGGCCATTTCCCCGCATCTATGAGCCTCACACCCTGATGGTCTCCCCACAAGAAGACAGGTTAACACGTGCTAGAGAAGACTGTCCCAGACGCTCTGTGCCACTGTGCAGACTCTACGGCAGAAGAAGAGCCACACGGCCCACCTCCAAAGGGGACACAAGACTTCGGTCATGGGTATCCCTTGGCCCCCGACACCCATGCAAGGAGGCGGCTCCCAAGCGTGAGTCTCCGGAAGGCCACGGCTGACTCGGCTGAGGTCCCGGAGCGCACCCAGGCCCCCTCCCCCGGGCGCCCCTCCAGCCACTGGCACCCAGCACACAGCTCATCAAGCACCAGCCCTTTCCCCCAAACGGGCTTGCGAATCTCTGGAAGGCCCATCTGCAAGCGTCGAGGGCCACGATCACCCAGGAAGTGGAAGCTTCGGGCCGCAGGCCGGCCTGCCGTCCGGGCACCGGCAGCTTACCCTCCGGGGGCATCAGGGCCTTGTTGTTCTGCGTGCACCACCCCACGGGGTGCAGGTCGGCGATCACCACGTCACACCAGAAGTCGGCGCGGCGGTCCTCGCCGTAGCCGCAGTAGCGCAGAAGCAGCAGCTGTCCGCACGTGGTGATGACCGTGGCCACCCAGTACGTGTCCGGGTTGTTCTTGTTGGCCACCTCCAGCTTCATCCCTGGCTGGAAGTTGCTCTGAAGGCTGATTTCAACCTGCGGGGAAGAGAAGCACGGGGAAGACGTCACTGTGTGTGACACACCCGGAAGATCCCGATGGCTCCTGGACACACGACACCAAAGGGAACCTGCCTAGCTCAGCCGCTGAGCGTCTGGCTCTGGATCTGGGCTCAGGTCATGACTGCAGGGTCTGTGGGTTCGCCCTACACTGGGCTCTGTGCTGAAAGCGTGGAGCCCACTTGGGGTTCTCTCTCTCCCTCTCTCTCTGCCCCTCCCCAACTGGTGCTCTCTCTCTCCCTCACCCCTCTACCACCCCAAATAAATAACTTTAAAAAAAACACGGCACTTAAAAACATTACTGGGGCATCTGGGGGACTCAGTCAGTTGAGAATCCGACTTTGGCTCAGGTCATGATCTCGCGATTCACGAGATCAAGGTCCAACTTGGGCTCTGTGCTGACAGCTCAGAGCCTGGAGCCTGCTTCTGAGTCTGTGTCTTCCTCTCTCTCAGACTCTCCCCGGCTTGTGTGTGCACAAGTACGCATGCTCTCTCTCTGTCTCTCTCTCTCTCTCTCAAAAATAAAAAATAAAAACAACATTCCTATTGCCTTAGAACAGGAATGTTCTAAGAGAAATACAGTGGGAGCCACCAACCAGACGTTATGTTTTCTAATAGCCACGTTAAGAAAGCGAGATAAAATAGATGAAATGAATTTTAATAATGTATTTTATATTATCCCAACATATCCCAAATATCATCATTTCAAGATGCAATCCACATAAAACCTATTCCTGATGTGGTCTACGTTCTTCCTTCCCCAGGAAACCTGCGAAACCTGGTGTGCGTTCTCCCTGGTCAAGCGTCTGGACGGTACACGACACAGGTGCTCAGGAGCCAACGGCCGCTGCAGTGTGCCTACAGCACAGCCATGGAGAATGACCTCCTTTTTATTCCTTTTAATTAAGGGTCATAGTCTATTAGTATCTACCAGCCCTCCCCTGGAAAGAAAGCTTCGCAGCCTGGTGGGCAGTAATGTTCGAAAGCTAACACATCGGACACCGTGAGGAGCAGCTGCGGAAGGGATGGTGGAATCAGACACGGCTTGTCCATGGGGCCACACCACGGGGCCACACCGTGTTTCCTTTAAACCCTGCACATGGGCCTGGGGAAACCGTGCGCCCAGGAGAGGGCACTGTGGCTGGTGGGGACAAGGGAGAAATGACAGATTAAAGAGAAGGGCCTGGCTCCACGTGGGGAGACGCTGGTAACTTCCTGGTACAGACTGGGATGAAAAGTCTGTGCATCAGCGTCTCCTTCCTAAACCACATGAACGGATCCAGCCAAGTCATTCCAGAACCTGAAGAGGCAAAACAACCAAAAGCAAGAACAGGCTGGAAATGTGCCCCCAGTTCGCTTGTCCTACTTGGGCTAAATCTTTGTCCAGTGAGAAAAAAAAAAAACCTATCTTGGAATTAAATTTTCATTTCCAGTAAAGAGACGGCCTCAGGTCCCAGAAATTCAGTCTTTGCCTTGCTAACGATATATTACCTAAACCTCACCCACAAGCAAAACTCCAATGAAACCTCAGCCTTTCACCTCCCAGGACTTGCCCCGGGCTGGGCACGCTCTCTGCATTCTTCCAAGAAATATTACCGTGAAAATGATTTTTTGGTTCGATAAAATGTGTCCTGAATATTTGCAGGCATTTCCTCTAGTTTCACTCAGCGGCTCACAAATAAAGAAGACTTTTTAGGTGTCCTTTCAAACGAAAAATATCATTTCCAAATAAGAAAATATATGGCCATCACACCTCCTAAGATGACAGCACTTGTCACAGGCACTTGCCTGGTTTGCTGGCTCTTGACTCACATCGATCTTACCTGTCCTGGACGGTGTGCCCTTGGATAGCAAGGCCCACAAGTGTCTACTCGGGCACAGAACAAGGACAGGGCACACGATGGGCCCCGTCCCCCGTCATCAGAAGAGACAATGCAGGAGGACTAGACCCACCTTCCCCACAGCTATCGGCGAAAAGCAAACAGACATGTGTCCGCACCTCCTCCTGATTTCTAAGAAACCCTGGCTCAGTTTCCCTTTTCTCCCCCAGGGCTTGGCGCCTCCCGCAGAAGCCCCTCCCGCCCTCCAAACGCAGAAAGAGGAGGCGAGTTACGTACATGTTTGAATGACGTGTGAGGTGCCGCACTGGCCCCCGTTTCTTCCAGATACTCTCCCCAGTTAAAGCCAGTTTCCTCCAGGCCTGAACCTTCTTCTGCTGAAAAGACAAGAAACGAAAACAGAAGACTATCACCAGCGGAGTGAAGACTGGAAAGGCACGGGCCGTCGGTGAAGAGCGGGAAACGCGTAACGCAGACGTGAGCAAATCCAGCAGGTCGAGGGGACGCTGTGGCGTGCCCAGCCTCCGGGCGCTGACCGCAGAGTGCGGACTACGAAAAGCAAACACTGGAGAAAGTCTACGAGAGCAACCTGCCAAAATCAAGGATGAAGTTAAGTGTGCTCTGGGGCAAATGAAAGTCACGAGATTTGTTCGGGGGCATAGTTGCATGTTACTGTATTCACTTAATGTCAACCACTGTCACCGAGAGCACGTCATGCCTCGGGGAAGGTCTGGGGACCAGGTGAAGGAAACCACTGGGCACTGAGGAGGCACCTGGATGTAGAGATGAGCATCTTTGACCGCGGGTTACTTCCCACAGCTAGAGGGTATAATGACAGCATAGACCGTCTGTGTTGTAAACGACCTTATCAGGAAGCGCTGATCCTGATGTTATTCCAAGGAGAAAACTATTCGAGGTCCAGAGGGATCGCTCAAGGATGTGAGGTCACCCAGCAAGTGAGTGACAGAGACCGACCAGCCGTCAATCACACAATTCTCCAAACACTGAAGACTATGCATACGATACACTCTCCATAGACAAAAAGCACCAAATAACTCATCTTAAAGCACAGATAACAATACTATGCCCTCGTTTCAAATGGAAAGAACGAATAAGTTGTAGACATTCTCTTACCCTACCCATAAGGCCATCGTAAAGAACGCAGAGCAGTAAGGGGATAGCCACACACACGGACACAAAAGAGCTTCAAAGTCTAAATTCTCTTTTCTTGCAACACTGACCAATGTATGTAGATGTTCAGCCTGTGTGTCTTCTACAAGCAAGAACCTACGTCCCTGGCCAAGAGTAAATATCGCTTTCAGTCATGTTTTTAATGGGATATCCTGGTAGGTGAGCCAGCGGAATCAGCAACCAGAGATGAAGACGGCGACGAAGAAAGGAAGCCTTGTTCTTGTAGGCTCTCGCTACCTCTTCTTACTAGAGGTCTCTTCAGTTGTCAGTAGGGAAAGTAATTTCCTTGCCAAGACTCCGTAGCGTCTCCGAAACGGACAGAAGGTAGTTTTTGTAAAGCAAGCTGATTCGAGGTTAAAAACAGCGACCCTAAATTTTGTCTTCTAAACCCCAGTTGCCTAGCCCTGTCTCCTCAGATTTCACCCCCATCAAGTGGTGTGCAATCAAACGTCCACGAAAAATAAAAGTCATCGGAAGAGAAAACCATGCTCCCTCGTGGCTCTCCCAACGTTCTGCTGTGTCCAGGGATTCCCGTCCTTCCATTGAGACAGGCTCCCCAAAAAACATCGAGGGTCTTGCAGCCGCCAGCTAAGGAGATGCTGCTGAGACACAGTCACGTTCTGGAAAGTGCTTCCCAGGGCACCACCCGGTGGGCAGCCTGACCCACAATTCCTGTCCCCAAAAGGCCGCAGTCGCTGATTACCAGTCTGTCTCCTGACTCGCTGGCCAGAGGCACCCGCACACCACTCACCGCTCAGGGGGTTTGGCGGCTAACTTGTCGCCAAAGTCTGGAAGTTCTGTACACCCTGCTTGTCCAGCTCAGCTTCAGGCCACACCAGCTTCAGGCTTGCCTGCTCCAGCCGTGGGTCACGCACAGAGCCCCACAGAGACATCACACGGTCACGCCGCCCCGGGCCGCCCACTCTCTGCTAACTGCTTCGCACGCATCACCCCGCTTCATCCTTCCAAGAACCCCGACGGCTGCTTACTACGGTCCCCACCTGGCAGAAGACAAGTCGGGAGCCCTGAAAGCCCAGGGAGTCACCAGGGCCACCCAACTGTCCGGCCGCAGAGGCCGGAATCCAGCGCAGACTGTCAGGTTTGGAGCCAGGACGCCTCCCAGGTGACTTTCTGCCGGATCCCACGTGGGGCACATCTGCTTCTCCACCACCACCCGTTCCTCCGGGAGGATCCGAGGCAGACTCCAGGGCCAGATGCTCTGTCTTTTGCATTGGTGAGCATTAGAACATTCCAGAACCAAGCCAGGCAGCCGGCAGGTGCAGGAGACGCAACAAGGCGGAGGTGGCAGCCAGGCTGGGCAAGAACAGGGCACGCAGGGTCCCTGCACTCCTGCAGGAGGACACGGCGAAGGGGAGGACACGGGCAGAAAACCCGGTCTTGGGCCTTCGGAGACAGAAGGTCCTGGCAGAGCCCCTGGGTGAGTGAACAACTCCCGAAAACGGAAGTGCCCCCTGGGGCATCAGCACCATCTGCCCAAGATGGAGGCCACAGCAGCCAGCACCTGGGCCAGCAAGGCGTCAGTGCGCTGGTCACCACGCCAGGAAGGAACCGGGGATCCGTCCCATGGGACCAGCCGTGACCGTGGCTCACATGCCCCGGCCTTGGGGCGGCCCCTGCCATGCGCCCTGCTTCACACAGAGGCACTGCGGGCTGCGGGCCTTCTTCCCAGCGTTCTGTTCTCACCTGACTTGACCTCAGTTCAGACCATGTGTCTCTCCCCACAAGACACGTGCCGTAGCTGCTTTCACGCTCCCTTGGGTGCTCATTCAAGTTCCCAAGAGGCGGACAGGTCCCCCCTGGGGCTCCTAAGGGAGTCCAAGAACATGCTTCAGGGCACCTGGTGGCTCAGTCGGCTGAGCCTCCAACTCAAGGTTCACGAGCCTGCTTCATAACCTCTGTCCACCCCCCACCCCTCCCCTGCTCTCTCTCTCTCTCTCAAAAATAAACAAGCTTGGAGGAAAAGGAAAAACAAAAGAACACTGCTTCAGAGCATTTTTGCTCACTGCAGTCCAGACAAAATACTTTATTTTATTTTTGTTAACATTTATTCATTTTTGATAGAGAGAGACTGAGCATGAAAGGGGCAGAGAAAGAGGGAGACACAGAATCCGAAGCAGGCTCCAGGCTCTGAGCTGTCAGCACAGAGCCCGATGCAGGGCTCAAACCCATGAACCATGAGATCATGACCTAAGCGGAAGTCGGACGCTTAACTGACCGAGCCCCTCAGAGTCCCCCAGAGAAAATACTTTAAAAAAGAACCCAAGAGTCAGACCTAGAATGGGATTTTTTAACTGAAGATGTGATGCCCAGCACTGGTAGTTTTCACAAGAAAATCATATACAAAAGTTAGGGTCCCCTACAAGGAAGCCTTTCCCAACCAGAATTTCCTCCCACACACACATCCTCAACAGCCGATTCTCTAAAGATGTCTCAGTGAGCAATAGATAAACACACATGCTGTTTATGAGTGGAGGTCTCATAAACCCAGAGCAAATATTTACAGCTCATTCAGAAACCTCTTAAGCCCGTAAACATGTTATCAGGGAGACTCTGACAACCTCCCGCCTCTGCCAAGGCACCGGTGGGAACCGTTTTTCCCCATGAGGTCACGAAAGCAGACTGTGAAACGCCACCAAGAAAATTTCACAGTTTAAAAGAAAACAATTCAGGGGCGCCTAGTGGCTCAGTCAGTTGAGTGTCCAACTTTGGCTCAGGGCATGACCTCACAGTTCATGGGTTCGAGCCCCACGTCGGGCTCTGTGCTGACAGTTCAGAGCCCAGACCCTGCTTCTGATTCTGTGTCTCCTTCTCCTCTGGCCCCTCCCTTGATCATGATCTGTCTCTCTCTGTCTCTCAAAAATAAATAAATGTTAAAATAAATTTTTTTAATTTAAAAAAAAAAGACAAAACAATCCAGTTCTGCAGAACGGAAGGCTCTTGATGTGACCAGCATGTTTTGTAACGGATCAAAAAGGAGCATAGAACATTGAGGGGCAGCCGCTTGCTGGTGAAAAATGAATGAACAAAGGACTCACGCACCTTTTCTGAAGGAATCACATCCGAGGTTTTGATTTTACCGTCTGAAGTAAGGCTCCCTTTGCAAGGCTGCCTAGCCCAGTCCCTGACTGTGAAGGACCCAACAGGGGAGAATCGGCAGGTTCAGATTGAATGCAATCCAAACAGGACCCGTTCCCGTGCGCTGGGTGTTGTTCATAAATACGGGAAGAGAAAGGAAGCCATTGCATCTTTGCTGTTTCACCTGCTGACAGTCCGGTCACACTATCACAAGGTTTAAAAAACAGTTCCACAGAGTACATTAACTACACACACAGGTTACAGGAAACTCGGGGAGGGCTGGCCAGCGCCAATCCAAGGGCTGAGATCACGGCTGCAGGACGACCCCAGGGAAGTGGGGACAGTCACTAAACACAGGGGTCCTCACACCCGTCCAACCACCCAGGTGGCTAGAGAGATGTCTCAGAAAAAAGAAAACACATAAAAATCATCTAAATACCCAGCTGGGGTGGGGGGGAGGGACAGGCAATAAGTATTCTAAAAGAGGCTTTTTTTGGTCTTTCCTTTGTTTTATTCTTTTTGTTTTTTATGTCCATTTTTTTTTGAGAGACAGAGACACAGAGGGTGAGCAAGGGAGGGGCAGAGAGGGAGACACAGAATCGGAAGCAGGCTCCAGGCTCTGAGCTGTCAGCACAGAGCCTGATGTGGGGCTCAAACCCATGAACTGTGAGATCATGACCTGAGCCGAAGTCAGACCCTGAACCAACTGAGCCCCCCAGGTGCCCCACTTTTTTGTTGTGTTGTTTTTTTTTTTAACCAGGGAGCATTATGGGGTCACAGAGCACCGGTTCCCGGCACCAAGAGTAACAGAGCTGAATTTTTCTAATCAGAATGTTGAAACGCCACTTCATGTATTCCTAACACCAAAATAAAAGGAAAAAAAAATGTTAAGCCCACGTTTCCAGCCCCTTTCTCTTTTTTTTTAAAAATATTTTTTAACATTTGTTTATTATTGAGAGACAGAGCATGAGCATGGGAGAGGCAGAGAGAGGGGGAGACACAGAATCTGAAGCAGGCTCCAGGCTCTGAGCTGTCAGCACAGAGCCCGATGCAGGGCTTGAACCCACGGACTGTGAGATCGTGACCTGAGTCGAAGTCAGACGCTTAACCGACAGAGCCCCCCCGGTTTCCCAGCCTCATCCTCTCGACTCCACACCTGCCCTGTCTAGGTTCGCAAGCCCACTGCATCCACAGATGTCCCCGGGAAGTCACGCTTATCCAGCCTGGAAGACTGACGAACAGGAGTCTATTTATCTCCGTGTCGGCATATTGTTCTGCTTGCCTTTATCAGGCAGCTGCAGAAGCCCAGGCTTCCAGAAATCCAATTCCACGGGCGGCTTCTCCATGCAGCCGGAGTCGACGCCGTCCGTGCCATCTGCCAGGGAGGCCCATGGGTCCACGTACCCGCGCACCTCCCAGCGCCGGCCTCGGTGTTCCTGGGAGGCCACTTAGGTGGTGCCTGTTTGACATACAGGACTCGGGGGCCCATCAGAGCATTATCTGTACTTTCCTTGGCAAAAGAGGCAAAATGAAAAATTAAAAAGCCGTGCCTGAGATTCAGGGTCCACTGTCCTGCACTCAAGTTCTAGTTTCAGACCGACAGACCATCCCTGCAAGGAATGGCATCCGCTGGGCGTGCGGTGCACCAACCAGAGACAAAGCAGCCAGGAGCCGCCAGGAGAGGCTCCCGTGGTCGGACCCCATCTTGCGGGCAGAGGAGCGCTCTGGGCACCCACGTGCGGCCACGCGCTGGCGAGCCACAGGCTGGTGTCATGTCACCTGTGGGGACAGGGGACAGCACGCGAGAGGCTGGGTTGTGCCTGTGTCGTGGAGAGTGTGTGTGCCTGGAGGCGGGGCTCGCACGCACATTTATGGGCCAAGGGGGACTTCCCCTGGCGTGGAGGAGCAGGGACGGCCCAGGGTCTCCGCCCACCAGCTTCTGAGCCTCAGGACGCCTGCGATGAAACCCAGGCTCCGACATGAGAGACTCGTGACTTTCCTTGGGGTCCAGTGTCCTCCTCTAAGAAACGGAAATAAGAAAACCAGCTCTTTCACTGGGTCACGGAAGGGTAAACTGAGTCAGCAAAGGGTACTCAAGTAAGTGCCTGCCACGCAGTGTGAACTCAGGCTCACATCCCTCGCTGTCCCCAGTCAATGCAGAGGCGGCAGCAGCAGAACACCGAACGCACGTCTCCTGTTCTTCCTGTACAGAAATCTCGTGTGAAATGCCTCCAGGCCAAGGAGCCTCATCACCAAGATGACCTGCTGCCCTAAGCATGTCACGGGGGCCCGAACCAGACACCCCTCCGACCGTGCCAACACAGAAACTGTTTTATATGTCACCCGCTTCAAGGGGTAGCACCTGAGAAAATGCACTTCCCGACGACTCGCACCGAGTACAGTCTCCGGGGTCTCAGGGTTCCCGACCGCGTGTGGGTTTCGTCCACAGGTGGCCTCTGCCCCAACACACATTTATTTTAGACCCTGCTTTCAACTGATTTCTCCTTCAGGGGCCATCGTCCTGGCACATCTCCTCCAGGCTGAGCTTACGGATGCCCCAAGGAGAAAGGACAGATCCACCACACACAGGGGGAAAAGCTCTGAGACCATGATCTGTAAATGCTAACGTAATTTAGAGCTACTCAGAACTACTACTTTTTTTTTTAAGTTTATGTATTTATTTTGAGAGAGGGAGAGAGCGTGCATGAGCAGGGGAGGGGCGGAGAAAAAGAGAGAATCCCAAGCAGACTCCACGCTGTCAGTACAGAGCCTGACGTGAGGCTCGAACTCACGGACTGTGAGATCATGACCTGAGCCAAGACCAAGTCAGATGCTTAACAGACTGCACCACCCAGCCCAGAACTACTGCTTCTTGTAGAGACCCTGACATCTCGGAGGATTCAGGCCGCTATCCCACACATCGAAGGAAGCTGCCATGCACGGCGCATGCCGTGTGGCAGGTTCCGCCCAACCACATGGCAGCGGCCGATGCCATAACCAATCTCCTACTTCCCTTTAAGGAATCACCCAGGAGGAAATGCAGTACGAATAATTTTCCCGACACCATATTATTACCACTAGGTTTCAAAATCTACCTAAGCTAGAGAGATCCACTGCGGCTACAAGACAATGAAAAGTCAACACACAATTGGTTTTTAAACAGTTGTGACAACACATCTTTGAAAATGACGCAGTAACAGACATCAGATGTGCGTTCAACAAAGACACAGTGAAAGCCCAGGGAACCGTAGGTGGAAACGTTCCCCCACGCAGGAAATGTAAGACAGACTTTTATAAAAAGCATTCTTGTACTTAAGTAACGTCAAGCCTATGGGACGGAGTTTCCTCAGGAAAGAATCTCCATACTTCCACTGTGGGACGATGACTCAACTATGCTTCTAGAAGTTTCCTCACTCCGGCTTCCGTCCGGGAGAATCACATGGGGTGGGGGTGGAGGGCTGGGCTGATTTTGAAGCAGACACTAACACCTTTCAACACATCTAGGCAATAATTTCAGGTGGTTCCAGATTTTTTGCAGCTAAAGATACAAGTTGAGAAGTTTCATGTAATCATGTCCAGGATACCAAGGAACTTATAATTCTGTCACTGAGCGCACTCATCCAAATATGGAGAAAAACTTCGTGACTTCTCTGTTCAACGGTCAAAGTTTCCGCTGGGTGAAGGATCAACATTTTCTACATGAATTCGCCAGAGCAAATGTTAAGGATCCAAAGAGCTAAGTTACCCTTATTTAATCTGCTGTTATGCAAATACAGCAATCCTTTAAAAAAAAAAGTGTCTTTTTAAAACAGACTCCTGTGTAAGTATTTAGAAAAACATGCTTTATAAATCCATTGATTAAATATTAAAATTCAATCAAAGACTGGCTTGGTTTGCTTTGGTTTTAGTTTCCTGAAGGGGAGACGGACAGCACAACGCATTCACATGACCTCGGTTTCTTTCACGTTAGGGAGTTCTCGAGAGACTGGCTGGAGTTCTGGAGAGGAGAGGAGAGGGGGTGGCATCCGGAGTTCAGGCACGTGGGAGAGAAGGATGGGCTTCCCACGTCCCTTACGGTGGTGCCAGCACGGGACAGGCTCTGGTCAAGACGTTCTGAGCGTAAGTAACAACTGTGTCTTCTGAGTCAGAGCATTTCACTGTTGATTCGGGACCCCCCACCCTGCCTACCCGGTAACAGAAACCCCTCCCGGATGTGGTGCGCCGTCAAACCGTGTGCAATGACTCAGTAGAGGGAACACCAACTACCTCGTCTGAAATTGCATGACTGATGGGTCAACATTTATTGTGCTAACCACTGAGATTTTGAAGAGATCAGTCACCTCCGGGTCACCCACCCCATTGTGCAGGACAGGGAATACTAATGTTGAGCCAAACTTTGCCTAACTTTCAAGCAGCCAGATGCTTACAAACGTGACAGCGAATCCTAGCAACGGGCAACGTGGGAGACCTAGAAACGTCTGCCCCATTGTTTCCCGAACATTTTTAGGAAGACCGAGGTCGCTGAATCAGTCAGACAGATCCAGAAAACAAACCCCTACCTGAATCGAGACCTCCATTACCGTTCGCTGAGCTCTGCTGTTTCTCCAGGGGTGAGGAGGACGGGTCTTGCATGTTGGAAACTGACAAACCGCTCTCCATGCCTAATGTGTTAAGGGTCCTCTTCTCTTAATGCATCCTCCAGGAAGAATTACCTGAGGGCAACCAACGAAAAAAAAACAAAATCAGAGCACCTTGATTATCCTTGGTTTTTAAAGGCTCCAAAAATAACAGTGTCTTATCTGAGCTGCTGCCACATCATTCTAACATGCAAGCTGCAACGTCATGGTAGAAAATACCAGAAATGAAGATTAAAGAGGACACATCTACACACAGTCAACAACAGAGGTCCCCACTTAGCAAAACCATCGCTTTCCTATGGGACATGACCATCGATGAGACGAACACACTTCTCACCAACAGAATCTATGTTCCGACCCCCAACTCACCTCGGTGGTGTTGCCAAGACAGCCTGCCACCCACCCGTTTGCTCCCCTCTCTCGATGCCGGGAGGAAGCCAGCCCCCTTCCTCCGCATCCCCACACACAGGTGAGACGACTGCTATGTCCCAGCCAATGCTTGGGTCCAGTTACAGTGTCAACGTTTGCAAATGCACATTTTGACCAGTTAGACTTTTCCTCCAAGGGCATGGCGAGCCTTTGATTCCTTGCATTCCACTGCGACACGTGGAAAAACTACAAGCGCATCTCACAGAACCTACAATTTAGCTCATCTCCATTATGGCCCAGGAAAGAGCCAGGCGCGCCACTCCCAAGGGTCAGCCACCGGCGGCACCGGCAGTTAGACACAGCCCTCTGGGACTTCTAAGGCCTCCGCTCATTCAGTATCTGCTTTGATCTCATGGCGAGAGGAAAGTGCAAACCAGCATAAGGGCAAGGATGGAGGAAGAAAGGGATAGTGCCTCTACGCCCATAAATAGAGTGTTTTGTCACTCACATACCACACATGCACACACACTCATGCATCCCTTTTGGTGCTATTCGGTTTACTTTCCTGGAAAATTATTTTGAAGTCTTATCAAAATTAAAGGTTAGGAAAAGGGCACTAAGCCATCCGTGTAAAGGTAGGGAAAAGGCAGAAAACTCTAACAGGAAGAGATGAGAAATGCACCAGGGACTCGGCACTGGATTTTAATCCCACTGCATTTATTATCCACCTGTTTATATAAAATACTACACCAGACACTGTGGGGGAGGGGAATCCGAAGTCACTTCTCAATCAAAATACAAAGGAAGGAAATACCTATTTTAGAGTAGGGACCATAAAAATGTCTGGGTCTGGAAGTGGCAATCTGTGCATCTTGTTAGTGCAAAGGTAAGGACACGAACAGGGAAAGGAAACGACAAATTACAAGGCAGGTGGACACAATGAGTAGATGATCCCTTACTCAGAGCAAGGGTGCCCATCACAGTTTCTGAAGCAAAGTGAGGGCACGTGGTCTGAGGGGCAGAAGTCAGGACCAGCCACACGACATAAGTCAGGACTGTCCCGGAAAAAAGGAGAGCCCTGGTCAAAAGGCTGAGTACCACACACACAAGGGTTTCTTTGGTTTGCTGACAACTCACATAAAAGACAGGTGAATACCATGCTCTCACTGCCGTGCCGTGTGGGGCGGAGAAAGCGAGGCAAAGCAGTCTTGATCCTGCCTCCTGCACAGGCTAAGACAGACGGTGCAAGAAAATCGGGTGCATCCGGGAACAGCTGAAGTCTAAATAGAAACTGGGTGTGTTTTTCTTTAAATAATTTTTTAAAGGAAGGATTAAATAAAGGAACCCGTTCACCAGATAGATGGGTGCCAAGGTTATTTAAAATGGAGGGCATTGGCAAAGCCAGCCCTTAACACGGAGGCTGGCTAATTTTACCCCACCGACATCAGGCTGCTAAAATAACCCTCACGATGAGAGACAGAACTGCGTTCTCCTAGGAGAGTTCTCTCCCAGTTGCTACTACAACACGGATGCATGAGTTTATGTGGAGCCACAGTCGTGGCGATTTCCTCCCTGTCGCGCTGCAGCCGGTGGGCCAGACGGTGGCCGGGGAGGTGGCCAGGGCGACTCGCAGGCTCTCGTGCCTGGATCTTACAGTGGGTGGCCGTCACCGGTCTCTCTAGGGTCTCTGGTGTAAAGGAGCAGTCTCCGGTAAGATTGGCAGAGAATCCACATGCTGGAAAGCAAGTGTGCCCGTCCCGCCAGGTGCCCAATGGCCAACACGCTCGCACGTCAAGAACACATGTAGGGAGCTCACAGGGTGACGCACACACCTGAGAGCAATGAGGGGTGGGTGTGTGTGTGTGTGTGTGTGTGTGTGTGTGTGTGTGTGCAGACCATGATCACACAGACAGGGACACGATGCCCACTGACTCCGAGGGCTTCCAGACGGCACAGAGAGGGGAAACGGGCATCTCCCTCACCGCTGTCTGCTGGGCTCCGTCGGGAGATCACCCAGACCTGGGAGGGCAGAAGGACGAGCAGCTGGAGGGGACAGGAGGTGGGACCCTTGGAGCAGACAGAACACCATGGCCGCCTGAACAGAGTGCATCCCCACGAGGGGCCCCCACGGATGCCCTGTCACCGATAAGCGACGGTGGACACCAGGGACGGGGAGCAGCACACGCCAGCAAGACATGGGAGCCGGATTCCCGAGACGGCAGGCTGGTCAAGTGCTGCCTGATCAGACTCAGGGCGGCACCCCAGCAGGGGGGAGAACCTGCCCCAGTGAGGACCCGAACCCCCGCGTCCCCCTCTGCGGCAGGATCTCCTTCCAGGGACCGAAATGATCAGATCTGTTCCAGGAAAGTCGCTCTGGCAGGGACAGGACTGAAGTAAAAACAATGGGGGTGCAGGTCTGGACTTAGACGGCAGGTCAGGTCGGGGAGAGAAGGAAACAAGCTCAGGACGAAGGTGACAGGTGCGACCTGGGGACTCTCAGCATTCACAAGGCACAATCCCGTCACAGCTGGAAGGCAGGCTCCTTTTTTTTTTTATTTTCTTCTTTTTTTTTTTAATGTTTTTTATTTATTTTTGAAAGACAGAGAGAGACAGCGTGAGCAGGGGAGGGTCAGAGAGAGGGAGACACAGAATCTGAAGCAGCTCCAGGCTCCGAGCTGTCAGCACAGAGCCCGACGCAGGGCTCGAACCCACGATCCATGAGATCATGACCTGAGCCGACTGACCCACCCAGGAGCCCCTGGAAGGCAGGTTCTTAGAAGAAATCATGTCACTTGCCACAGCCAGGCCTCCGCAGCTAACAGGACCTAGGCAGTGCCTGTGGAAATAAAAAGTAAGGGAGAAAAGAGGTTCCCTATGAGAATGACAGGCCACTTCCCAGAAACTGACTTCCCTCGGACTCGGTCCGGGGAGCAGATCTGACAGGGACCGTTGGCCCAGAAGCTCTGCAGGATACAAACAGGATTTTGAAAAGCAAATCCCTGGGGCACCTAGTGGGCTCAGTCGGTTAAGCGTCTGATGTCAGCTCAGGTCATGACCTGGCAGCTCATGAGTTCGAACCCCGTGTTGGTATAGAGATTGCCAAAAAAATTAAACAAACTTTGAAAAAAAATAATCATTTAAAAAACAAAACCGAATACATCTGAACCCAACCTCCTCCAGGTCCATCAAGGGTGCTTCTTACCCCGAGTCCAATGTGACAGACATTCTACAAACAGCATGAGGCCCTCCTCACCTGAAACCCAGTTCACATCCCACCCCACATTTTAATTCCGTTGGTATTTCATGGTTTTTTTCTTTTTTTTTAATGTTTATTTATTTTTGAGAGAGAGCGAGCAAGCAGGGGAAGGGCAGAGAGAAAGGGAGACACAGGATGGGAAGCAGGTGCCACTCTGAGCTGTCGGCACAGAGCCCAATGTGGGGCTCAAACCCACGAACCATGAGATCATGACCTGAGCCGAAGTCAGACGGTTAACTGACTGAGCCCCCCAGGCGTCCCCCATATAATTTTAAAAAATTTTTTTATTGCTTCTTATTTATTTTTGAGAGACAGAGAGAGACAATGCGAGCAGGGGAGGACCAGAGAGCGAATCTGAAGCAGGCTCCAGGCTCTGAGCCGGCTGTCAGCACAGAGCCCGACGCGGGACTCGAACCCACGAACGTGAGATCTGACCTGAGCCGAAGCCGGCCGCGTAACCGACGGAGCCCCCCAGGCACCCCCCCGTATAATTTTTAAGAACACTCCTATCTCGCAAAAACATTGCAGATATGTTCCCCAACTTGCCTCTTAGTGGCTGCTTTTGATAGAAGATTATTTTTCTCAACTTAGTCAAACCTACCCACTCTTATTTTTCTAAAAATTGCATTTTTAAGAAGTCATCCCCACCACCCTCCGAGACACCAGACACCTAACTTCGCTGGGACTTCAGGGCTTATCCTAACTCTTTAACACAGAGGGATTTCTGCTCACGCATTCTGTGAGGTGCGCCTCTGAACCGACCCCTCCCAGATCATAACCCACTTGAATCCGCTTGTCTCTCACGTTCTGTCTTCATCACGTACGAAGTTCTTACACACACAAGACTAGGCTTCGGTGTACCAAACCCTCCTTGAATTGTGAGAAAGCTCGGAGGAACAGAAGTATGACAACGATCCACATATTGCCCTTAGTTCAGCAAGCATTGAACTTGGGGTCATTTAGGGTCCGTGTGTCAAGGGCCGACAGTGATTTTGCATGCCGGAAACCCAGGCTCCTACGGCTTTATCATCCCAGAGCATCTGACCGTGAACAGAGCCTGCATATGTGAAAGGCACCCAGGTAGAAATCAGGTGCATCCGAGAAGGTTCACCGCCCCTCCCCCACCCCCTACACCCGCTCCCCCACTGCCTTCAGGGTTAAGGAGCCGCATGTGGCTGTGCCAGTGGTAACTGCGGAGTGAACGTGTTCCAAAGTCAAGTGGAAGGGCATGGCCTTGACCGTCTCCCCACGGAGCCACGGGAGAAGCCAGGAAAGAGAGTGTGGTCTGCTGTCCCCTCCCCCCACTACGCCACTCCCACTAAGGGCCCAAATCCCAACAAACAGACCCCTCTTTATAAGCCAGTAATTATGATGGTTACTTTGTTACTACTGACCTCCGGGTGTGCTCTAAGCTTTTATCCACAAGACTATCGTAAAATGCTGTCTTTAGTATCAAAAAAAAAAAAGGCACAGCTTACATTAATGCTGACCGTGTGCTTCAAGGTCAAGGGGGCTAAGGTCTCCTACACTGTGGGGTGAGCCTAACAGGAGGAGCGTAACCTCTAAGTGAGGGGCCAGCCTTACCCGTAACATCATCGGCTGCCTTCCACAGAATCACCTGTCACATCTCACACTGCTCCCCACCCCCCCACCCCCGGGGACCCTGCTTCCCAGATCTGGAGAACGGCTTCGTCATCTGTATTTCTAACAGGTTGCCTGGCTCTGCCGATGCTTCCTGCCCAAGTACAGCACCTGGGACTCGCTGCCTCATGAAAAGAGTTTTGTCTGGGTTGTTTAGAAAGACGACGTAGTTCCTCATCAAGGGGTATCTAACACAGATGTTCTCAAAAATACAGTGTTTCTGCAAAGTCATCGATATGTGGCGAGAGGAAGGTTGGTTCTTCCAGAAAGAGCTCTGCATTAAACAGGCTTGCGTAAGGGGTGCCTGGCTGGCTCAGTCGGTAGAGCATCCAACTGGATCTCAGGGTTGTGGGTGCAAACCCCTTGTTGGACGTGGAGCCCATTTCAGAAAAAAAAAAGAGGAGGAAATAGTCCTGCATTATAAGTAGTGTTCCTTATAGAATTCCGGTTTTCTCAATTCCGTTTTACAAAGTCCAGCTTTGCTACACCATCTGCCTAAGTCGGGCTAGCCTGCTCTCCGTAAAAGTTTAGTACGAGTTACAATGTATCAAGAATTCATCCCACTGACTTCTCCTAGGGTAGCCATTCTCCTAACGGATGTAGGTGTCCGGACACACTTTTTTTTCCAGGTCTCTTTGCTTAAACAGCAAGAGCAGAATGGATTGTGCAATCTAGGGCCTCTTCCCAGTGTCCCTCATTCCTAGCAACGCCCTTCAAATCCCTCGGCTGACTGCTCTGGTGTTCGTCTCCACACCTCTGATAACACCTCCCTTATTAACTTCTCGGTTTCCATCATTACCGGGCAAGGCGCTGGCGGTCAGCCCACTCTCCCTCCCTCCCGCCTGCTCTTCCCCTCCTAACAGGTGTGATCCGGGCAGCAAGACCCTACGGAGAGGTCCCAGCCGACCCCAGAGCCCCTTAGGATGCCTCCTTCTCACACAACTTTGCCCTGGACTCAGGAATGATCTTGCTCTTTCCTGGACCTTAGTTTTCACATACGTTATCACCCATTCAAATGCAATTTTTCCGCTTACTGTCTAAATCTCTTCTGGATACACTGAGATATAGGGTATTTTGATAATTGCATCATCAGTACTTTCTTCCAGGGCCTCTGGCAGGCGCCATCCTGAGATCTCTGCCTCTCTCTCTCTGTCTCTCTCTGTCTGTCTGTCTGTCTGTCTCTCTCTCTCTCTCTCTCGTTTGTAACACATCCTGCCTTCTGGGTCCCACCCCTGCCCCATTATCAGTTTTTCTCTCTTCTGATGAGGCACGTTCTCCACCACGTTCCTAGGATAGGATGTAGGTGGAAAACACGGAGGTCGTGCATGGTGGAAAATGTCCTTACCTACCCTCACCCTATAACCAACAGCACAGCAGGGGAAAACCATTCCCAGCTGGAAAAGCATCCTCCTGCAGAGCTGCCAGGGCTCCTTCCACCGTCCTGGAGCTTCCACTGGAGAAACGGGGCAACTCCCCAGTCACCGGGATCTCTGTGGTTTCACGGTGACGTGGCTACAGACAATCCGCTTGTGGGTTCGGGGCACACTGGGTTCTTTCGAGTGAAATTCCTGTTCTTCAGTGCTAGGATGTTTTCCTGAATTACTGCTCAGGGCCTCCTCTCTGTTTTCTGTTCCTTCATTCAAAGTCATTCAAATGTCAGACCTCCTGGAACTCCTTAATTTTCTCTTTTATGTTCTTCTATTTTTATTTTTTTTAACACTTATTTATTTTTCAGAGAGAGACAAAGCATGAGCAGGTGAGGGGCAGAGAGAGAGGGAGACAGACACAGCATCCAAAGCAGGCTCCAGGCTCCGAACTATCAGCACAGAGCCCAACGTTGGGCTCAAACTCACAAACTGACCAGAGCCGAAGTTGGACACTTAACCAGCGGGGACACCCAGACGCCCCATCTTTTATGTTCTTCTAATCTACCAACTAGATCAACCATCAGCTACTTCTTCCAGCTCTTCTCTCGAGCTTTACAGTTTAGTTTCAGAAAACTCTTTTGAGGGGCACCCGGGTGGCTCAGTCGCTTGAGGGTCCAACTTCAGCTCAGGCAGGATCTCCGGGTTCGTGAGTTTAAGCCCCACATCGGCGGTCTGCTGTCAGCACAGAGCCTGCTTCAGATCCTCTGTCCCATGGCCCACTCACTCTCTCTCTGTCTCAAATAAATATAAACATTAAAAAAAAGAAAGCTCCTTTCAAATCCTCCCAATATCCTACTCCCACCCCATCCCGTCCCATCACCTGCATGCAGAACCCTCTACTCCGTCCCTGTGCCGATTAACGATCTCTCTTCAACGACCGTTCTGCTCGCCTTCGTAGGAGAAGTTATTTTTCTCTCTTGGCTGGTTTCTGGTCTCTACTTCTTCGTGTTAGGGGCCGTCCTCGGAAGTGTGATAACACGTTAGGGCTTCTCCTGTTTAAGAGGGGACACGGGAGGGGATGGCCGGTGCCTCTGAGATCCCGGGATCCTGTCTGGAGGCCAGCGGGGGTCCTTCCGGAGGAAGCCCACTCATGAGTGTCCTCATGTCTTCGCTCTCGGGTGGCCAGCACGGGAAGAGTCTCCCATGGCCCATTACAGAAGGACTGGGGTCTCTGTCCACTGTCACCGCTGTAGACTGGCACCTGACTCATGCATGCTTTCTTCCTGGAGACGACGCAGGCGTGGGCCCTATGAGCGCTGTCCCTCCTCGGTCCAAAGTCACCGAGGTAGACGTCTAGCTTCAGATTGTTTCCGCTTCTGAAGAGTCCGTAAACCCCCTTCCTGCCTTCCTTCCCTACCGCTGACTAATACCCCAGTTTTTCATCTTGATTTTGTGTTACTGGACATGATAAATGTTATACTCTTGCCATGCCGAGTTGGAAACTGTAATTATCCAGCCTCAGGTGGGAACATAAAGGGTGCACTGCAGCCAGGAAGTTGCCTTGGCCTCAGACGTCCCTCAGCGTCCAAGGCTCGCAGCTCACAAGGGCTCACTTCTGTGAGCTGCGTTGTGTGAATAATAAAAGAAATGTCACGTTTCTTTTAAAGTTACCCAATTATCCGCAAACCAGTCTGCCTTAAAGTGGTTCACAAAACTCATGGCATCCCTGACTGGCATACTTGTGATTTCAAGCTTGCCACACTCAAATGGGAAAAGGTTTGCAATTATTTGTTTTTTCATGTGACTCAGGAAAGAGAATATTCTCCAGATAGGAAATCAAGTGGGAAGGTCTAAACTCGAAGCTTAGGAAATCCCAGAACCTGCTCCCGCTGCCCATGGAAATCTCTGAATCACAGAGAAAACAGCCTCATTTCACGCTCCAGGCAAATCTGCAAATGAGCTCAGGACACCTAACCTACACTAAGACCCTTCCAAGCATTTCAATAAAATGGAAAATAGCAGAGGGTTCCGAAAGATGCACAACCTAACTTGTGACCCAAAATCTGATCCCTGAAAATCACCGCATCCATCTTTGGAAGAACCAACATGCAAAGAAGAGCCTCAGATGGTGAAAGAGCACATCCGAGAACCGTCTCTGCAAACGGCTTTGAAGAAGAAAAGCCGTGTTAAGTGCCAGGCGCCATTACCAAGACAGCTTCTGGCTATTCATGCTCCCCCGCACCCGGCTCACCCTGCTAAGGATGCCTGACTGAACCTGACCCCTCCTGACGCCGACCAGCCAACACTCAGCCTCTCCAAGAAGAGACAGCTCCTGCCTGAGTCCATCAAGTGAGACGAACGGATTCTCTGGGGCAGAAGGGCACGGAATTCTGCCACCCACCATATATGCTCAGAGCCTGATTTACCTTGATTAGGCCTGCAAGTTACTGGCCATTTTTCAACCAGGCTTCATTGGTTTTCACTCTAAATAGATTGAAATCTGACATACGTTGCTGACCCGGCATAAGACACGCTAATTTTTTACAATCAGATTCATCCCTCTATCCTGGGAAACAAGATGTGTGGGAGGTAAAAGGGACTCAAGGAGTAAATGCCAGGGCTGAGAGCGGCCGGCGGGGCCCACAAGAACATGCCGTGTCTTCTAATTCATGGTTGTAACTGTCACCTCTTTACCTACAAATCATTTCGGTGGCATTAGCTACTTATTTACTCTCTTACAGGACGAGGCCCTAAAATACCCAACAGAATCAATGATGCAATAGGTCTTCGCATCAAGACAACAAAGCCTAGTAACAAAGGCTTTCGTGCACCAGAAATCTGCCTCCACGCCGAGAAGGTCCGACACCGGCCTTAGGTTGGCACATGACCCACACGAAATACGTCACACAGAGGAGCCTGGGAAGGGCCTTCCTGCAAAAGGAGTCTTAGAATGCACATGGACAGCATCGCGCTTGGTCCTACCTCTTCAACAAACCCTGGAATTTCCCTGCTGCCTACGAAGACCAGAATGAATTAGAGCATCAACCCAAGTTTCTAACCAAGCCGAGTAGCCCCGGACTTCCAGGAGATTTCTATCTCCCAGCCTAGGTCCGTGCATCGAAGCTGTTTATGGTCAGTTCGCCCATGTGTTGTACATAGGATCACTGACAACTCAGAAAGTAAAGAAATCTTACGAGCGGTCCTTGTGCAAGCTAGACATGCACAGATGATGTCTAATAATCAGTGCCTATTTTTCTGAGGGTATTTTATGTACTCCTTACTTCAAGCCGCGCAGATGCAGGGCAATGACGCTTGAGAGATGCCACACACTTCCAAGTGTCTCAAGAAGCATCTCCTGGAAGCCGGCCTGGAGGACTTTGCGAGCTCCCTGGGGATTCATAAAACAACTAAAGAGCATTTCAGGTATTTACTTGAAGCCCTGGATATAACCATAAAATTGGGCATAAATCAAATTTTACAAATCATATCATCTAAATGCATGAATGAGATTCCCTCCGGTGGAGGAATATCATTATGCAAAGTCAGTAAAAACACCCTAATTTACCCTGATTAGGACCTGACACGGGAGATGTAACGAACCCGCAGGAGTCGCAGGAGACCTGGGCTTTACACTGTGACGTAACTGTCACCGGCGGAATGTGCTCTCGGCCTGGAAAACACAACCGGTGTTCTCACCTGCAAAGCACAGGGAGAATTCTAGAACCACATTTCGGGGAAGCCGGGCTTTCACCAACCTTCCTTATTAAAACTTAGAGGAGGAGGAGGAGAGAATCATATAGCATCCCCTTGAAGGGATCAGAGACTCAAAAAAGGAAGTATTACCCATGGTCTGAGCTGGATCCCAAAAGCTTTCATAGAAAGAGATGAGTCGGTACCTAAATGCACCACTGGCTACTCAGACACTGAACCTAATACACTGCAGCAAGGCCCTGAAGTTCACAGCGGTACAGGAACGAACAGGGCAAAGGTGTCCCGTGCTTTGCAGCTAGCCGGGAAGAAAAAAGCATATTTAAGTTCAAGGGATTTTTTTAATGTTTATTTATTTTTGAGAGAGAGAGAGAGACAGAGTGTGAGTGGGGAAGGAGCAGAGAGAGAGGGAGACACAGAATTGGAAGCCGGCTCCAGGCTCCGAGCTGTCAGCACAGAGTCCAGAGAAGGGCTCGAACTCGCGAACTACGTGATCATGGTCGTAAGTCATAAGTCGGTTGCTTAACTGACTGAGCCTCCCAGGTACCCCTTAAGTTAACGTTTTAAAGACAATGAATGACAAGGACCAAAACGAGTCTCCAAATACTCTCCGTCACTCCACTTAGAGCCCTCCGGCCCCTTCCACGCAGGACGTCAGCACAGAGAACCACGAACGGTGCGTCTGATTCCAGAGCTGCCTGCTTTTCAGTGCTACAGAGGACGGGCTGGGGGGCACCTCTCCTTGCCCCACGCCAGGGCCG
>NC_043709.1:131209082-131219657 GCF_006229205.1 Suricata suricatta | reverse complement strand
TCACAGTTCGTGGGTTCGAGCCCCGCACTGGGCTCTGTGCTGACAGCTCGGAGCCTGGAGCTGCCTCGGATTTTGTGTCTCCCTCTCTCTCTCTGCTCCTCCCCGACTTGTGCTCTGTCTCACCCTGTCTCTCTCTCTCAAAAATAAATACACATAAAAAAAATTTTTAAGCTGGGAGGTAAGTCTCTCAAATGCACATCTTTGACACACTAAAGACTTTTGTGTATTTGCAGGGCCGTCCACACAGAGCCCAATGCGGGGCTTGAACTCATGAGCAGTGGGAAGTCGGCTGCTCAACCGACTGAGCCCGCAGGCGTCCTGCCCCGGACACACACTCAGGACTTAACTAGACCACGTGGCACACGAAGGCTGACGACTGCACGTAACTGGAGCACAGACAGACGTGTGGGATGAAGGGGCAGGGGTGACCCAGGCTGGACACGTCACTGCTGATGGCGGCAAAACCGGATCCGACCTCCAGCACCAACACACAGCCGGAGGCCACAGCAGCGACTTCACATCTGGTGTTCCTCCGTTTGCACACAAAACATCGTACTTACAAACCAGTACGTATGATTCAAGCAGACGAGGTCTAACTTGGTGAGCTGGGATCAAGAATGAGAGTATCGGATAAAACAGGGAAGCTGCTGGGAAGAGCTTGCACTCAGCACTTCCCGTCCCATTCATGACCTCTGTCCCCAGACTGTGCAGGCTAACTGCCCCCAGACCCCCAGGGGCCTCCATTCTACAATCCCTTGAACTTCTTCCTTCTATAACTTATCCCTGCTCATTTTCTGGGACGTTTCTGCAAGCTCTCCAGGATGCTTTCGAAGCAGTGGGTCTCTCGGAAAGGGCACCGACACAAGCCTGTTTAGAACGGTCTCTTAGGGATCTCTGTCTTTCTTAAAGATCTCTAACCTACGCCAGGCACCACTGGTCATTCATCAAGTGACAGTTGCCCCCTTCTCTGGCGTGCACAGTGCATGTCTGTGCTCAGCACATGACAAGGTGATTATGACTGAATACTCAAGATGACTCCTACTCAACAGTGTTTTGTTTTTAAACAAACATCCTTTCCCACGCGGAGGTGAGAACGATGATCACAAGAACAAACGAGGGGCGCCTGGGTGGCTCAGTCGGTTGAGCGTCCGGCTTCGGCTCAGGTCATGATCTCACGGTTCGTGGGTTCGAGCCCCGCATCGGGCTCTGTGCTGACCGTTTGCTCAGAGCCCGGAGCCTGCTTCAGATTCTGGGTCTCCCTCTCTCTCTGACCATCCCTTGCTCATGCTCTGTCTCTCTCTCTCTCTCTCTCTCTCTCTCTGTCAAAAATAAATAAACGTTAAAAAATTAAAAAAAAAGAAGAAACGAGTCCTTCGCAAGGGTGAAGCATGGACCTTATGAAAGAGTCGGAGCCACGTTTTCTAACAAAAAGACAGTGCATTTGTCACAAATCCGTACAAGTAAACGTGGCTTCTACTTGTTTTTTAAGTTTTATTTATTTAAGTAAATCTCTACCCCATATGTGGGGCTTGAACTCACACCCCCGAAATCAAGAGTCACATTCAGACTCTGTGTTTCCGTCTCTCTGCCCCTCCCCCAGTTGCGCCCTCTCTCGCTCTCTCTCTCTCAAGAATAAGTAGATGTGACAAAAAATAAAAGAGTCACATGCTCTTCTGAGTGAGCCAGCCAGACGCCCCAACATGGCCTTTACCTTTTAAAGTTTGCTTGTAAAACATATCTGTACCCAGCGAGAATTCTATCTGCCATTCACTGCATGGAAAAAAATCGATAACTGAGAGTGGAGGGCTTAAGGAACGTGAGTTGGCCAAGGTCACACACAAAAAACTCTGAGCCAGACCAGCGGTTCAGAATTCCCAAGACTGGCTCACTCCACCCATCAGAGCACAGGCTATCTACGTTTAGTGCACTCAGTAAACAAACACACAAAAACCAAGAAAAAAAATAAAAAACAAAACAAAAGAACACAAAACAAAACCCCAAAAGCCAATTGCCATTAAAATCCTGCCACTTTGATTTGGTAAAACCTGACTTTTTCTCCTGAGCTTTAGAGGAAGTGAAATTAATTTCTACCCATAAACATAAAGAAGCCGCATTGGCCAGCTCCAAGTCTGAGGTCAACGTCACCGCGTGAAGCGTGTACAAGCAGCCGTCCAAGCCAAGTGCTCGCAGGAAAGCGCCTCCAGGCCCCACACAAAGGTGCTGAGGTGAAGCCAGAAGACTAATGGCCAGCGCTGCTTGGAAGGGAAAATTCTAGCTCTCTTCCCCGCCCTTCATAGGGTCCTTGGGATTTCCACTCTCCACTTCTTTCGCGACTTGAGATTTTTCAATTTGTTCTCACCTACTTTAGTGTGAGAAAGTCTTTCAGCAAGGAGAGAAAAAAAGGAAACTGGTGGATTGAAAGCCAATTTTTTTTTTTTTAATTAAGCTGAAATTTCAGAAAGGCAGCACTTTCCCAAACGTTCAGCGGTGGACTGACCTCTCAGGGAGCAGCGTGCTATCCCAACCCAGAAACACGGAGTATTTTCACTTCTCCATTTAAAAAGGGAGATTCAGGGGCGCCTGGGTGGCTCAGTCGGTTAAGCCTCCGACTTCGGCTCAGGTCAGATCTCACGTTCATGGGTTCGAGCCCCGCGTCAGGCTCTGCTAACAGCTAGCTCAGAGCCTGGAGCCTGCTTCCAGTTCTGTGTCTCCTTCTCTCTCTGCCCCTCCCCCTCTCATGCTCTCTGTATTAAAAATAAAACATTAAAAAAATTTAAAAAGGGAGATTCAGCTTCATGTAGAGACTTTCCTCTTTCATGATGATTCAAAATAAAAACAAACAGAAAATGCTCTAGTCTTACTGCATTTCAAATCAAGCACATTAAAAAAAAAACACCCTACTTATATGATTCTGTGTCACCTCTGCAAAGGCTCGTTATCAGTACAATAAGGCTAACAGCATTCCCCTATAAAGTTAAAGAGCAAGGCACAGTGTGGCACACCGAGTGAAGAATGGATATACAGTAAGTGCCATTTCAAGTCAAAATAGTACTAAGATCCAAGTCCTCACTCTCCCTTGCTCCACCTTGCTAGCGAGCTACTCAAGCTCCCTGGAGCATCGGTCTCATCTGGAAAGTGGGGTGACGATATTCCCAGAACGCAGATGAACTATGAAAACCAAGCATGACGCACAGTGGCTGGAAAACAGTCAAAGCTTAAACACGTTCTTTTATTTTCAACGTTATGTGAAATAAACCGCGAATTCCAAATCTTGTTAATTCCGCCTTCCTTACGTTAGTCCCTGGAGCTACGGATCCAAATGTCCAGTTTTTAAATGAGCACCTATTTGAATTATATTTAAAATGAGACTTTGGGAGAACTTGCACGTGACACTTTAGACTCATATTACACCTGATTGTGATGTGGGGTTCACACTTCAGTTTTAACGGAAATGGAATGGAAAAAAGGAAAACTTGCCAGATTTAGGAGAAAGTAGACAAGGTGCACCTTAATACTCTTTCAAAAGGTTATTTTTTTCAGGGCACCTGGCTGACTCAGTCGGGGGAGCAAGTGATCCTTGAGGTCAGGGTATGACCCCACCCAAGCCGACGTAGATTACTCTAAAAAAAAATTCTTTTAATAATGAAAAAAGATTTTTTTCTCAGCCAATAAAACTTCAGGGGGGAAAAAAATCCCAGGATAAAAGTCTCTTCCATCCTCCTTGTCCCACCAGCTCCAAACTGGTCTTGTGTAGTCACAGCGGCTGACAGTATCTGCCCTACTCTACGGAATCCACCATATGCTCTCACAAGTGCTCTATCCACCGAAGTGAAAATTAGAAGAAATGAAACAGAAAAGCACAATGGCTTCTTTGCTTAATCAGTGTCAACGACATCTATCTTCTCATGAGATTGGAAACCTAAGTGACCGAAAGTAAAGCTTTTTGATTAGTGAATGTCATCTTGTCAAAACATAAGGGACCCTAACTATCAGTACAGGGTGAAATAGAATCACGTTCTGAAATTCACTAGGGGCGCCTGGGTGGCTCGGTCGGTTAAGCATCCGACTTCAGCTCAGGTCACAATCTCACAGCTCGCTGAGTTCGAGCCCCGCATCGGGCTCTGTGCTGACGGGTCTGAACCTGGAGCCTGCTTCGGATTCTGTGTCTCCCTCTCTCGCTCTGCCCCTTTCCCGTTCACATTCTGTCTCTCTCTCTTCCTCAAAAATAAATAAGCATTTTAAAAAATCAAAAATAATGTAAAATTCACTAAGGTGATAACCAGATAGGGAGCATGATGCCGGCATCTTTTAATCAGAACACCACTGAAATGATCGTGCAAAACCGATCCTTACACATTTTATTTGAGGGCCACCTGGATGGCTCAATGGGATGAGTGTCCAACTCCTGATTTTATCTCAGGTCATGATCCCAGGGTCATAGGATAGAGCCACATGTCGGGCTCTGTGCCAACAGCTTGGAGCCTGCTTGGGATTTTCTCTCTCTCTCTCTCTCTCTCTCTCTCTCTCTCTCTCTCCCTCCCTCCCTCTCTCTTTCTGTCCCTCATCACCTCTCGTCACAACTCTAAAATTTAAAAAAAAAAAAAAACTTTTTTAAAGAATTTTATTTGGGGGCACTGGGGGGGGCTCAGCCACTTAAGCTTCTGACTTCAGCTCAAGTCATGATCTCACAGTTCATGAGTTTTGGCCCCATGTCGGGCTCGGTGCTAACAGCTCAAAGCCTAGAGCCTGTTTCAGATTCTGTATCTCCCTCTCTCTCTGCCTCTCCCCTACTCGTGCTCGGTCTCTCTCTCTCCCTCTCTCTCAAAAATAAAACAAAACATTAAAAATAAAGAATTTTATTTGGTAATTTTACATCCTTGTTATTTAAGTTCTAAATTGGCTACCTTCCCTTATTTACAATACACAGTCCTGTCTCATTTACACTGACTTCAGCCAATGTTTGCTTTAACCGGTAGGATCATTTTTCTTATGAGCTGTCCATGACACTTTTAGTCTTACAAAGAGAGGAAATCTTAAATACTGACTCTTAAATACTGTGACTAAGACCAAGGTTTTCATTTCTTTTTTTTTTAATGTTTATTTTTTAGAGAGGGGGGGAGAGTGTAAGCAGAGGACGTGCAAAGAGAGAGGGAGAGAGAGAATCCAAAGCAGGCTCCGTGCTATGAACACAAAGCCTGACGTGAGGCTCGGACCTGAGAGCCTTGAGATCATATCCCCGGCCAAAGACAGGCACTCAAGCGACTGAGCCACTCGGGTGCACAGAGAGGAAGTCCAGGGGACTCTTGCATAGCACAGGTTTGAACAGTAGGTCCACTGACATGCAGATTTTTTTTATAATATACACTACTCTAAATGTATTTTCTCTGTATGATTTTCTCAGTAACTATTTTTCCCTAGCTTACTGCATTGTGAGAACACAGTACATAATACATATATAAGATATGTACTCATCAACAGTTCACGTCATCCGTAAAGGTTTCTAGCTCAGTTTTTGAGGTGTCAAGTTACACAAGGATTTTCAATTGGGAGTCGGAAGTGGGGGATTGTGGCCCCTAACCCCCATGTTGTTCAAGGCTCAACTGTGCTGCCGAGTGACTCGACGTAAAGAGCAAGAATGGAAAATGCACCATCAGATCAGGCTCCTTCACTCACTGGGCAGAATGCAGTCGCCCGTCCACACTCTAAATACTGATGAGGTCCCTGAAACGGTGGGATACAGAGGGCTGTCTGAAATGGTCCCTTCTAGTCCCAGGAATTCCTAAAACGTACTTGTATCGAGTACTTCTTTACAACTTCTATTCAAAACAACAGCAACCTGGCCCAGCCCATGCTATGAGAAGGATTATATGCAAAGGCTATTGGTGTGTTCCTCATGTCTACACCTCACCTTCTCCAGGGTAGGAATGAACCGTGTTCCCACGTGGAACCGGTCTTGCTCAACAGTGAGAGCACTTTACCCTTGCACAGTGAACTTGACCCCCCAACTGCCTTCAGGGACATGAAGCCACTGACACCAAGGCCAAGCATGCTTTCACCGTGCTTTGCCGGCATGGGTCTGCGAGATGAAGCAGGGGCGTGCCTACAAAGATGTGCTGGACCACCCACTTTCCCCCTGAATGGAACATGCAGATCTGTGAGTGAAACTCAAGTCCAAGGCACTTATTTAGTAAACAAGGACAATAAGGCTCAGAAAAATACAGCAAAGTAGCCCGAGGTCACAAGCTAGAAAAACATGTCTGAAGTAGAACCCAGGCCCCCTGGTTCCGTCTTCTCCTTAACAAAATCAGGCGGGTAGATCCTGGCTCAGCAAGGAAAGCACAGCTTGGTCTGTTACGACAGGTAGAATCTCCCTAATTTTTTCCCCTTGTTTGTAGAATGGGGACAGTAAGTTGCGACAGCAATACAGACATAAGAACCACTAGGAAAAAAATCGAAACACAGATGGGTCTTGAATTACACATGCTGATTCCGTTTGGGTACCAGAACCTTCTCCGAGGTCTTATAACCGCTATACTTAAGTGAACTCCAGAAGTTCCAGATAGTGAAATCCTAACAGAGAAACGTCCAAACCTAAAACAACAGAACTGGAGGTAATTCAAATCCCAAAGTAGACCATTTTTGTTCAAATTACTAAGAAGAAGAAAGAGGAGGAGGGGGACCTTTACTTTCCAGGACAGGCCCTGGAGAGCCACACACCTCCCCTGCACGGGCTGACGCCCCCAAAGCTCCCCTCCTGTATCAAGGAAAGGGAACCCTCATTCACTCACTGCTCAGAGCAGTATTTCCATCACTCAGCACTTCTCAGATTTGGCGAGCCCTTTGTGGGCGCTGGCTGTAAAGAAAGGTGAAAAATGCCGCCTCAGCTAGAATAGGCAGAAACGGGACTTGATAAACATTCAAGGCTCCCGGAAAGCAAAGGAAGGTCTTCGGATAAAAAGGGACTAGAGAGGCCAATCCTGAGATCACCAAGGCTCTCCCCTCCTTCAAGAACCTATTCTGGTTGGCTGGTTTTGTTTTTTGAAAGCAAGAGTCATGAATCTGGGTATTTATGCCTAGAGCAAGGTTTTAAAAAAAATCGTCCATGATTTCTGCAAAAACAAACCAAAACAAAAAAAACATGAAGACGAAAAGCTCTCGGATCCATTACTCCCACCATTAGTGAAATTCAGATCCCAGCGAGACGGCCTGGTAGAGACTCAAGTGCTGGTATAGAAATGCAATATACCCAGTTCACACACCCCCCACCAAGGTCTCCGCTGGCCCTTCTAGAACACCACACATCAGACCAGGAGAGGGAGGGGCTCTCTTCTCCATGGGAGGGAATGCGGAACCACCCCCAGCGGGCAGTGACGGGGGAGTGGGGGGTTTCTGGGGTGCATGGGTGGACCCGCTCAGGCAGGCTTGGTCCCAGCGCAGAGCGGAGATAAGGACCGGAGACAACGTTTACTCGTGGCCGGACGGAAGCACGGGGTGTGCTAGGTTAACGCGGACGAGGCAGAAAGTAGCAGACCTCCTATCTCAAAGGAGAGCCTGACAACAATTCCTTCGGGCCACCAAGGCCTCCCCCCGTTCTCCCCCTCCGTACCCGCTCACTCTCCCTCCCCACCCCCACCCCCACCCGCCTCCCCAGGATTAGGGGCCGAACTTAAGCCCGTTTTTGCGTTTTCTCCGACCTGGCGACCCCTGGGTCCACTTGCTCAGTGTAGATAACGCCAATCGGTCCCCCAGGTCCCTTGGTCTCGGTGGAGATGGTGGAGGGGCGAGGGAAAGCGGAGGACAGCGGCGATGGATCCGGATTCAGGCAGGGTCTGCCCTGGTCGAAAGCGGTTTCCCACCAGTGGGCTCGGATCCGCGGCGCTGGAGCCGACGAAACGCGGCGCCGGGCGGAAGCTCTCCCGGGCGGGGGCTGCGCGCGGGGCCGGGAGCCCCAGACCTTCGGGCGCGCCGGCGGGGTCCAGGGGCGCGAAGGAGGGGACGCTGGGGGCGCTAAGAAGTCGGGCTCCCGCTCCGAAAGGGGAACGAGCATCCGCACCCCGCGCCGTGCTCTTCCCGGAATCCCACCCAACTATGCAAACCCAAAGATCCCGAAAATTCCGAAAGCGAAACCGCAAGCGGGTCTCCAGAAGTTTGGGAACGGTCTCGCAGGCTTCCCGGCGTCGTCTCCGCACTCGGACACCAGAGTTGCCGTCAAGGCCGAGCACTCCGGGCGGTGGTGATCGCTCCGCACGGCCACCAGCCGCGTCTCCGGGGCACCTCCCTCGGTTTTTTACGCGGAAGGGGCCCCAGCCCGGAGCCCCTGGACCCGGTTCCGGGGCGGTGGTCGACCGGGCCCCCGCCGCGCGTCTCGGTCCCTCCTTCCTCCCGCTCCTTCCCACGAGAAAGGGAAACTTGGGCCCTGCGAGAATCCTGAGGAATGTTCTTTGTAATCGGTTGTATATTGGCGTCCACGGCACAGCTCGGTGCAAAATCGCGGGTTTCGGGGCGTTAGAGTGAATTGTGCGCTTGTCAGCGGCGACGTCAGGAGGACGAGGGGAGGGGTTCCCGGCTGAAACTGCAGTTTACAAGCACAGAGCCATTTTAGGCTGGTTTCCACTCCAGCGAAGCCCACGGGAAAGCTGTCCCCAGGAGAATGCGCCTGCAGCGCACGCTGGAAGGCCCGGGGACGCGCCGCGCGCTCAGCCCCGGGGGGCCGCACGAGTCTCCGCCCCGGTGTCGCCGATCTCTCAGCCCCGCCGACCAGGTGGGAGGGAAAATCTGCCGCGGGGTCTCCAGTCCTCGTGTCGCTTCCGCTGGGCCCCCACCCGCGGGGCACTGCGAGGGACGAGCCTCTGCGCCAGCGCGGCGTCCGTCTAACTGGGGAGCACCAGCTGACCCTACGGATCCCCCCTCCCCAGGCCCCTGCAAACGCCCAGAAATCGCCTTACGGCGCTAACTGCAGACCTAGCCAACACTATCTTTTTAACCCCAAGATTTAAACACGTCTCGGCGCACTTGGCCAATGCACCATCGGGTTCGCCGTCCTAGATAAGATCCCCAGGGCCGGTCCCCGCCAGGCCCCGGGGACGCGCACGGCCACCTCACAGCCCTCATCCCCCGGGTCCCTCGCGCGCGACCTCGGCTCCGCAGCTGCGTCCTAGACGCTGGCGACCCCTGTTGGAGATCCCCGGTCCTAGCTTAGCGAGCTCGGGTTAGCTTGCTTCCCCCTCGGACACCCCTTACAGGCTTCGACTTTGCTCCCCAAACTCCCAATCCCAGACTCTCCCGGCCCCAGAGGCCAGCCTTCCAAGGGCACCACGCAAACGCCAAAGCCACAGCGCCGCCCGCTGGCCTGCCTCGGCCGGAGGACGCCCCTCTCAGATCCAGCCTGCACGCGCTGGACTTGAGCAAGGGACACTTTTCTTCCGGGAATACTGCTCCCATCCCCCACCTTCCCTAGAGCTCAACTCCAAAAGCAACTCCTCGCTTCGACCCTACTCACTTTTCCGCCGAGATGCGCGCGCGGACACCTCTCTGCGTCACCCCTTCCATTTTCCCCGCGCCTCGGGCGTGGGGCCCCCACTGCCAAGCGCTGTGTGCCGCCCGCACACACAAAACCTCACAGGCGTCTGCAGCCAGACTGTGCCTAATACCCCGGACAGTTAGTCCTTTGAATAAGCACCTCCTCACTCCGCCTACCCCAGTAGGGTTTCACGCGCGCAGATTCCAAGTCTCGAAGAAAGCCGAAATAAATCTTTGCCTCTACCCTCATGTATTTTGCACCACGTGTCAGCAGTTTGTCACGTCAAATCATGGCAGGGTCTGGCTCCAAGACGCACACACACATTGGGGGCGTATTTCTTTGACACCCCCCCCAACGGCACACACCGGTATGCTCACTGATCCAAGGGCACATACGGCAGTCGTGCTTGGATACCCTGATCTGGACCGGGGGCACCCCTTCTTCCCCCCCTCCCCGCCTTAGCAATGGACTGGACACGCAGACTCTAAACACGGAAAAAACTAGGACAGCTCATTCGGTCTCTTTTTTCCCCACTTAATTCGCTAAAACAGCTCCCGACGTAGCTAAAGAGAGTCGAAACTAAGGGAGGACAACTCCAGTTGGGTTTTTTCCCACCTCAAAACCTTTATTTTCAGTTTTTAAAAGCCACCTTAGCCCGCCATATTGAAACTGGCACGGTTTCTAAATACTCCTTCTCCGCAGTCGCTGCGCTTCTGCAAGAAAACACAAGTCCGGATCGGGCTCTGGACGTACGTCCGGCCGCCGCGAGCCGACCGCTTCCCACCCCCGCGGTCCCCCGGTCCTCGGTGCGTCCTCGCCCGCCGCCCCGGCTCCGAATCAATACAGATACCTAGCAGTTTCTACAGTTGTTTCTTTTCTTTCTCTCTCTCTCTTTTTTGGGGGGGAGGGGGGCGGATTTTACCAACACACACATTTTAAAAATAAACTTCAAAGCCAGATCAGATTAGCAATTTTGAAAGAAGGTCATATGAGAGCAGACAACAGGAAAGCCCCAAGTGACAGGATATTACTTAAAGCAAAAAAAAAAAAAAAAA
>NC_043709.1:131207837-131208982 GCF_006229205.1 Suricata suricatta | reverse complement strand
AATGAAAACAGAGTGTTTCCTATGGCAGCTGGCGGTTTGTGAGATCCTTCAGGGTCTCGTGCCCTGGTGTGTGTAACCCCTGCCAAGTGCACGGCCCTGGCGTGGGGCAAGGAGAGGTGCCCCCCAGCCCGTCCTCTGTAGCACTGAAAAGCAGGCAGCTCTGGAATCAGACGCACCGTTCGTGGTTCTCTGTGCTGACATCCTGCGTGGAAGGGGCCGGAGGGCTCTAAGTGGAGTGACGGAGAGTATTTGGAGACTCGTTTTGGTCCTTGTCATTCATTGTCTTTAAAACGTTAACTTAAGGGGTGCCTGGGAGGCTCAGTCAGTTAAGCAACCGACTTATGACTTACGGCCATGATCACGTGGTTCTCGAGTTCGAGCCCTTCTCTGGACTCTGTGCTGACAGCTCGGAGCCTGGAGCCGGCTTCCAATTCTGTGTCTCCCTCTCTCTCTGCTCCTTCCCCACTCACACTCTGTCTCTCTCTCTCTCTCTCTCAAAAATAAATAAACATTAAAAAAATCCCTTGAACTTAAATATGCTTTTTTCTTCCCGGCTAGCTGCAAAACACGGGACACCTTTGCCCTGTTCATTCCTGTACCGCTATGAACTTCAGGGCCTTGCTGCAGTGTATTAGATTCAGTGTCTGAGTAGCCAGTGGTGCATTTAGGTACCGACTCATCTCTTTCTATGAAGCTTTTGGGATCCAGCTCAGACCATGGGTAATACTTCCTTTTTTGAGTCTCTGATCCCTTCAAGGGGATGCTATATGATTCTCTCCTCCTCCTCCTCTAAGTTTTAATAAGGAAGGTTGGTGAAAGCCCAGCTTCCCCGAAATGTCGTTCTAGAATTCTCCCTGTGCTTTGCAGGTGAGAACACGGGTTGTGTTTTCCAGGCCGAGAGCACATTCCGCCGGTGACAGTTACGTCACAGTGTAAAGCCCAGGTCTCCTGCGACTCCTGCAGGTTCGTTACATCTCCCGTGTCAGGTCCTAATCAGGGTAAATTAGGGTGTTTTTACTGACTTTGCATAATGATATTCCTCCACCGGAGGGAATCTCATTCATGCATTTAGATGATATGATTTATAAAATTTGATTTATGCCCAATTTTATGGTTATATCCAGGGCTTCAAGTAAATACCTGAA
>NC_043709.1:131172530-131207737 GCF_006229205.1 Suricata suricatta | reverse complement strand
GTTTCTACAGTTGTTTCTTTTCTTTCTCTCTCTCTCTTTTTTGGGGGGGAGGGGGGCGGATTTTACCAACACACACATTTTAAAAATAAACTTCAAAGCCAGATCAGATTAGCAATTTTGAAAGAAGGTCATATGAGAGCAGACAACAGGAAAGCCCCAAGTGACAGGATATTACTTAAAGCAAAAAAAAAAAAAAAAAAGGAACAAAAAGATCATCCATGCTGGAGCACGCTCTAAAACTACTACTGACAATTTCATTTCAAGCTGCACAGGCAAACGTTTCCAGGAAGGCGATTCCGAATGTGTAAACGATTTTTAACACCCTCGATGGCTGGTCTCCAGTCCTCACGCTACCGTTTTCCCCCTCCCCACCCCCAACACACACACCAAAAAAAAAGAAGAAAGAAAGAAAAAGAAAAGAAACAAGAAGAAGAAGAAGAAGAAGAAGAAGAAGAAGAAGAAGAAGAAGAAGAAGAAGAAGAAAGAGACCCCAGCAAGGAAGAGACCGGGGACCGCGGGGCAGCAAGGGCGGCTGCGTCGCTAAAATGAGCGCACAAATGAGGAAGGTGGGCGGCGGGAGGGGACAGCTTGCACCCGGGGAGCAGGACACTTTGCAACTACAGACGGTCTCCCGCAAGGCTGGGCTTTTTGAAGCCGGGGGACAAGGTTGGAAGCGGACGGGAAGAAGCCCCCCCCCCCAAAAAAAAAATGACAACCCGGAGCTCACAGCGGAGTTTGGGGCTCCGACCCCGGGCTGTCGCTCTCCCCTCCGGCTCTCCTCTTTCGCTTCTCTCTCGCAGCACCCCCCTTCCTCAAGCCTCCCACGCCCGGGCTTGCTGGAGCTCCCCTCTCCCCCCACCCCCCCCTCCCGAAGCTGGAAAACAAGAAGCTGGCCGGCGCACACTCAACCTGCGGGCCGGAGGTCGGCTGCTGGCGGGGCGGGCTGGGCGCGGGGACAGCGACCGGCGCGGCGTCCTACCTGGTGAAGTTCGTCCGCCCCTTGGAGTGGACGCAGACCCCAGGGACCGCTGGGGGAGGGTTGGGGGACGCCGGCCTCGCCCGCTCGCTCCGCCTCGCCCCTGCTCGCCGAGCCTGGCTCGCGCCCCGCCCGCCGCCTCCCTCGCGCGCCCGCTCGGGTCCTCCGACTCCCACTACAGCCTCATTCCAATATGGCATCCTCAGTGTGCGCATGCCCGGCACTCTTTTTTAAGATTATTATTTTGTGTGTGTGCAGCGAACTCCTTCAACGACCTTTCCCGGCGCTCGCAGGACGCCTCCCACCCATCAGCCTGCGGGACCCTCGCGACTCCTTCCCCGACCCCGCAGCGTCGCCCCCGCCCCTGGGCACACAACGACCCCCCCCCAACACACTCACACGGGCACATTTCACGCTCGCGCTGCGCCCTCCCCGGCCCGCGCCCCTTCCTCCTTTCCTTTAGCTCACTCCGTACACGATCTGCAGAAAGTTCACATCACAGGCGTTTCCGCAAACCCATCTGCAGGGAAATCGGGGCGCACTCCGCATCTCACTGGGCACTTTTGTTTTCTGGCTTTGCAAGCCTTCGGCCCACCAAGGGAACCAACTTGCGCTTTATCCGCCGAGGGCCGGTTTGGAGCGGAGAGAAATTCAATCCTCTCCGCCACCTCTGCCCCGCCCACTGCGCCCCCCACCCCCCGCCCCTTCCCCAGAGCACTAAAATTGAGCCTTTTCTATGGAGACTCAGACTTTTCCCGGTCCCTTGGGGAAGGCGGGGGTGGGGTGGGGGGAGCTGCAGAGAGGGTTTTTCAGGGAGACGAGCCCCAAGGGGGAGGAAATTAAGTTGGGGCCGCTGCTCCGGCGAGCTGGCGGCTGCAGTCTGCGGGGCCCGGGCTGGACGCAAGTAATAGGGGTCGCCCCTGGCCCGGGCCAACTATTGTAGGTCGGGGGGGGGGCGGGAATCCTGCCCGAGGGGGGGGGGAAAGGTGGCCTTCGGCGACTGCTGGAGCGCAGGGCAGCCTGGGCAGGGCAGTGTTAGCGGCGACGGGAGCGGGCACCTGGCACTGTGCCCAGGGCGTGGGGGGAGGACCGAGGGGACCTTCCCGGGCCGAAGGCCCAATGGCTTCGCAGAGACTCAACGAAATGTCCCCCGTTCGGAAAAGCTGGCTACGCCCTAGTGAGAAAGACCTAGAACTTACAAAGGTGGGCCTCGCGGTACTCGCTGGTTGGGGACAGCAGTTTATTTCCCCGGAAACCGGAGACACGAACACGTTTGGTCAGGGGTGTCGTTCTATTGCCGCAGAGGATAGAGTTCTCCAGGGTCTCCCAATGTTGTGTCCATCTGTTTCCTGCGAGCCCCTCTTGCTCTACCCCAACGCTGGCTCGGGGAAGGGGTCAGAACTCCACCCACCTCCCCTCGGCCTGCCGCCCCCGAGCGTCCTCCAGGCCCGGGAGCTCCGGTGAGTGAGTTACCGAAGGACAGTGGACGCTTTGAAGGACTGGGGACGGTGCAGGGATCCGGGGATGGAGTCCGGGGGCCGGGGACTGCCCGCGCGCGGGATCGGCGGGGTCCTGCCCAGCTGGGTCCTCCCCCGACGTCGAGGTCGACCTTGCCTAGAAGAACCGCAGGCGGGACCTGGGGGGAAGGCTCTCCCCACGCCCGGAGATAGGGAATGCCTCCCCAGGAAGCGGTCCCGGGAGCTCGGAGACGCTGGGCGGGCGCTGGCCCCGGGGAGACCCCGAGCACGTCGAGTCTTGGGAAACGGGATTGCCTTACACCTTGGAGAGCGCTTTGCGAGCACATAACGACTTCCTCCGTCCTGTCACACCTCTTTGAGGTGCCACCTGAGAGCGAGGAAGGTCAAACGACCCACACAGTTCAAACTCCAGCCGGAGTCTGCATCCCTTCCGGTCCCCTCCTCTTGGGGACACCATGCTGAAGCCCCTAGCTCTTTGGGTCACTGGAGGCAGAGACTCCTCCACCCAACAGCACCTGTCCCTGCACATCAACCCTGTCACCCGCACCCGGGATTGCCTCCCTCTGTGCCCTGGAAACAGCTCCACGTGGAGACGGATGGACGCACTGCGGCTTGGAGGAATCCAGAACGTGGACTCCGGACAGTCTCCTGGGCCCTACCTACCCCTAAGTGTCTTACACCCAAGTCACCTCGCTCCTTCAACACAGTCGGGACGGGAAGGGAGCGAGGTAGGGAGGCCGGAGACCGTCCCACGCAGCGCTGGAGACCCAGCCTGCACGCCCTTCCCCTGGACGGGGTCACCGGTTCGGGCACTGCCCAAACGCCGAGCGCGCCCGCCTCGGCCGGGGCGAGCCCTTGCTCCAGCCAGCCCGGCCGCGGGGGACGGGCGGCGGTTCCCGTTCGCTGAGCCTCCCGGAGGCGGCGGCCTCGCTCGGTCCCGGGGAGGCCGCTGAGGACCGCTCGCCCCGCAGGACTTCCGGGCCGCCCCTGCTTCCGCGGAGAAAGCCGTTCCCTCTCCCGGGGCGACGGGAGCTGCAGCCAGCCATTGCGTCTCCAGGCTTGTTTACCAGTTTGAAGTCATTATCATGCTCCGAACGTTATTTCATCAAAACAAAAAGCAAATGCAAAAGAACACTTGATCCCCAACTCGATGACCTGTGCATACATTATCAGAGTACTTGAGTCTCTACGTTTTTGATGCTCACGCCCCCGGATCCCTGGGACTTTCTATTAAACAGTGCGGGAGTGCTATTGTTTTGTACCTCCCCAGATGAAGACAGACTTAACGTCAGGAGGCCACAGCACACAATGGTTACCACGTTGTTATCACACTTTCAACGTGGTCTACAGTGAAATTGTTTCAGGTACAATACCCTAGGAGCCTACTCCTTTTCCCAATGACTTCTTGAACATTCCTTGTCTTTCTACTCTGCACCCCGCCTCCATTCTCCTTTATCCAAGGACACCAATGAGGCAAATGAAAATGGATTAGAAGACCCCTCGAGGCGATTAAAGTGGCCCCTTCATACAGTGCCTTCAGACTTCCATTTTTATTTCAGATCCAGGCACTTTAGGTAGGTAGGTATTCAGATGTAGAACCACTTTAAATCAATTAAAGATGAAGTGGTGGGGGGTGGGGGGAGATCCAGCATAGTTAGCCAAGGATAAAACCTGGTAAAAATTGTGAATGTGAATGTTTCAAAGTCAAAAACGCAAGGCATGATGGTTTCCGTTGCAGAGAAAGGTAACCTCATGAGTAACACCGACTGTAAGGTGTCTCTATATATTGTTAACATTTCAAAAACTCTTGGAGAAAAGAAACCTTTGATCACACCAACTGACTATAACTATTATTTCATTCCTAAGCAATGGCTCAACCGTGAATTACAGCACTTTTGTTTAAGATTTTATTTTTAATTTTCTTAATGTTGATTTATTTTGAGAGAGAGGGAGAGAGAGTTAGGGAGGAGCAGAGAGAGGAGGAAACAGAGAATCCCAAGCAGGCTCCCCGCTGCTAACTTGGGTTCAAATCCTCCAACACTTGAGGTCATGACCTGAGCCAAAACGGAGTCAGAATCTTACCTAACTGAGCCACCCAAGAGCCCCAAGATTTTATTTTTAAGCAAACTCTGCATTCTGCTTGGTCTCTCAAACTCCACAACCCCAGAGATCGAGTCCTATACTCCACTGACTGAGTCAGGCAGGCACCCCAAATCATATCACTTTTAAAATTCACCTACACATCTAACTTGTGCTTGCAGAGGGACTTTGGTATTCTTTCATATGAATGAGGCTTACAAAATATTAAAATCATACTTGTTAAATGGAAATAAATATGGATGTTATTTGCATTTGCTCGATACAGCACAAATTAGGAATAAAAAATAACAGTTGAAAAGTTTATTCTCAGATACTGTAAGTTTCTAAGTATTACTTCACAAAAATTATTGCTTCGGAGTTAAAAATCATATGCATATTTTTAAATTTTGGGGGGGCTCCTGGTTGGCTCAGTCAGTTAAGCGTCTGACTTCGGGTCAAGTCATGATCTCACAGTTTGTGGATTGGAGCTCCACATCAGGCTCTGTGCTGACAGCTCAGAGCCTGGCACTGGCTTCAGATTCTGTGTTTCTCTCTCTCTGCCCCTCCCCTCCTCACGCTCTATCTGTCTCTCTCAAAAATAAACACTAAAAAATTATTTATGCTATCTATGATTACATGAATCTTGCTTTAGTCTTCACATCAAGAAAAATGTTGGTCAATTTGTTCATAATTATTTCATGATTAAGTTATCATTTCCAAATGAGAAAAGGAAATGCCCTAAAGAAAACAACCTCGTGCTTCTTAATATAGCGAATCTCTAATGAGATAATCCATTTACCATCTACTTCCTCCCCACTGCCACCACGGAGCCCATGCAGGGCTCGAACCCATGAACCATGAGATCATGACCTGAGCTGAACCCAAGAGTCAGATGCCTAACCAACTGAGCCACCCAGGTACCCCAAGATTTTATTTTTTTTAAACAGGAGGGGGGAAAGTCTCTCAAAACCCCCCCTAAAATAACCAAATATTTGCAGATTTTGTGCAATCTTCCCTTTCCTGGAGGGTTGGTGTGGAGGCTAAGTGTGTTGTCTCTTAGGCTAGTAAGACAGTGTTTTCCATCACTTTCCTACAGTCGCTAAGCGCGAACTCTAAGGACACTGGTGCCCTTTTGTTTTCACCCTTCTCCCTTCTCCCCAGTTCCAGCACCGAACTCCTGTATCAGGATTGAAATGACCTCATCACTGCTTTATTCCTAATTTCCTGTGTCACCTATGTAAGCCCAGTGACCTCTCTGAGCCATCTCATGGGGAACATAAGGTCCTTTCAAACTCTAGAGAGTGCTTAGCAGTCTACCCCAGGTCGAAGCCGCAAATTCCTTTCTATAATATACTAACAGCATCTCTGCCGATTTGAAATAGCCAAGGTGTCTATGCTGCGGTCACAAAGGGGGAAATGAATGAAGAAAACATGTGGGGGAGGGGAGAAAGGGCCTTCTTGGCTCCACAAAGTAAAAGTACTCTTTGGTCATATTTCTGCCTCATTCATAATGCTGTCAGGCTTTGTATTTGCTGGGTGGGGTTTTTTAGTTGCCCATCATAGTGTCAGGGCCAAGGAAAATGTGCCTGTGTGAGTCATTCTGGGAAAAGTGGGGTGATGGAGATCGCTATTAAAATTGGTAGGGGCGCCTAGGTGGCTCAGTCAGTTAAGGACAAGACTTTGGCTCAGGTCATGATCTGACAGTTTCTGAGTTTGAGCCCCATATCAGGCTTTCTGCTATCAGCATAGAGCCTGCCTCTGATCCTCTGTCTCCCTCTCTCTCTCTGCCCCTCCCCTGCTCGCATTCTCTCTCTCTCTCTCTCTCTCTCTCTTGTTTGCACTCATAGGTCTAACAGGAGAGACTTAACAGAGGGCCATAGGGAGGGGAAGGGGGAAAGAGAGTTGGGGAGAGAGAGGAACACAAATCATGAGAGACTGTTGAATAGTGAGAAGGAACTGAGGGCTGAAGGGGGAGGGGGAGGGGGAAAGGAGGTGATGCTCATGGAGGGGGGCACTTGTGGGGAGAAGCACTGGGTGTTATACGGAGACCAATTTGACAATAGACTATTAAAGAAAAGAAAAAGAAACTTTTTTAAATTTTTAAAAAATAAATGGGTGAGGAGTACTAAATGAGTGTGGTGACGAGTCGTGTGTCCACAAAAATGTCACCCACGGAGCACTTTCTTGTGCATTCCCGGAGAGTTCAGAAACCACAGATTGCCTCTTCTACAGTCTGAAGGAGTTTCAAGCTTTCTTGGCAAAAAATGAAAAAAACCTTTCTAGTACACAGTTCCTATTAAATACTGCATGATGTCTGAACTCTCCTCTGGCATTTATTTAAAGAGCAGAGACTGTTTATTTGTGGACGTGCTGGTTAGGACTGCCGGCTTCTTCACCACTGAGGAAGGACACCCTGACAAACGTCACACCCGTGTGAGGCCGCTCGTATAGTTGGCTGCCTGGGATCACACACTTCACCTTGGGAATCTTATTTTATATGAGATAGAACATTCTACATCTCACAGCCTGCCTTCCAGCCATTTCCAGAAGCAGCAAGGCAGCCTGAGTCCACAGAGGTGAGGTGCTTATACACCGTTGCACAGCAGGGCCTGACTCTCAGTAAAGGGCCTGTCCCTTTCTTCTCTCTATCACAAGAGAAAGGGGGAGAAGGGATTTAGTTAGGACCTACTTTGTACCACTGTTCGAGGGGTTCTCACATACCTGATAGCATTTAGTGTGCTCTAGTCTTTAAATGGTTTTAAAATGTTTTATTTTTTTAAATTTTTTAATGTTTTTTATTTATTTTTGAGAGACAGAGAGAGATAGCATGAGCAGGGGAGGGTCAGAGAGAGAGGGAGACACAGACTCTGAAGCAGGCTCCAGGCTCTGAGCTGTCAGCAAAGAGCCCGATGTGGGGCTCGAACCCACGAACCGTGAGTTCATGACCTGAGTCAAAGCCAGAGGCTCAACTGACTGAGCCACCCAGGCACCCCTAAAATATGTTTTAAACATGTATTTTTTTTTTACATGCAAAGCTAGATACCAGTTTGCTGTCACTAGAACAAATGTGTGTGTCATCTTTTTGTCCTGATGCTGGCATTGTCTGGAATCATTTACATTCTCTCTGAGAAAGGATATGTATGGACCAAATATGGACCAAACACACACACACACACCCCAAAAAACAGCACAGGCCAGGGATGTGGTTTATGACCCTGGAACAGTTTTGCCTCTGTACCTTAACTAGCCTGAATGAGACAAATTCAACACTGTGCAAAAGTATAAAACGTCCCACTGGACATATAACGTCATATAGACTAAACAAGTTAAAACAGGCCACCAAAATCCCACATCGAGCAGTGAGTTTCACGTATAAGCAAGTGGACGATTTTGGTTACATGCACTCACTGTCTTAATAAATAAAAAGCTAACTATAATATAGAGAAGAAATGTCAGTTGTTGGACACCGTCAGTGCAATCCTATTGTAGCTTCGAAATTCCCACCCTGTTTGTTTTCACCGTATAAGTTGCCTCAGATGATCTATTACAGAATAAATAATTATTATCATGATCAAAGAAGTTAATAGACCTATAAAGACTTGATTTGCAGCGCCATCTACTGGAAACAAATATTGACTCACTTTCAGAATTTTTATGTACTTTCTTTGTTGTTGGTTTTTAATAGAAAGAGTGTTGGACATAACAGATATCACGGGTAAGAAAACCTTTGGGTTCTTACTTTGTTTGATTGCCAGTAATTAGCTGGAAACTCTAGTGTTAAATACACTGAAATATATCCATAGCAAGTCATGCTTTCTTTGAATAGCATGGAAACTAATTAATTGTTTCTTTGAAAAAAAATCTTTCCCATTTTCTTAAAATTTTTTAATGTTTTTATTTATTTTTGATACAGAGAGAGACAGAGCATGAGAGGGGGAGGGGCAGAGAGAGAAGGAGACACAGAACCGGAAGCAGGCTCCAGGCTCTGAGCTGTCAGCACAGAGCCCGACGCAGGGCTCGAACCCACGAATGTGAGATCTGACCTGAGCCGAAGTCGGAGGCTTAGCCGACGAGTCACCCAGGTGCCCCAAATCTTTCCCATTTTTAAAAATGAGTCATTACAAGTAGATTTTTAATAGAGCACTGTAATTTTTTCTTATCTGTCTGAGATTGCTTTTTATACTTGCAAACGCCTCTAAAATAGAAACAGTTGATGAATTCTTGGAGGTTTTACTTTTCTTTTCATATTTTGTGGAGGGAGGACACAAAGACTTTTCAAGATCTCCCAAACCAATTTCTTGAAGAGGCAAATGTTTTAAAACTTAGTAGAGAAGAAAATTAACTCATGATAGATAAAAACAAACCTCTGCTCACATTGACGGATTCAACAAATATTTGCTGAGGACTTCGATGTGTGTGCCAGGCTCACTCTGTTCCAGCCTCTGTGAACCCAACAGACTTCCAGGCTGCATGGTACTTAGTTTGCCTCAAAGAGAGCTCAACAGTAAACAAAGAAATACATAGCATGTCATTGGAGAATAAGACAACCGAAAAGACAGAAGCAGAGGAAGCTCTAGAAAGTGGCACCAAGGTCAAGCAGGGAGGACATTCTGCAAGGGAGGGGGTCAAGGAAGCCCTCTGCAATAAGGTGACAGTGGGACTTGGGCTTGCGTAAGGAGGGTGAATGTCTCTCGGAAGCGAAAACTCCAAGTACGAAGCCCCCGCTGAGGCTGTCTTAGCTCCATTTCAAAGAATCAATAAATTCGGTAACAGTCGGATGATATTCAACAACACAAGCACAAGCCCTCACCTTGTAGCCTCTAAGTTAAGCAGAGTGCTGAGTCGCCCAGATGAGAAACCACAACAGAACCATCAGTTCAAATGCTTCCAAATCCAAGTGTTCCCCCAGGGTCAAACCCAAGTTCCCTGAGTTTCAATAGATATTTAGACAGAATAGAATCTAAGAATGAGAGGGTACAGGTCATCTGGTCTCCTCTCTCTCTTGCCTTACACCTGCTTACATGGCCCCTAAAAAACAGTGATCTGGTCTGTGTTAGGACACCTCACTCTACTTCCAGAGAGGGCTGGCTCCGACCCCTCGCAAGTCCATACTCACACGGAATAAAACCCATGTCTGGGTTCCCCGTGTTGGGCTGAGCTGGCCTGGCAACAGAGAACCCAGAAGGCTTCCCTCATTTGTGCAAGTGGACTCTGGAATCAGGAATTTTGCATATGTTTCTGGGACCTGTGGTGCTACTCCTGCCTCCTTAATGGATGTACAGCGAGTACAGTATCTAGAAAGAAATTCCTTTGTCATCATGAAAGTGGCTGCACTTTCCTAAACACTCCTCAGGCACGGGGTGGTTTCTAAGCCTTGTCTTCACCACAAGGGAACCGTATTTCCCCCTCAAAGTCTTTACCCCCATGGGAATGGAGGGATGGACTCAACTGAATGACCTCAATGTTTCAGGGCTCCTCCCACCTCTCACTCCTAACTTGGCTGGAGGTTAGGCTGAATCAAAATCAGTTGCTCAGGGATAAGATCGAGGAAAACAAATCTGGAAAACATTATCGGTTACAACCGGATCTGAGTAAACAAGACAGCACACTTGCTGGAGGCCAAGGTCGTTTGGCCAGAGAATTAATCACAACAGCTAACCTTGACTGAGTATGTGCTCTGCGCCTGACGCGCTCCTGAGTCCTGTGCATCTAGTAACGTTTAACCCCGCGGAGAATCCACGAGGCAGGCAGTGTTACTGCAGCAGGATTCTCGCACAGAGTCATGACAATGAGGCTTTTCTTTCCTGGACTCAACTTTTATTCATACAGCTCAGTTGGGTTTGTACCCAGAGAACAGAGCGGCCCACAGCACAAGGCAAAGTATTTTTATACATTTTCTATTTCTTTGTCTCCCATATATGGTAACACACATAAACATGCAGTCTGATTAAGTGGTCTCAGTTTACAAGGTCATGGAGGGTGTAGGCACCTACGCACATATCTCAGTGACCCTGAAGTCTTCTCTCCTCTTCTTCTCTCTCCTGAGGGAGGGGTCCCTACCACATCACCCCCACTGGATTGATAGAGAACCTGGGAACAAGGAGGTGTTGGAGACAGAATTTGAACTCAGGCAATCTGGCTCCGGAGTCAGTGTTTTCATCCAGAAGCTACACTCCTGTTATTTATAAGAATTGGGATGCTAAGGGGTGTCTGGTGGCTGGGTCAGTTAAGCATCCAACTTCAGCTCAGGTCATGATCTCACAGTCTGTGTGTTTGGAGCCGACATCAGGCTCGTGGCTGTCAGCACAGAGCTCACTCCAGATCTTCTGTCCCCCTCTCTAATCCCCTTTCCAGCTCATGCGCTCTCTCTCAAAAATAAAAAAAAAATTTTTTTAATTAAAAAAAACAGACAATGACACCAATAGCATGTTCTTAGACAGACTGTACTATGTATTTTGTAGGCCATCTTTCTTGAGTGAAACAGGGGGTGAGGAATCTTAAGCAGGCTCCATGCTCAGTGCTGACCCCGACGCAGGACTCAGTCATGATTGTGAGATCGTGACCAGAGCTGAAATCTAGAGTTAGACACTCAACCGACTGAGCCACCAAACACCCCTACAAAGACTGTTTTAAATTCACATGAGATGAGCAATTTCAGAATAATAGTCTAGCCCCAAATAGGAAGGAAAAAAGGAAAGGAAGGAAGGAAGGAAGGAAGGAAGGAAGGAAGGAAGGAAGGAAGGAAGGAAGGAAGGAAGAAAGAAAGAAAGAAAGAAAGAAAGAAAGAAAGAAAGAAAGAAAGAAAGAAAGAAAACATTACAAGGGATGAAGAGACTTGGATTCAAATCTCAAAGGTGTCCCTCAGTAGATTCTTTTTTTTTTTTTTAATGTTAATCTTTGAGAAAGAGAGAGAGTGTGAGCAGGGCAGGGGCAGAGAGAGGGGGGACAGAGGATCTAAAGTGGGCTCTGCCCTGACAGCCAAGAGCCCTGTGCCAAGCTGGAATTCATGAACCCTGAGACCACGACCTGAGCCGGGTAACTGGTTATGCCACCCAGGAGCCCCCTCAGGAGATTCTAAATAAGTCACTGAATTTCTCTGAGCCTCAGAGTTACCAGCTGTGAAATGGACATAATCATGTCTTACCTCATTGGATTGAGAGAATTTAGAGACAAACAGTAGTATACCCAGTGGCTGGTGCAGAGCTTTGACTTGGGTGCTACACAAAACGTAACAACGCATTTCCTTTAGTTCTCCTTTGGTTGTTTAGTAATCAAAAGAAGGTTCCAGCTGGGGCACCTCGGTGGCTCAGCAGGTTTAGCAACCAACTTTGGCTCAGGTCATGATCTCACCATTCCTGACTTCAAGCCTTGAATCAGGCAGTCTCTGTGCTCTGTGCTTGGAGCCTGGAGCTTTATTCAGATTCTGGGTCTCCCTCTCTCTCTGCCCCTCCCCTGCTTGTGCTCTGTCTCTGTCTCTGTCTCTGTCTCTCTCTCTCTCAAAAACAGATAAAACATTAAAAAAATTTTTTTGAAATAATAATAAACTAAGTGTCCAATTCTAGCCTAAACCATGAGACAAAATTATAGACACAGACATGTTAAAAGACAGCACTAGAATCCAAGTCACTGTAAATTATTGTCTGTTTTATTCCAGGCATTGAGCAAGGTGCTATTTGCTTTCATGTTTGTATTGGTGTCTCACACTGCTTTGGGCTCTTAGGAAGAACAGAGCTACAGAAATTCAATGTATGATATTTCTTGGGAGTCTGTTGTTAGCGTCTCCTCGACTCATAAAAAGAAAGAAAGAGGGGCACCTGAGTGGCTCAGTCAGTTGGGAGGCTGACTGTGGCTCAGGTCATGATCTCACAGTTCATGGATTGGAGCCCCATGTTGGGCTCCGTGCTGACAGCTCTGAGTCTGGAGCCTGTTTCAGATTTTTTGTCTCCCTCTCTCTCTCCCCCTCCCCTGCTCATGTTCTATCTTTCTCTCAAAAATAAAACTAAACATTAAAAATTTTTTAATTAAAAAAAGATAAAAAGAAAGAAAATCTGTAACACCAGAAAATTCTTCAAGACAGAAATATCTCCATCGCCTTTTCTTTTGACCCTGATTACTACAAGTCATGTTGAATGAGACAATAGTGTCTTGCTCAAAAAAACCAAAAAAACAAAAAACCCGATTTTTTCTCTTCAATCTACTTGTCAGCTACAGGAAAGCTTTTGATGAAATTTCAGTAGTGAAAAAAATCAGTATCTAAAGATCAGAACCTGAATCTGACAGAAGTGAATCTGACACTTGTCAGGGTAATTTGCACACAGAGGGAGCTCATGGATGTTTCCAGAATTTGGTCTTGGCTTTAGCATTGACCTGGATGTAGACTATGAAGTGATATGCCTCCCTTTATGCTTCTGTAAAACCAGTATATTTTCACGCGTACACTTTGGGAAAGACTGTATGAAACTCATTACAGTTGTGTCACATTTTTAGCTTCTTGGAAGAAAAGGTGAATCAGGATTGTAGTTGCTGAAGGCAAAGAGTGTTTACATAACTTCTGAGTGACCAGAGTGTTCCACAAACCCATTGTTTGCACTCTTCGTGTTTATTTCTTTGGTGTTTGTCATTCTGGAACAGAAGGAGACATCTTCCTGGGTGGAAGTCCCAGCCATGGGCTGCTGATGCTTTTAATAAGCTCTTTTTATAAACTGAATTTTAGTGATCTAACCACGGGGGAGGAGAGATTGCTGAGGCCTGCAAGGTGGACCTTTGTTTTTAAAACTCTTGAATAAAAATAAATAAGTAAATAAGATTCTAAAAATATATTTAAAAATACATAAGAAGCTATCAGTCATGTGACTCTCAAACAAGAGAAGCCTACAAGGGGACCAAGGACCTCGGAATCCTGCTCATGGCCGCCGCTGGACCAGCACTTGGCCAGGTTCAAAAAACTGATACCAGCGTGAACTGTTACTAGTATTCATGTGGTTCTGTCTCGAACATCCGTCCCAGGTTCTCGTGAGACTTCCCACTCCCTCCAAGCCATCCTGATGGCGCCGCCTCACAAAGTAGGATGTCTGCCTTCATCGGCACTTTGGACAAGAGCAAGTCACCTGGAAGCATGAGCCTTTTCTCCACCAAAGGTATAAAAAGTATTTTTCTCTTTTCCCTAGAAGAGGGGATGATGGGTAAACTCATTTACATGTTTGTGTTTTTATGGATTCTTTCTCTTTCACTTGGCATTCAAGGCATTGGCCTTGGGCCAGGATTTTGTCGGTAAAAGGGCCCTATGCACTCATGCTGGGGAGCAGGGGAGGTGAACTTTCCCGGTGTTAAGGGGTAAGTACACACATTCATTTATTCTCTTATGGAAAAAAAAGGTATATCCTCAGACCACCAGTTTGGGGGGCCCTCAGGATGCAAACAACTGGCAGCAGCATGGTTATATGTAGCCCCTCAACCTCCTTCCCTTTTTTGCAAAAGTATGAGAGTGTGGAGTTTAGGCATGGGTGAGGTATGACGGTTAATTTTTTATGTGTCAACTTGGCTGGCCCATGGTGCCAGAAACATCATTCTGGAGGTTTCTGTGAAGGTGGTTTTTGAATCAGATTAACATTTACATTGTAAAGTAGATTTCCTTCCTTAATGTGAATGGACTTATTCAATCAGTCAATGGCCTTACAAGACAAGGGACTCACCTCTCCCAGGCAAGGGGAATTCTGCAACGGACATCCTTTGGATTTAAACTGCAGCTTGATCCAGGAGCTCCTGCCTTTCAGTCTACTCTACAGCTTTGGACTTGCAAAGCCTCCACAGTCACGTGAACCAATTCCTTAAAATACACACACACACACACACACACACACACACACACACACACACACAATTGGCTCTATTTCTCTGGAGAACCCTGTCCATGATTCTGTTTCTCTGGGGAACCCTGACTAATAATAGTTTGTTACAATGGGTACTTTATACATGTCACCTTCCTCTGGTTCTTTTGTGGCTATAAACACAGTCCACTGTTCCTGTTTTTATGCACCTTTTCTGGGTTCACACTACTCTATGCTTTGGCCTCCTTCACCACAGAAGAGATTCTGGAATCAGACAGAGGTCAGGAGAAGTTGAAACAATGCTATTTTGATGATCTGGGTCTGGTGCTGTTGCCATGGCCACAATTAGCCATCCCACGGCCAGGTAATGACCTAGAGTCTTCGAGGGCCTCTTATCACCCACGGGGATGACCCCCTGGGATGGCTTATGGCCCATGGTCCATCCGATTCTGGTTTTCTGCTCTGGCATTTCTTCATCTCATTTTATCACAAACATTATTTTCTTAGTAATCACTAAAGACAGACAGATGGCTGCCAAAAACTCAATCTGTATATTTATAGACTGATATGCTGGTGACAACTATAACTGAATCACAATTTCTGAAACTATATTGTACTGAATATCTTTCAGTTTTGTTTCTGTAAACCCAGAGCAGTAGATAGTCCACCTTCAGGACAAGTTCTGCATGTGACCACCTCCTCCCTCCCTGGTCCAAGCCACCAGGCTCCCCTGTCTCCAGGTGAGTTTACTGCCGGAGCCCCCTCCACACGCTCCCCGATCCTCTCACACTCTGCTCTCCGGTCTCTCCACAGAAGCACAAGTGTGAGCTGTTTTTTTTAATATTTATTTATTTTTGAGAAAGAGAGAGAGAGAGAGAGAGAGCATGAGGGGAGGAGGAGCAGAAAGAGAGGGAGACCCAGAATCCAAAGCAGGCTCCAGGCCCTAAGCTGGCAGAGCTGGACATGGGGCTCAAGAAACCATGAACCATGAGATCATGACCTGAGCCAAAGTCAGCCGCTTAACAGACAAAGCCACCCAGGAGCCCCCACATGCCTAAGCTCTTAAAAAGTCAGTCAAATCCTGCTTCAAATCCTCCAGTGGTTTCCATTCTGACCACGTGAGAATCAGAAGTCCTCACACAGCCTATTTACTTCCTGTTAGAAATAAGCCCACTGACCCAATCAAAGGAGGGACACGGAGACTTGGAGCACAGTGAAGGGAGGCTTTAATCAATATTCTTGCAGAGTGGGTGTCTGATGGACAGGCACACTCGGGGTAGTTACAGCAGACAATTTATCTCCTGGCACACAAGTCCCTCCCCTGGTTCCTCATTGGCTGAGCACTACAGAGGTGAGTCCCCCCCCCCCCGCTCATTGGCTGAGCAACACAGAGGTAGGTTCCTCATTGGCTGAGCACTACAGAGGTAAGTCCCTCCCCTGGTTCCTCATTGGCTGAGCACTACAGAGGTTACAGCCCTGCCCAGATGTCACCCGTACCCATTTAAGGCAAACAGTAGTCTAATTGGAACAAATGTACATTCCTTGAGGTGACACCGAGACTTTCAGTCCCTCCTCCCTTTGTTCTTTGGCACCTGCTCATTGCAAAGCCTGTGAACATTAGCCTATGAAACAGAGAAGGGAAGAACCAGGAAGTGAAGTGTTTAAGCATTTGGGACTCCATTGTTGGGAGAGTTCATATATTTTCAACTAGGTTGTAAACCTACTGTTAATTAGATGGTGTAGATTTTATTTGGTATTTCTGAAAATGAATCATCTCCCTACTTCTCACACTTCCCGCGCCACCTTCCTGTGGGTTTTGAGCTCCCCTTTCCTCCCTTGCTTTGCTCTGTGTTCAGTCAACTGTTGCTTGGACAGACTGAACGCACTCCTTTCTTAACATTGGCTATTTCCTCTGCCTGGAAGACACTTGCTCAAGTATCGGCCAAGTTATTCCTTTATTTCCCATGTTTCTTTCTCTTTCCCTGACCACTCTACTATTTACAGACAGTCCATCCCCCTGTGCCTCTCTGTGCTGCTTTTTTTTTTTCTTCATGGTACTCACCATCATCTATATCATATTATTATTATTACTTTTTAGAGAGAGCGCATGAGCAAAAGTGGGGCAGGGGGGAGGGGGAGAGAGAATCTTAAATAGGCTCCATGCTTAGCACAGATCCTGATGTGGGGCTCAATCCCAAGACCTTGGGATGATGACCTGAGCTGAAATCAAAAGTCCAACACTCAACTGACTGAGCCCCCTGGGTGCTCCCAATACCAAACTCTTATTTTTAAGAAACTGTATTGTCAGTGTCCCCCACTATCACAACATGATGAGAGCAGGGACTTTCTCTTATTCACAGCTGCACCCTCCACCCCTAGTACAGAGCCTGACGTCCAGTAGGTGCCTTATACATATTTGTTGATTAAAAGATGAAAGAAATGCCACAAAAACAAAGCATATCTCTGAAAAAGGCTTTATTTCCATAAATTCTAGATTTCACATAATCTGCACTTACAGATCAATGGACAACATATTCATGCGTGGCGTGTTTTTGGACCATCTGAGTGAGAGCGGCAAGGCACTCGCCGTAGTTTAGAAAGGTTCTTGCACAAGAGACATGGAGAGATCCCTTGTCTTGGGAACTTTGCCTTATGAAAAAGACACCTCCATTATGTTGGTCCTTGCCGTGGTTCCAAAATAGGACTGGAGGCCAGAGCTACAAATTCTCTTCCTTTCCTCTGTGAAGCTCTCACACCTAATAGAAAGAAAGGAAAGAAAGAAAGAAAGAAAGAAAGAAAGAAAGAAAGAAAGAAAGAAAGAAAGAAAGAAGGAAAGAAGGAAAGAAAGAAAGAAGGAAAGAAAGAAAGAAAGAAAGAAAGAAAGAAAGAAAGAAAGAAAGAAAGAAAGAAAGAAGGAAGGAAAGAAAGAAAGAAGGAAAGAAAGAAAGAAAGAAAGAAAGAAAGAAAGAAAGAAAGAAGGAAGGAAATAAAGAAAGAAAAGAAAGAGAGAAAGAGAGAAAGGAAGGAAGGAAGGAAGGAAGGAAGGAAGGAGAGAAGAAAAAGAAAAGAAAAAAGAAAGAAAGAAGTTTAAAGTATGTTTTGCTAATAAACTTTTTTCTTTCAGATTTTAAAGTGGATTGCAGGCATTCCTCAAACCTTATTTCATTAGTTGCCTTGATAGTCTGCCTACAATGCCAGGGTCCCCATTCCAGAGGGTCCTTTCAAAATAACTTATTAGGATGACTCAAGTATCCAGAACAAGGCAGAAACAAGGGTTGTTATTGGGTATTAGCTCCTGCCCAGTTAAGTCCTTCCTCCTAGAAGGTGACAACTCACAGCAGGGAATATGTGACCCACAATTATCACACGTTCAGTAAGGCAAGATCAGAGATGAAAGACTTGCAAGTTACCCTCTAGTCTTTAATGACCCTACATTACCATGATTGGGCTCAAGTGGTATAATGCAAATGATTCTGACCCACAATTTAGGTGTAAGTTCCACTTCCTGTCAACCTTTCACCCACTATGTGATGTTGAACAAGTGAGTTAACCTCCTTCAGCCTAAGTTCCTTGGGTTAAAAGGGAGAGAGACAGAGACCTAAGTTCCCACTGAGCCTTCTAAATCTAGTGTTTTCCATTTACCTCCTTCACTTAGGTGTGAGGCGTCTTAGAGGCTTAGCCATCTAAAGAGTGATTCTGATTCCCTTCAAATCCTATCCCCGTCTGTCCCATGAAGAAAAGTAATAATCACAACCATCACAACATTAACATTAACTGTTTATAAGCCCATTAGCAGAAATAAATCTATTGCTCTTTCAAAGATGAAGCAAAGAATTTCCTTTTGGAAAACAAAGAGACAAAAATAAAATTCTGCCCGGCATGTCAATCATAACTTATTGTCAAGGCATTACCTCATCCCTTCATCATTTTTCCAATGACATACTAAATAGGAAGCTTGAGGTAAGCAAACACAAGCAAAAGCAAGAGTGATTTCATTCCTTTTGCTCCTGTGCATAAACCACAACTCACTTCTCTCTTGGGGAGGGAGAATGGGGTGTGGAGCAATGGCTCATTGCTTTATCCATACTATGTTTTTTAAATCTCAACATGACATACAGATCTTTTGCCCAACAATTGAACTTCTAAAAGTATATTTTAAGAAAGCAAGACATTGAGACACCTGGGTGGGTCAGTTGGTTAAATGTTTGACTTTGGCTCAGGTCATGATCTCACAGTTTGTGGGTTTGAGCCCCGCGTCGGGCTCTGTGTTGACAGCTCGGAACCTGGCACCTGCTTCAGATTCTATGTCTCCCTCTCTCTCTGCCCTTCCCCTGCTCACTCTCTCTCTCTGTCTCTCAAAAAAAAAAAATAAATAAAGACACTAAAAATTTTTTTAAAAGAAATCAAGTACAGAAATATGTATATACAAAGATGTTCATCACAGAACTGTTGAAAATACTCATTTTTGGTGGTCAATTAAACCATGCAAAGTGTCATAAAACATAATAACAGACATTAAAAATTATGTTGTAAATTTATATTTCTTGGCCTGGAAAATGTTTTAAAAATATCATATATACTATGATCTCATTTTTGTTACAAAAAAATACATGTATGTGTGCCTAGAGAAGGAATCAAATAATAACAAAATGTTAAGTTCGTGGTGGCATCATGTGTGCCTTCACTTTCCACTTTGTAACTTTCTCTTTATCAGGTGATATATATTACAATGTGCATTTAATTCAGAAAAATATTTATTTTTAAAAGATAACACTTGCACATGATACAAAATTTAAAGGCTGCAGAAGAGTCAGCAATAAAAGTTAAGGCTCTCTCCCTCCCATGTGCCCTTCCAGAAGGCAATTACTCCTACCTCTGTCTTCCTCAACCTTCCTGAGATGGTCTATGCTCTTCCGTGTATTATTTTATCATCAGAAAAATAATAGTACTAATTGTATTTTGGAAAAATAACTTCTTAAGAGTGAAATGAAGTCTTTGGGAGTTAAGTAAAATGGAGACACTAAAGCAGTGATACAATTACTTGGGTTTTCTTTTCGTTTTACAATATGTCCGTGGACAGGAAATACTGAGCACTTACCAGACTCTGAGTGGGTATGGGGCCTACAATTATTTAAGTACTTGTTTTCCTTCCCTGTAATCTGTGCATTCTGGGAGCACAGACCTGGTGTCATGCAATTTTTGTGTCCTGCACTGGTGCCTACTTACAATAGAATAAAATAATCTCGGGATCAAAATATTTATAAATTAGCCGGATTCTAGAAGTTGTAAGGTTTTATTAACAGTGGGATTATCAAGCATGCTAAGTCATAGTTTGTATACAGCAAGCAGGAAATGTGTATCTGCTTAAGAGATAAACAAATGCATATGGTCTGAAACAAGATTTAACATCTTGATAATCATCAATGTTGAGTGGCGATGTCGGCAAATACGTGTATCCTACTTACTGTGTGCCAAGTACAGTTCTAAACATAACTCATGTAATCTTCTTAACGGTCCTACAAAAAAGTTTCCCTATTTTACAGGGAAGGAAAATGAGTCACAACAAGTGATCTAATTCACCTAAGATCCTCAGATGTACTTTGGGGGCAGCAGGGGCGGGTTGCTTCCATTAGTAAGCCAGTATTTTTCCAACTAAGTGTCCTAAAGGTTTTTATAGTAGATAGTAATAACCCCAGCCACTTCAATAAAACACTTAGCATTGCTATTTGTTGTCATGTCTAAGATAAATATCTCGCTGTCACTGATGGAATCAAGGACTCTGAATCTGGGCCCCTTGCCCTAGCATCTGGACCTGTCTCCCTCACCTGGAAACTCCGAGAGTTCCATTGTTTGAGGCCGTGGACCACAGTCCAAGGAACTGAAGGGAGAAATACAGTGAGTATTTGTCATTTAACGGGGTGTTGAGTACTCAGAGAACATTACAAGTTATCGAAGGTAAAGTGGCTGGACAGTGAGCTCATTGTATCAGTGCTGGGGTCTGTGCTCTTAAATTTGGGGGAGTTGAATGTACTCATTCCCCAGATTTGGTTTCTATTAAACTGACTACATTCAGCCTATGATAGAGACTAAAGAAATAGTTAAAAGTGAAACCGAATCTATGCCTTATCCAGGGCCTGGAGAGAAGGCAAGACACCAAGGGTCCTTAACTCCTTAGATACTTTCAAGCAGTGTGACACCAGAAACAGGAAGCTTTGCTCATGGGAAGAAATAGAGAGAGGAAAGGAAATGTGTGAATTGTCATCATTATCCAAAACACGGGCCTCGGACCAGTGTCGTGGGCATCATTTTGGAGCTGACAGACTCTCAGGGACCCCTCCCAGAAACCTCCCAAATTAAAATCTGTCAGATTTCATAAGACTCCCAGGTGGTTCAAGTTCACATCGGGTTTAAGAAGCACTGACCTAGTTCAATCTCATTATTTTACATATAAAAACGCAGAGTGTGATGGAGGAGTCCAACTCACGTGGCTCAGTCTTGATGGAGACAAGGGTAAAATCCAAATTGGAAAATACGGAGAACTAATACAAACTTGTTCTATGCATGGCATTATAAAATGATCACTATGTGCATAAACAATTTTTGTGTCACTGTGGGACTGACAGGTGATGCTGAAATAGGAAGTAACCGGATTCTATGTAACCCGTGGAACTCTCTGATCAATATACCCCGAGCCACCCCAAGCCCTGCAAAGTCTTACTGTTTATTGGGAAATATGTATTTCCTTACTGAGGGTAATTTTCCTAACATCAGTTTTTCCACCCAGTCCACAGGTGCAACTGTAAAAAAAAAAATTCTTTTAGGCTGCCTTCTCTATGATACAGTAATTAGTGCTGTATTTAAAATGTAATCCTCTTCTAAAAATATAAATGTGGAAAGCAACATCTAAGCTGTGACTATGATTAGCCATCATTTCAATTTCTCAATTGATTTTCCAAACAGTATCAAATTAGCTAGGTATTTCTTAGAAGAATTTTTTCTCTTTTCCTTTTGGAGGACAGGAGCATTTGTATGTTCATCCGTGGGAAAGATATGGCACGTGTAGATTATTTAAACCCGGTTGGTCTCAATTTTAATTTCTTGAGAGGGGCTCATGGGAGGAGAGAGGTATTTAGAGGCAGATTGAAAATTGAATTAGCTCCCTGATTACCTGAAGATAGTAAGAGTGCATTATAGTTGGTCTTTAAAATGTGATACATACTAATCTTTTTAATGTTTATTTTTTTTTAAATTTATTTATTTTGAGAGAGAGAGAGCAAGGGAGGGGCAGAGAGATAGACACACACAGAATCCCAAGCAGGTTCCAGGCTCTGAGATGTCAGCACAGAGCCCGACGCTGGGCTCGAACTCACAGACTGGGAGATCATGACCTGAGCTGAAATCAGACACTTAACCGACTGAACCACCCAGCACCCCAACACTTACTTGTTTTTATCAAAGCTGATTTAAATTATCGTAGTTGACATCTGCCTTCGTCAATTCAAGCTGCTATAACAAAATATCACTATCTGGATGGCTTAATCATTTATTTCTCACTGTCTTGGAGGCTGAAGTCCAAGATCAAGGTGCCCGCAGATCTAGTAGTGTCTGATGAGGGCCCACTTCCCAGTCTACGGTGCCCAGAGAGAGCAGGGAGGAGAGAGCAAGCTAACCCCATTCATGCAGCTCCCCCCTCATGATTTATCACCTCCCAAGAGCCCCCACTTCCCAGCACCATCACAGAAGATGTTAGGACTCCAGCATGACTCCGGGAGACATACAATCAGTCCACAGCCGCATCCCGTTCTGTGTCTTGAATTCATATCCAGATCGCAAAGGATCATCTTGTTAGATTTGTCCATATCACCTTCAATAGGTATCAGTCTCTTTCTCAACACATTTCCTTCTGTGAAAAGACTCAGCGGGGGTATTTCAAACTCTTACTGTGGAACTGGCACTCACAGTACCACACTGATGGATCAGTGTGGGTCTATCTCTTATATTGGCCATGAGTTTCAAGATCCTAAAAACGATGATCCTCTTCTGGGATTTATTCCAAAGAAACTTTTCTTTTTTTCTTGTTCAAATGACCTTGAGAATTCCTGATTGCCTCTGTAAAGAATGCTTGGCACTGCTGGGCAAAAAGGATGGCAGGAAGCAATCCTAGGAACTAGGAGATGGATTCCCTTGTGGATCAGTGTGCATGTCTCTGCAGGGAGGGGTTGTGGACACCAGGCAGGAAACAACAATTCGTATCCTGTAACCAAACTCTCAAGATTCTCTTCAGAAAGAGTCTTTAGGCTTCTGTTACTTGTCCTTGACAAAAAGAAGCATGATATTTCTTAATACTTTGTGAAAGTTTCTGCACCAAACAGACTTCATATTTATAAAAGTGCCAAGCGATGTTTTGAGTGATAGCTCGCAAGCACGAAGTGAAGTGAAGTGATGGCACAGAGTTCTCTCTAAACTTGAGTTCCTTGGACCATGTGTGGAACGTTCCTCTCTCACCTTCCAGCCCAAAGGCAAGGAAGCAAAGAGAGAGGAAGGAGGGAAAGATGGACAGAGACATTCAACTTCTATTCCTCAATTATCTGGCTCTTCAGGTCTGTGAGGAAGGAAGGAGAGGCTTAACCAACTCAATAATGAAGCGTCAGTTATAGCAGGTGGAACAGGCGTTAGAGGCACTGAGAAAACACGTCAGGAAGGGTTTGAGGTGATCTCTAGAAGCCCTACAGTTGGGTTCCGATGCGACCAATTCCCTGTCATTCAGTCTTCGGGCTCCTATTTGATTTAGAGTTTTTACAATATAAGTCGCAGTAGTCTCACCGATGACATGGTGCCTAATTCCCTGAAGGCTTCATCAAACGTCTTTTTAATATATCTTTCATCACTGTATTATCGTCCGTCTGGTGATATATGTCTTTCTGAAGATAATTATATCCCTCTGGTATTTTTTTATTCTTCAGTAACTGCCACGGTGTTTGAAATCTTCAATCTTTGCTCTTTTATCTCACAGGGGAGAACATTTCCCCCTCATGAAGAGCTCTTTCATAAAGAGATCTTAAAGTCCTTTACAGATGTTAATTAAGTCTCTCACCAGGAAATTGCCTGCTTTGCATCCTTGGGAAGTTGAGGCAGCAAAGCAAAGCAACATATTGAAGTTGTGTGAAAAAACTTGGCACCGGACCTTGGAATGATTCTCTGGCAGATACGTTCTTAGTGTTCTCTTCAGAAAGAAATTGCACGCTGAACTGGAGACAAATAATGAAGATCGAAAAATCAAATCCTCAAGTCCAGAGATCTGCATCACTTCACGCCACTGACAGACAGACCCCAAGAACCACTTATTCTTTAATGGAGATTTAGCCCCTCAGACTTACAGTGAAACTCATGTTACCAAGATTTTATTACCACACACATACACATACCCAGCAGGACTTTAGTATCCTACTACGAAGTGTTATTTGAGATCATTAAGACAAAACTGCACCTGTCAAAATAAATCAACCAATACATTTAGTGATTCAAAATCACTGCCTCTTTATGCCTTCCATACATTCGCTATTTCTTAATATTCCTTCCCATCATTAGTGTTGAATTTCGAAGGACTCCTGTCCTATAAAAAGAGTAAATTGAAATGAAACTGGGGATTTGAGGCACCACTGTGTCTCTGGATTCATCTTGGGTTGAGTTCGGTCTCATGGCATGAGCTTACAGTGCTGTGGTACGGGGTTCCCGCCTATAAAATGTTTTTACAGCTTTACGCTGTAAAAGTCAATCCAACTGACAAATCTTGGCGGTTGCCTTTGTGTATGTCTGTTTGATTTAACATGCTTCTGATTAACAGTGGGGCTTCCTGATGCTGTCAAAATAAGTAAAGTACGAAATGCCTTTCTAGAAATGACTGTTGTTAAAGGAAAGATTAAGTAAACAAGCCATTCCTGCTGGTAAAATAATTGATTATGTTGCTAACTATTTAATATTATGTTTAGCCAGAGTGCCCTAGGGACAGTTTATGACATTAGCGGGGACAAAGAGCGAACTGAGAAGACGGAGGAGGCACACTGTGTGAGGGAAGCATGGGAAGAGAGGCTGCAGAGATCTGTGTCTGCAAAGAGCAGGGCACGGTCTTTCCCGGCAGAAGTAACCAACCGATTGAAGGAAAACTAGACTCCAGCCTGAGTGCTACAAGTTCACCAGTGCTGTATTCAAACAGGGAGCAAAATGTTTTATCAATAACCCTACCAGTCCTCCAACGAAATATGCAGTTAAGAATGTAGTTAATAAAGTTGAAAATCCTGAATCGGCGGCGGATAACTCCCGGGTTTGAGTTTTTATTTTGCTTTGTGACCCTCCAGTTTGGTTTCCAACATCCCGGTGACACTGGGGGGAAATCTATTAACTTGTCCTCCATGGACTCTTTCAGGCAAAGCGTCAGAAAGAGAAATTGATCCACTTTCCAAGGCATGCTTGCCGAGTTAGGAGTAAAATGTGTTATGAGGAGACATTGGGCTAGCCATGACGTAGTGTTCTGCTTATAGCTGCATGATCTGTGATGGCCCTAGAGTTTTTGGAGCATGTGTTTCCATTTTTCAATTAGGAAACATTTGTTTCTCCTGTTAGGCTGGGTTTTACAAAGGAGAGAAGGAAACAAATGTACCCAGTACACATCCACTGTGTCCTCCTTTCTACAGGTGAAATCTAAGAGTTTTTACAAACATTCTCGAATTCTTTCCTGACCCTTGTGTGGTGGTGATTATCTGCCTTTTTATAGCAGAAGAAGCCAAAACTCACAGCAACACAGCTAGAGAAAGGCAGTCTCCTCGGTGACAAAGCACAGGGTATTTCTGAGCACGGACGGTGCCGACATGAATGCAGATGTTTCCTGGGTGGGAGGTGAGAGAGAGAGAGAGAAGACCTCCCCTCCATCACACTGTTCCCTCCACACTCCATTCAGACTCATATCTAATATGTACTGACAGCATGGATACTACCTGATCTCTCTCATTTTCGGGGGACAGAGCTGGCTGAATAAAAGCATCAAGAGAATCTTCTCAACGTAAGGGCCTCAGTAGATCAACTTGAAAATGGGAATGTTGGTCTAAGTGTTGGGGAAACAATACTAGTGGATGTAGAGATTGACGCTGATGTTTTCTCTCTTTGAGATATCCAATGTGTAGCTTTGTAATTTAAGGATAGATGAAGGTCAAACATTTCCCCTTATTCTTTATTGTCAGTCTGTTTGGGTCTTTTATATATTTGCCAATAGAAGTGTTCTCTCCCTGAAATTGTGACTCACAGTAGTTCCTACCATGAGTGCGATCATATCCCTATGAGTCCCTGTCTCAGCACCTGCCATGGCCCCAGGCATATGTAAAGAGTTGATGATGTAGAGACCCTGGGCTGGAATTATCACGGGAGATTCAACAAGAATATCTTGTCATCTGTGCTCTGCAGGGTATAGTTTTAAAAGCATGAATGTTGAGATAAGAAATCCTTGAATTTATGTGTCAGGTAAGTAAGTAATTCATTGATTGAACATGTGAATTCAAAGTTCAGATTCTGACTCCAACACTAGCTATGTTCTCTTGAGCTCTATTTTTTTCTTCTAACTCCCCTGAACTTCAATTTCCTCGTCTGTAAAATGGGGAGAGTATTTCTCATGTGCCTGGGTTGAGGAGGTGTTCTCCAGGTCATGATTTCAAGACCAAAAAAGGGCAGGACCCATAGAGCACCTCCTGGTTGAGAGAAGAAGACATGGCTGGAAGCATGGAAGATGAGGAAATCAGAAGTAGAATTTAGGATGAGGGATAAATGTGAAGAGCCAGTCATACAGCTTCTAAGCAGAAGTGAGATCCACATGTTCGAGGCATGCACTAAGAGTTGAGCCTAAGTAAAGAACCAAGAACAGAACTGAGGCATGAATTGCTGGGACTAGTGCGGTGGTTAAGGGGTTGTCTGCAGACTTGGCTGTTGGGAGAATTAACTGAGGTAATGTGAAGGAGTCTGGCCTGGAGCTTTCTAGTAGTCTCCCAATTCTTCCTTCCATTTTTTCTCCCCCTTTCCCTTCCCTGTCCATTTCCTATGAAATAGAGAGGGTCAGCTTCTTATAAAGCTGTTAAGAATCTATCTGACCCAACTGCAGTGCTTTTCAATGGTGAGTCACTAAGCCAGTGACATTGCTCAGTAGGGATGCTCTAAATTCACACATTGCCAGATGTCCCTTCTATTCAGAAAGACTTGATGTCCATTTGTGCACATTTTGAGTTTTTTTAAGTGATCTCTTCCATAATGATCTATTCAGGGATAGATATCAAAGTTCAGTTAATTTTTTGACTCTGGAAACCCACCTGTTTAGGAGATGGAAGTTAATATGATTTTATTTTTTTATTTTTAAAAATTTTTAAATGTTTATTTATTTTTGAGAGAGAGAGAGAGAGAGACCAAGCTTGAATGGGGGTTTGGGCAGAGAGAGAGGGAGACACAGAATCCCAAGCAGGCTCCAGGCTCTGAGCTGTCAGCACAGATGCCGACACAAGGCTCAAACTCACAAACTGTGAGATCATGACCTAAGCTGAATTCAGATGCTTAACCGAATGAGCCATCCAGACACCCCAACATGATTTTAAATTCCTACCACATTCTCCGAAGCTCAGCTCATACTATGAAAAAGCAGAATTGAGCTGTGTGATTAAAATCGACCCAAAGGGTATATTTTGCCCTATTTCTACCTTGCATGCAGTCATTCAGATCTACATCATACTATTGACTTGACCTTCTGCCATTAATCCATCTTCTGTCTTCCCCTAGGACTGTAAGTTACCCAGACAGGAGAGTATTTCTCTTAGAAGATAGCACCAAGTTTCTTTAATTTAATCACCAATAAACAGTGCTCATTAGGATGAGCCTCTTTCATTACTCCAGGCACCAGGGTGCCCGTGGGGCAGCTCTCCATCATTGGGAAGGTCATCTGGTAGCCACTAGACAGTAGAGGTGGGAAGCGACCAGATCCCCATTCCTTCCAAACCCCACACACCCCTCCAATGCACTGGCGATGGATGGTAATGGATGGATGGATGGATGGATGTCTGAAACACACTAGCAACTTGTTTTACCTAGCCAGTATCCCAGATTGTAATTGGGGTGGGGGCAGTGGGAAATAATGACAACTATTCAGAATTTTGCGAGGATTAATTAAGATAGCACATAAAAGCGTCCATCACATAATAGTGACCCACTAAGTGGAGAGTGCAGACACACTAGTAATATTTATGGAGCATTTAATATACTCCAGGCCCAGCAATAAGTGTTTTTTTATGAGCCTTATTTTTTTTTGTTCTTCTCAACAGCCTTAAGAGCTAAGTACTGTTGTACTCATTTTACTGGCAAGGAGATGAGCTACAGTGAGCCTCCAAGACCTACTGAGGTTCGCACGGTTGGTGGAAACCCATGTTGTGTTTCTTCAAATGTATCTGGAGTCGACACACAGAAACTGAGCTAATTGTAAATGATTTAGAACTTCCCAGAGAAGGTTGCCAGATGATTGTTATTAATAGCAGGGCAATTTGTAGTCTATATGAGCGAAACAACCTTAACTTGAATTCTAGAAGATGGTGGTGTTCTTCAGAATCGATTTTTCTAGAACCTATTCATTCCAATTTTAGCCAGTTCTAGCTAAGTATCAAAGGAACGTCATGACGTGCACAGTAGAATTGAACTCTGAGAAATGTAGAGGTGGTTTGGTGGGATAAACACCAGGACATGGTTTGGGACTGAAATCTCTATTTGGGTTATGACAGAGCCATTGACTGTCATCCAAATGCAGTCATTCCTCGCACACAGCAGTGGAGTTCAATCCCAGACTGAATTTTTAGTGGTTCTTGTCAGCCGGTTTCTAAAGAGATTATACTTCATTATGAGACCAATGTGGTGAGTGTTTTTCCATATGTGTTGTTGTATTCTTAAGGAAAAACCTGGTACCCTAACTGAATGAGGTCTGTGTGTATCACAGACCCAGAAGGAGGCATCGTGTCGAATAAAAGAGGGAGACGGCCCTATGACAAATGTGAAGTTGAATGAGATGAAAGTGGAATCAATGCGGTGAAAAACAGCCTGAGCTAAGGGACTAGGGACAGAGAACGTCTTCCCCGTCTGGATATTTGAGGACGTTAAGTATTATCATTAATTGCATTCCTATAATGTACCGGCTGCCAGGGCCTTAATGTCCACTTTAAGCACTATCTCAAGCTAGAGCAATTGAAAGATAATAAGAGGAAAATGAGTAATGAATCCTTTTTATTGTGCGCTGTAAATGGCCTCCATTGAAACAGTCTGTGTTTAGACTGGTAATAAAAATGAGTGACGAAGGCAGACATTTAACATGGGAATCGGTTCAAGCAAGGAACATATTTTCTATTTTAAAAAAACACCTCGCAAATAATTTAGGTTATGGAGAAATTCCTTGCTCGGAAACTCTCTGCTATGATTGTATGGTTTGCATAAGCCTAGGCAAGGTGCATGCATTGTTTTTTGTTTTTGTTTTTTTCTTTTTGTGGCTTGAAACCCTGGGGAGTGTGACGGTAGCCAACGAGCACAGGACTTTGTTAATTTGTCAGGTCCGTCGACCTCCGGGCAAACACAAGGGCATTAGGAAGAATTACATTTGTAAACCATGTGGCACTTGTTAGGAATCAAGGATGCACTAAGGTGTGCATCTCTTATTCAGATATGTAAACAGTAGCCTTGTCTAGACCCAAAATCATCAATCCCAAAATTTATCAGCTCCTCCTCATTTTTTGCATTGTTCCTAAAAGAAAATGAATCTGATTTACTGTTTTCTTGCCCATCCCAGTGTAAGGGTCTGAACCCTGGGACAGCTCTTCTTTTTTTTTTTTTTAGAACTTCCGTGTCTCAGACCCTAAATGCAATCCATGTAGCAGCCCAGCAAAGAGAGAATTTCATCCTCACTTAGGGATCTGTAAATTAAGCCTCACGACCTGTCCACTGATAAGTGACAGAGCCTGGGATTTAAAGCGGAGTTGGACGGACGCTGGAGGCCAGGGCCTTTCTGCTGCTGCACCGTCCTGCACCTCAGGTGCGGGGCAGTCCCCTTCCTGGAAATGGTTGTGGCAGTTAGGCATCACCTCTAGGCCTGCAGGCTGTACAGCTACCTAAGCAACAGCTGGGAATGGAGAGAACTGTGTGCCTGCACGCAGGCACACACCCACACTGGGTTTTTGTTTGTTTGTTTTTGTTTTTTTAGTTATACAGACCTTTGCTTTGTCCTCAAAAGAAAATTCCCTGGGAAGAATTGGTAACATGAGACAAAGATGAAATCAGAACTTGGGCAGGAGGCGGGGTAGGGGAGGAAGGGCAGGGTCCCCTTGCTGGGAAGTAATCCATCAGGGGCTTACTGGTGTAATTTAGAAGGCTCTCAGGCCATAGACGTGATGCGCTTCACATTGGCCTTTGCCACAGGAAGACAGATGTGACGGCATGGGGAAAACACGGTTCCCTTACCACCTCGTGCTGCTCCCACTGTAAGACCGTGCATGCGGTGCCCTTGGATCTCCTGTGCTTCTCAGGATATTTAGTGACTGCTGGGAGACAAGACAAGATCATTGTAGGAGATTCTGGTCAAGGTTTGCATTATTTTTGAAACTGAAGAAACAGGTAGCAGATGCTTTACATGAATAGTTAAAAAAAATGGATTCAAAGCAAATCAAAACAAAACAAAACCCCTCATTGTTTCGGGCATGCAAGCACGTTAGTGTGTTGGAACCCAGAGGATCTGGAAGTCGCTCAAACATCTCCTCCGCACTGCCTCTGGCTTCCTCATGGTCTGAAAATGCCCTTCCCTCCAGGGACCCCTGTAATGTGTCAAACAGGACCGTGCCATAACTGGACAGGACATAGAGCTGCTTCTGGGGGCACTCAAGTCGTCGGGACACCCAAACACTGAGCCTGCAAGGGGACACCGCGAGAAGTGTCAGAAGAAGGCACTGAAGAAGCAGCTGCAGAAAACTGAACCCTTGACCCAGCCGAGCTGGCTAGTTAACCGTGAGGAGGAGAGCCTGGGGGCTCTGTGGACTGAGTGTCGTCGGCGCCACGCATCCGGAACCACCCAGTGCCGCAGCTGGTTCCGTCAGTACCTTGCTTCATGTGCATTTTGTGATTGTGTCACTCATCCCCTTTTGCTCACCAGTCCCTATGCCCGGAGAATGACAGCAGCTCCATTTTCTCATTCAGAGTTTGTAAAAGAAACACGTTCGGTTTTGCACACACGTGTGTTGGTTTTCTACTGGATGTTCTTCCCAGGAAAGGTCTCCTTGAACTTTTGGGTTAGTTGGCAGCCAGGGCTGGGCCCAGACACGGGCAGACGCTGTGGGCATTGAGAAGGTAACAACTGAGCGCATCTAGGGATGGGGAGCCCGGCCTGAGATTCAAAAGTTGCTGCAGGACATTCAGTGAGTCCAAATGGTGCTGTTGGACTGGAGAGGAGTGGGTGCTCCGACACACGCTGAAGATGTGAGTCCTTGCCCGTGCTCTCAAAGTAAAGCTTGAATCGTGCTGTGTGGACAGCCGGCTCTGCTGTGGGGACGTCCATCGGCTCTTTGAGCTCTGGCTTCAAAGCCCACCTTTTCTTTGCCCTGCATAGCCAAGGGAGACGCCAGTATAAAAACACCCTCTTCAACAAACGAGTCAAATGACTTCCAGCGAAGATGAATTGAAGGTGCAGATGCTCAGGGGGCTGGACACAGTCCGTGCAAGCGTAGACCAGACTCCGTCCTTCATGGCCTTGCGAGCCTTCCATGGGTCCTGCTCCCCGGCAGGAGGAAGAAGAGGTCATGAAGTGGGGTCCCTAATCTGAGGACCTCTCCATGCCAGGACATGGGTCACTTGCTTTAACATTTTGTAAGTGATTCTGCAGTTATGTCACTGAAGAGTGGACAATCGCTTTCACAGCCAACCTTCCTTGAAGTGTTTATTCTCATACCTTGCTTGGAGTCTCTCTTTTTATTCCCTTTGTAGCCTTAGTGTGGTTCCTCACCTCTGAGTGGGTGAGGGAGATACTCAGTCATCGCAACAGCCTGCGTTTCCTCGCAACACAGTCCACTTTTTAAGCAGGCGGGAGTGAGTTGCAGACCTACGACGTAAACTCCGGATTCTCAGGTTGTGGTCTCCAAAACTCTGTATTGTGTCACAACCCTGTCTGTAAAAAATTGATAAATAAGAAGGAATTGAGTCTACACTCTCTATGCAATGCACAATTGTTATTAGGCACAATTTATAGAATTAGTTATACACTAACATATTATATTACTACTACTACTAATATATTACTATTACAAATAAATTATATATAGTCTAAAGCAACAAAAGAGGGGAGAAGAATTTAAAGAATGAGAGAACAATAAACTTAATTAAAAGTTCTCAATTTTCGGCACCCCTGGGTGGCTCAGTTGGTTAAGAGTCCGACTTCGGCTCAGGTCAAGATCTTGCAGTTCATGACTTCCAACCCCGCGTCGGGCTCTGTGCTGACAACTCAGAGCCTGGAGCCTGCTTTGGATTCTGTGTCTCCCTCTCTCTCTGCCCCTCTCCAGCGTGTGCTCTGTCTCTGTCTCTCTCTCTCTTAAAAATAAATAAACATTTAAAAAAGTTCTCAGTTTTTTTCCCATACACCATTTTTAAGAGGATTTTATTTTTTAAGTAATTGTGACACCCCATGTGGGACTTGAACTCAAGACAGAGTCCCATGCTCCACGGACTGAGCCAGCCAGGTGCCCCTCCCACACACCATTATATTGTCTCCACCACCCCATTCTTTGAAACCATTGATCTCATGAGAAAGAAAGACGATTTAGTAAAAACATTCATGGTGGAAAGAATGGCCCTTTTCTGAGCTGTATTTATTGCAAAAAAATATAGGACCCAAGGAAACACAACTGCTCCCTAAGAAGGCAGCTGCAACCTTCCTGTCCTGGAGTGTCCGTGGCCCTGCATTGTTGCTACAAGTTCATTTTCTCTGGGACTGAGAAGTGCCTTGGTTGACACAGGCTTTGTCCTCGGTGGCTTCCCTGGGATGGGGTTGGGGGCACACGTTCAGCCGTGCGCTGATGGTGGTGGCCTTACACCAGCCGTTTCTGAGACTCTGCCGGTGCTTAAATGCAGAACCCAGGTCCTCCTTTTCTCCCCTGCTCTGTCTCCGTTTAATTGAACTCCCGTTGGCTCTGTTCCAGCCCAGGGCTGCTTCACCTACTGATGGATAGTTGTTGGTTTTCTAGTTTTAGAGCTAAATGAACCCCTGGAATGAGCCATTGTTCATCTTAACTGTGTCCTCGCTGCAGAGCAGGGAGCATCAGGCAGTCGATGTGACTACGCAGCAAATTGGCAGAGTTCCACAGGTAGTCGCTGGAACATCAGAAACCCAGATATGGAATGGCTTTTCCCAGAGTCACTGGGGAACCTTGTTTGAAGGTTTAAGAAAAAGACTTTGGGCTTTACAGTAGCTTCCAGCTGAAGTTTGGAAGTTCCAAAGGATGGTGAGAAGAAACTCATCAGGTAAATATTCTTCACCGGGGTGAATGAGAAAAACTTAGCACTAATTAAGGCTATACATCTATCTATCCATAGATAATCTAGGAAACCAGAAATGTGTTTAATGTACATCTCTGAGCTTATATAGCCTCAGAAATCAAAGTAACCAAAGTAACCAAGTTTAGAGAGCCAAGATGTCCACGGACAAGCAAAACCTAGCCCCAGATTGATCAGGAGGGAGGTCCACGCTGGGTCGGGTCTCTCCATGGAAGTGAATTAGCATTAGGATAGTTACACAAAAACAGAAATGTTAGAAGCTATAAATGTGGGATGTGCTGCCTGTATTTTTTTGTTTTTGTTTTTATTCTAGAGGGATAGACAACCTTAGCCGTGGGCCAACAGTTCACAAATGAAGCCCAGATACGAAAAGTAACCCAGGCTCCTGACTCCCCAGCCCATGTCCCCTCATTTCCAAAACGCTGTTACAGTTCATATGAGACAAGAAGAGGTCCTTTTTCCTTCTGTCACAGCTCCTGGCTGTGGAGTATTCCATGGAGGTGATACACCATAAAGTTTTAACCAGCCCCCTACTACGATATTACGAATATCGATGTTTTTTTTTTTTTACTCTTGCAAACAACATAGCAACGATTACACTTTTGCATACTTCCTTAGGTGCATTTTCAGCATACTTGTGGACTAAATTTCTAGAACTGAAATCGCTGGGTCAAAGGGTGTATTAATCTTCTAATTTTGTTGGATATTAGCGACACTCAGAGATAACACGAAACAAATAACTTCTAAGGACGTTGTGCTAATTTCATCTCTATCCACGGAGCCAGCGTGGCTGGCTTCCCAGGACTTTGCTAGAGTTTTGTTAAGATTTGGGGCCAAATTATGGTCTCAAGTCCCACCTGTAGTTCTTAATGCTCAGTGAGTGTGCGCATCTGTCCACACTGATACTCTACACTGATTTTTATTTTAACTACCCACCTTTTCCATTTTCTTCTTAAAATTTATCTATTAAAAAAAACTCTTCAGGCATCTGGGTGGCTCAGTCAGTTAAGTGTCCAACTTAGGCTCAGATCATGATCTCACCGCTTGTTTGAGCCCCGTGTCGGGCTCTGTGCTGATGGCTCACAGCCTGGAGCATGCTTCGGACTCTGTGTCTCCCTTGCTCTCTGCCTCTCCCCCACTCGTACTCCGTCTCTCTCAAAAATGAATAAATGTTAAAAAAAATTTTTTAAAGAAATTTTAAAAACTCTTCATATTTTTTTGAAGCAATCTTTATCTCATGTGTTGCAAATATTTCTGTTTGTTGTCTGTCTTTGGTATATCTTACTACACCAAAGTTGAAAAGATCTACAGATCCATCTATAAATAGAGATCTATATATCCACATCTATGTCTGTGCACACACACACACACACACACACACACACACCATATATATGTTATACACATGACAGAGAAAGGCAGAGATTAAATCATTTTCCTTATGACTTCTGTGATTCTAAGGTTTGGCTCTTAATTTGAAAGGACTTTCTCCACTCCAAATTGTGAAATAAATTCTCCCATATATTCCCCTTGTGATTTTATGGCTTTATTTTCTTAAATTCAAACGTTTGATTCCAACCTCTACCTCAGCTTAGAACGTAGAAGGACATGAAAGACCTTCATTCACATGGAAAGAGCAAGAAAAACCCAGACATATAAAAATCATACTTTCCCATGAGGCTAACAAACAGCAGGCTCAAAGAAAGTCTTAATGACCTGAATGGCAGATAATTGAGCCCCAGGCTGGCAAAGGGAGCCAGAACCACTCTGTTCCCAGGGCAGAGTTCTGGGGCTGGTGTGGCAGGGTCCTGGGGAGACCTTGCAGGCAGAAGAAATCGTCTGAGCTCTGGGGATACTAGAGGCTCCAGAACGCGATGTGAACATGTCCTAACTGCAAAAATAAATTGGCCCCGCCACTCTCACATTTCTACCCCTGCCCTCAAACCTTGACAAAAATAGGCCCCGGGAAGAAAGGGCTAACACACAGGACGAGATGGTGGAGACCCTGTATGTTCCCACAAGGCTTTGTTCCAGGGCTCCTGTGGGTTGGATCCAAAGTAAATGAAAAATATTAAAAATGGAAGCCCATCAGCTCCAACATAAATAATGTCCAAAATGCAGCAGTAGTGTGGGAGTTTGAGGGACCTCATCTTCATCTGATTCAAACTTCAGCCTAGACCCAGCTCGATTGGACTTTAGAAGGAATCTGAATGGTGAGCCCTTCTCCTTGGCAGATGGAAAGGCCAGCCTGCATTC
>NC_043709.1:131084985-131172430 GCF_006229205.1 Suricata suricatta | reverse complement strand
AATTGGACTTCTGTAGACGATCTAGAACCTACCATCTGCAGCCACGGATGGGCTTGCCCAGGCTCTCATGCTTGGCTGTGGGGAGGAGAATTTATTCCTCAACAAATTCTGAGCTCTGTTAGGAAGGAGGAGAAATGAATGGATGTTAGGTGACTTAGGAAATTCTGCCCAAGTTAGAGTTTTCAATTGCTGGGATCATTGGCTTTCAACCACAAGTCACCATCTCCTTAGTTATGATATTAAGAATTTAATTTGTTGTGGACTTTTTTGCCAAGCCTACAGTCTTTTTCAATAGTGTTTTGGGCTGCAAACTTCCCATATCTCAATGTAAAGACATGTAAACTTTTGGGACCAAGAATAAATTATCCATGGCCCATTGCCAAAGCAGATAAATCCAGTCTTCACCAACATCATTGGTCCAACTGGTTTCTCCAGGGACCATTGTTGTTACCAGAGGTTTTCTTACAAAAAAATAAAAAAGAAAAGAAAAAGAAAATGTACACCTTGTGTGTGCTTATGGGATATGCTATTCCACGGACGTGGACTTTGCTCAGAAAGGTTGGAGGGTGTCTACTTTGGGTAGGAAGTCCATGTTAGCCTTTTTCCTTTCTTCTGTCCCACAGTGAAGAGCAGATCCTCTGTCCTTAAGGGTCATACAAACATGTCTCAGTCTTACAGGGTGGAGACCCTGGGTCTCCTCATTCGTCTTCTATCTGAATTGGCAGAAACAAGATCACCTTCTCCACTTCTTAGATGAAGTAGAAAGATCAAGGCTCAGGAACTACAAATATAACTATTCTCGCTGGAGTAATTCCAGGTTAATTACTATCATTAGGCATTTAATTAAAACATTGGCACTTAAAACTATACATGCTTCAAAGTTCATGCCCTCATCACCCTGCACTTAGATGACCACAACTGCGTCCTGCTTGATCTCTTCAGACCCTCCAATTCACCTTATTCCTGAGGAATTTTTCAAAAACACAAATCGGGTCATGTCCTGTCCCTGCCTAAAGTCCTTACAATGACACCTACAAGCGCCTAGGTGGCTCAGTCGGTTGGGCCTCTGACTTGGGCCCAGGTCATGATCTCACATTCATGGGTTTGAGCCCTGCGTCGGGCTCTTGAGCTGACAGCTAGCTCAGAACCTGGAGCCTGCTTCCGATTCTGTGCATCCCTCTCTCTCTGCCCCTGCCCGCTCATGCTCTGTCCCTCTCTGTCTCAAAAATAAATAAAACATTAAAAAATTTAAAAAAACCAATGATACCTACAAGTGCTTTAGACCATTTGACTTTTAAAACAGGATGCTATGGGTAGGTGGCTCATAACAGAAATGTATTTCGCACAGTTCTAGAGGCTGGAAGTCCAAGCTCGAGGCCCTAGTAGATTCGGTGTCACATGAGAACCATCTTCTTGCTGGGTCCTCAGATGGTGGAAAGGGAGAGGGAGCCTCCTGGGGTCTCCTGTATAAGGGCACTAATCCGTCCATGAGGGCTCACGTCCCAAAGGCCTCACCACACTGGAGGCTAGGATTTTGACATATGGATGGTATGACAGTGCACAGTAACTGGAGGTAAATGGTATCTGGTAACATTCAGTCCACAGATAGAGATAAATGACCACACCGACCATTCATCTTTTGGCTTCTGGCCCGTCTTTCCAACCTCATCTCTTGCCCTATTCCCCAGCCAAATTTCACAGGATGCTGCCATCTGACAACACCATTCTTTCAGTGTCTAGAACATACCAGATGCTTCCAAACTGCACCAGTTGCTCCAGAGAACTGGGATGTTCTTTCTCCTTTATCTTCTGTTACATTCCCATTTGTGATTCAAAATGTGATCTAAGCACCACATTCTCTTTTTAAAAATCTGCCTTTACTCTGTTAGGGAAAATTAGGTACCTATCCTTGGTGCAGTGCTAGTGGTGTTTAAGACTGTGGACCTCAAAGCTGAACTCTCTGGGCTCAGATTTGAAGTTCACCACCACTTACTGTCTGTGTGGCCTTGTCAATAGCTATGCAGAATTTGAGATTTTACTCTACTTATCGCTACGAACCTTGCCTGTCAGTGTTTCATAGATGCTGGTAGAAGACACCACTCCTGGATCAGAGACAAGAGCAGTCAATTGAGCTTCGTGGGAGCTTGTGTTGATGCCTCATGACCCCCAGGTATCATGGTGGCCGTGCAAAGGGCCCTTGATGACGCATGCGTATGCAGTGAGTTGCATTACAGGAGAGGACCACTAAGCTGGGGGGACTCATCCCTTTTATAATAAGTGGAAGGAAAAGCCTTCTCTTATCCAGGGGGAGATGTTACCTGATCTCTCGAAGCTTCTCGCTGCAAACACAGCCCTGGAGAATCAGCCTGTGAAAAGAGCAATCAGGGTCTTGAGTTCTTCACCCACCCAGCACGATCACTTGGCAATGCTCAGGGTCCAAGGTGGGCTGTCTCTCCCAAAAGCCTGTGCGTGCCATTTAACCACTGAGCCCCTCACTTTTCTTGTCTCAAATTGGGAAAAGATGGGTCCCTGCATCATAGAAACATTATAATGGTTAAAAGACTTACTGTGTGTTCAGCTCTTAGACCGACTCCCAGCCCAGAGTAAGTGATCAGTAAGAAGTAGTTATTAGTCTTAATAAATCTCCAACCTTCCCCCTTCCCACCACCCACACGGTTTAGTCATGGCCTCATCACACCTCACAGTAAGTATTCATGTACACGCTTCTTTCTAAGTGCTTTTTTGAGGCCATTCATCTTTGGATCCCAGATGCCAGTCCAGGGTGGGTAATTATTCCATTTTGTGAACAAAGAAATGAATGAATAGTCCTGTTTATCAGACAGTGTGATCTCTATAGCATCCCCTGTATACGTTTGATCCAATTTGAAGACTCTAAACTCTTCAATCCTTTTGGGATCAGGGACGGGGGAGGAGGACATGTGCTCTTTTATGTAGCTCTTCTTTTTTTTTTTAATTTATTTATTTTGAGAGAGAGAGGGCACACAAGCATGAGTGGGGTGCGGGGAGCAGAGAGAAAGGGAGAGAGGGCCCCAAGCAGACTCCATGCTGTCAGCACAGAGCCTGACGTGGGGCTCACAGACTGTGAGATCATGACCTGAGCCAAGATCAAGAGTTGGACACCTAACCTACTGAGCCACCCAGGTGCCCCTGTCACTCTTTTTGCTAACAGAATGGCATGGCAACTGTGCTGCCCCCATAAGATGATTAAAGAGTTCCTCCAATCTGGGGCACCTGGGTGGCTCAGTCAGTTGAGCATCCGGCTTCAGCTCAGGCCATGATCTCACAGTTCATTGGTTTGAGCCCAGCATCAGGCTCTGTGCTGAGAGCTAGCTCAGAGCCTGGAGCCTGTCTTCAGATTCTGTGTCTCCATCTCTCTCTGACCCCCCTATGCTTATACTTTCTCTCTCTCTCTCTCTCTCTCAAAAATAAATAAAACATTAAAAAAAGTAGTTCTTCCAATCAAAAGAAAATTATCTATTCATACCTGCTTCTGATTCAGTGAAATAGCTAGGATAGTGGTGTCAGCCCCATATGGTTAGGACACCAGTGAGCACGTAGTAAATGCGTGCTCCCCTCTTCCACTTCATGGGGCCCCATCTCCCGTTACCCTCACTGAGCTGTAGGAAATCGTGGCAAGAGGTATTTCAGTCACTCCTGATGCAGAAGGGAAAGGACACATCCAGTTTCCATTGGTAGTGTTTCAATCTGGAACGCAGGCTATCTGGGGACAGGAGGCAGATGGGCCATTGTTTCATCGACCAGCCCTCAGAGGCCAGCCTAGGGAGGTTGTTTTTTGGGCACTGGCTGGGTCCTGACCCAGCACCTACCACAGGGGCTGCGTTATGACTGCCACTTGATACATAAAGACATGCATGACGAAGTTAGTAAAGGGGAAAGCTAACCAAACCTGTCTAACAAGGCCATTTTTTCACGCACCTGACAGAAAATCATCACCTAGTGTTTTTTTTAGAAATGGGTTCTCAATGGATGACTGTCCCACGATAATATTGGGTCCTTTTGGTTGAGTTTCCCCCAGATTATGGTCCTTCGTGCACGAGCTGTTCAGACTGCACAAGGCTTGCTGGGAAGACTTCCCTGCCGTTTGGCGCCATGCACTGTTTTGTTAGCTACAAAATGTAGCCTTTTAATCAGTACATGCATTACTGGTCTCTGGTGTATCATCAACAGCAGAGGCCCCTCTCGCCTAGAAACACAAGAACTGAGAAGGTGCGAGGCCCTGCGGGTGAGACCAGATTGACTACAGGTCTGTGCTTTCCTTAGGTTTCACAACGGGACCTGTGTTTCTTCTACCGATGTCCACCTAAACGGGATTTAACCCTCAGTGGCTGCCCGTGTTGGCTCACGCCTGACCACACACACCTGCCTGGCTGGCCAGTGATCTGCAGAACAAATGCACTTCTTCTCAGAAGACTTTAAAAAGATGTGATGAACAGAAAAGAGAGTTCAACAAGTATAGACCGTTTATGAGTGATATTCTTGTCTAGTTCATACTCCACCAGGACTCACTACATTCTGTGTTAGTCAGGGGTCTACAAGCAAACAGAACCACTGAGAGATGACGTAGAAATAGAGATGGATATGGGGATGGGGATGGGTGTGGGGGTGGGGATTGGGCTGGAGACAGAGAGAGAGAGACACTTATGAGGGATTGGGTCACAGGGTTATGGGAGCTGAGAAGTCTCACAATCCACCCTCTATGTGAGTCTAAATGTCTGAGAACACAAGCACTTACGGTATAAATCCAAGTCCAAGGGCAGACGACTGGAGTCCCAGCTCAGCACACAGGCAGGAAGCAAACAGGGCAAATTTCTTTCTTCCACCTTTTTGTTCTATTCAAGCAGATGGAGGGAGGTGCACTTATGTGAGTCCACTGATTCAAATGCTCATCTCATTTGGAAACACCCTCAGAGACTCACCCAGAAATCATGTTTCACCTGGGCACCTTGTGGACCAGTCGAGCCAACACATAAAATTAACCATCATAGATATGTATAGTGTTTTACATGTGTGTATAACATATTATGTATATATGTGTATATGTTAATATATACATAATATACACATATGCATATATCTATACAAATATAAAATATATATACATTTGTAAAAATAAATGTTCTTTAAAAAACAAAGAACCAGCTACTTAGCTTAAGCAATCATAGAATATTATAACTGTAAGAGACTTATTAGTTTTTACATCAAGACATGTGATTTGCATCCGAAATCCCCTGCCCAGTCAGAAGCACATCCATAATGAGTACTTGGATGTTCTGAGTACCAGTCTAAGGCACTAAAGACCATGATTTCTCTTTTTTCGATTTTTTATTTTTTTAAATGTTTGTTTCTCTTTGAGAGAGAAAGAGAGACAGAGCACAAGTAGGGAAGAGGCAGAGAGAGAGGGGGAGACACAGAATCCAAAGCAGGCTCCAGGCTCTGAGCTGTCAGCACAGAGCCAGATGTGGGGCTTGAACTCACAACTTTGAGATCATGACCTGAGCCGAAGATAGAGGCTTAATGGCTGAGCCCCCCAGATGCCCCTGGGCCATGATATCTCTTCTGTGCTCCTCAGTACCAACTATTCCATGGGATCATTTGCATCTGAAAGTGCCTATATGAAGAACTCAAGCTCATTTCCCAAAAAAAGTAGTGTATAGTTACCAGCAAGTGCCGGTGCCAGCCATTTAGAGGGGTGCCTGGGTGGCTCAGTTGGTTAAGCGTCTGACTCCTTTTTTTTTTCTTTTTTGAGTGTCTGACTCTTGATCTCAGTGCAGGTCTTGACCTCATGGCTCGTGGGATCGACCTACATTGGGCTCTGTGCTGACAACATGGAGTCTGCTTGGGATTCTCTTGCTCTTGGTCTTTCCCCTGCTTATGCACATGGTCTCTCTCTCTGCCACTGTCTCTCAAAATAAATAAACAAACCAAAAAAATGCCAGCTATTTAGAGAGCTTGAAAGTTCAAACAGGGAGATGAGAAGCAGGTTGGGATGTTGCTGGATGCTCACCAACCCCCTCGCGCTCTTCTTGGGCGCACAGGACACGGCATTTCCACACGTCCTGTGCAGGTAGGTGCAGACCACATGGCTAAGTTTTGGGGAGGGACACCTGCAGAAGTGACCTCCCCCACCAGCAGCTTGGGCCACCCTGCATCATGCAGCGTCTTCCACAGACTCCGTCTTCTCCATCCGTGTGGCCGTGGGGGCAGAGGGCTCTGAGACGGGGAGTTGCAGAAAGCACAGAGGTAAGATTTGAGGACAAGCTGCCCCGGGGAAGCCCCCTGACCTGCCATGAAGCATATCTGAGCAGAAAGGGAAATCAGGTTCTCGTGATCAGGGCTGTTTGATACATGAGTGGAAGGAATTCTGTTGTTACACCTCCACGTCCCCTGGGTCCCTCCCAAAGACCTCCTGCAGCTTCTTACTCAGGGCCCCGGGTCTCTGTCTACCTTAGGGCTTTCTTGGGCCATCAAGGGATAGCGGTTGGTGGGTACACAGCTCTGTATTCTGTCGTCTTGGGAGAGGAGCTGTCAGGTGTCTCCGCACATCCCATCAGAGTTGTCATGCAGACCTGAGCTCTGGGTGCTTCGAGGTCCTTCTACTACTGCGGACATTGTCAGTTTTCCTTCTTTTCCATCTTTCTTCTCTGTCCCCTCACCGTGCTTCTGAGATCCCTTCCCGAATAAACAATTTCCACTCGAATCATGCCTCTGAGCCCAACTCTGGGGAAGGCCAAACTAATACAAGGCAGCTAGCATTAATTTCCTTTGTAAGAAGAACAGAGTTGAATGAGTAGAGGATGTGGTAATTCTTAGGATTTTTAAAAATGTATAATTTATTGTCACACTGGCTAACAGACGGTGTACAGTGTTCTCTTGGTTTATGGGGTAGATTCCGTGATTCGTCCCTTACATACAACACCCAGTGCTCATCCCAACCAGTGCCCTCCTCAATGCCCATCCCCCATTTCCCCCCTCCCCCATCCCCCTTCAGTTTATTCTCTGTATTTAAGAGTCTCTTATGGTTTGCCTCCCTCCCTCTCTGTTTGTAACTATTTTTCCCCTTCCCTTCCCCCATGGTCTCCTGTTAAGTTTCTCAAGTTCCACATAAAGAAGCTGTGGTATATATATAGGTATATAAATATATTGGAGTATTACTTGGCAATCAGAAAGAATGAAATCTTGTCATTTGCAGCAACGTGGATAAAACTGGAAGGCATTATGATGAGCAAAATAAGTCAGTCAGAGAAGGACAGATATCATATGTTTTCACTCAAAACTTAGGATGTGACCTGTAATTCTGCCTATGATTCCAGTGCTTGATCTAGTTCATTATGATAATGTTACTTATCTAATACCTGAGGGAACTGGTAAGAAATGGCTAACAACCCTGAAATTATTTACAAATGTTAAATAGTATTTGTAATGTAATTAGCAAAACTATGTAGTTTGTAAAGAGCATTTTCTGGTTACAAAAGAAAAACAATAAAGTTTGGAAAATATATAAAATTTGGAAGACACAGAAAAAGCTAAAGAGGAAAATACAGTGCTTCCCATGGCTGCTTTCACAGTTTGGGCAACCAGCCTTTGGGTACTTTTTTTTTTTAACACGCATATAGTTTAACAAAATGGGATCACACCGTGTAAGTAGTATCGTAACTTGATTTTCTCAAGTCAGAGTACCAAAAATCAGATGCGTCTCCCTCAGTGGTACTCCATGCATATTTTAAGGGTTTTATTTGTTTCTTTGTTTTTATAAGGTTTATTGATTTATTTTGAGAGAGAGAGAGAGCACCCATGAGCAGGGGAGGGGCAAAGACAAAAGTTGAGAGAGAAGCCCAAGCAGGCTCTTTGCTGTCAGCGCAGAGCCCGGTGTGGGACTCAGTCCCACAAACCCGTGAGATCATGAACTGAGTGGAAACCAAGAGTCGGACGCTTAACTGGCTGAGCCACCGGGTGCCCCTCTTTTAGGACGTGGATTAGCTCCCTCAGGTTGCAGATAAGGATGGATACAGTTCTGTGCTGTGTTTTAGTCCATCCTGGTACTTGATACACCGAAATAAAACCATTCAAAGATCAGGAAGAATTCAAATCTACTTAGCACACTCCACGAGATCAGAGATTTTCTTTCTTTCGTTTTGTTATGTCTGGAGTCTAGAAGATGCTTGGCATAAAAAGCATTCAATAAATGTCTACTTGATTAAAAAAACTAATAAACAGAGGATTTGATGCCCTTATTGGATCAGAGCCAGAGTGTAGCTCGGATGAAGCCAAGGTCAGTGTTTAATAACACGTATTTCATGAACATCAGGTGTCTATGATAATCCCTGATGCATCTGATCTATTTTATTCCTTGTATCAATGCCCTGCTTTTTCCATAACAACCGAATGTCCCAGAAACAGAAGGGAAGTTTCCTTTGGGCAAGACGCAACTCATCCCTGGAGCTAGAACCTTCCCTATCCCACAATGTGCCCTCGTAAATCATTCACATATTATGTTTGTCAAGGAAATGGTTGAGAGCATTTTACGATGCTGTAACCTAGATTTTATCCCCGTTGCCAATGTGTGATCTTCCAAAGTGAGGCCACACGCCTGCCATTCAACAGAGGCTGTGGACCCCTTGTCAAAAAGCTTGTGGCCGAAAGCGTCACTGACCATCTCGGAGGTCCTGAACACGATTCTTCTTTCTCTCCCTTGAGTCCAGACAAGATCTTCGTGAGTTAGGTTCGTGTTCCCGCCTCTTGAGGGCTTTCAGAGATTCCAGAGCCATTGAAGTAGCTTTAGAGACATAACTCCATGACCTGATAAGTGTAACTGTCATCCCTCTGGTTACTGGTGATTTCAGACATCATTGAGTTGAGCAATGCCGGACATGCTCCTCCGAAAGGTACATGAGCTGTGTTGGCGAATCGGCTTCGCCAGTGCGGTGCTTCACCAGTCCTGCATGGCAAGTCCTCATCACCCCTCTGGCCAAGGGAGGTGTAGACCCAGAGCCCTGCCCGGCCTGCATCCCAGCTTCCTTGTGCCACAATGTTCCAACCCATTTTTAGGTGGTGTCCACCATTTCCATCCATGAAAAAGTAGTTTCTTGGCGTAAATGTAAAGGTGGCAATTCGTAAGAAAAGCAGAGGGGAGTCAGGGAGCCTTGGATGGAGTGGAGACCCTTTCAAAGTCAATTAAATGGAACCAAAGAGAATAAGCCATTGATTGTGTATCTTTTTGGCTGGCTTTTTACTGTTTGGGGATAAATGCGGCCACTCCCACAACCACGAAGGCGCAGGAGGGAACGGCAGTTGCTCTCCTCTCTAATAAGATCAGGAAATGTGATGTGCTGGGGTGCCTGGGGGGCTCAGGTGGTGATACATCCCAATCTGGTTTTGGTTCAGGTCATATTCTCACAGTTTGTGAGATGGAGCCCTGAGTCAGGCTCTGCACCAACAGCATGGAACCTGCTTGAGATTCTCTCTTTCCCTTTCTCCCTGCCCCTCCCCTGCTCACCCACTCTCTCTAAATAAAGAAATAAATAAACGGAAAAATAATACCCTTACAATTACAACACAGCCTGGGGTAAGTAGCTAATGGGAGATGAAATGCCAGAAAACAATGATCTTCCGGATTAGAAAAAAAAATAGAATAGCATTTAAAGACTTTTTAAATGCTTATTTATTTTTGAGAGAAAGAAAGCAGGGGAGAGGCAGAGGGAGAGGGAGACACAGAATCTGAAGCAGGCTCCAGACTCCGAGCCATCAGCACAGAGCCCAATGCAGGGTTCCAACTCACGAACCTTGAGATCATGACCTGAGCCGAAGTGGGATGCTTAACCGACTGAGCCTAAACCTTTTTGCCTAAAACTTACCCAGCAGGAAGAAAGAACTATGTTAAAAGTCCCCTCTTTGTTTTGCAGATCCTGGCATACAGGCAAGCACACAGGGCTGGGCGAGCAGGAGGCTTGGATGAATCTTCAACAAACATTGATTCAGACACCGGGCACCCAGGAAGCTCTCTGTCACACAACTGAGGAAAGGCGTTCTCCGTTCAGAGTGTGGGCCCGATACGTACCCAACCAAAAAGTATGGGGAGCCCTGGTGTTTATGGTTGAAGCAGTTTCCACATAAACTCTTCCAGGGAAAGTGACCACCAGGCTGAGAAGGACAAACGGAGATGGGGTGAGTGGTGGGCGTTTCCCGGTGTTTCCAGGTAAAAATTCCGTGAACATAGAAAGAGGCCTAGGAGACAGACAGACATTCCTCCCAACTCATGTGCAACTTTGTGCAGATTTACCCATTTCCTGGGCCTCAATGTTCTCATCTGTAAACTGAGAGAGACGAGATCATCTCTAGGTAGGACCGTACGAGGAATTCTAACACCGTATTCCTCACACGCCTCCTGTTAAATCACGATTCCGTAGCGTGGTTCTGCTAGCTCTCATTCCACATGTTATCCTTGGCAGTATTTACTTTAAAAGTTACAATTAGAATTAACGCAAGGGAAGGCTGAAGGTGGGAAGGAAGCATCTATGTAAAACAATAAACAATTCTGAAGTTACGTATCAGGGTGTCCAACAGGTTGTTTACATAAGAAAATTACACTTTGAAATCCCTACTTAACTCACGGTGACCGGGGCCTCCTGCCAAATAATCGGCCAGAGAGTTGGTGACTCTGGCAAAAACAAAACAGAAACAAAACACCACTCTACACATTCCAGAGACCTCCTGATACAAAGTAGACATGTTATACAGTTATATCTGTTGGGGTGGATTCTTTTGGCTTTGAAACTTGGGAAGATGCAGCCTTGCTGTGAAAAAGTCTTGACAATGTAGCAAAAGGAAAGAATGGCTGGAGTTGAGCCTGTGTGTGGGCTGGAGGCTGGGGGCCCGGGGGTCGCTTTGACCCATTTCTTTCCACCATCCTTTCACTGTGCCTCGTTTCTGCTTTTGAACACCCCTCCCATGCCCATCACCAGACCCAAAAGAGGTGAAGGGAACTGGAGAGAGAGGGGAGTGCAGAAGAGGAAGCTAGAGAGGCTGGCGAGGGGGAGGTTGGAAGGGGGCTGAGTAACAAGAGCAATTTAGAGCCAAGAGGAGAGAATCAAGATACCCCTGGAACACCGAAGTACTGAAGGCAAGACCACAGCCAATGTGGGCTCTGTGGGGCTCTGTTCGCAGATGTGTTTGCTTGGAAATAGAGAAGTGTGCATGTGCCGGGGTGGGGTCAAGGCAAGGACATGGGGGACAAACGTCTCCCTGGGGCTCATCCTCTGGGTCTGAGGGCTCTCTATTCCAGAGCCCTGAGTAGTACCAGGTGGTGGTTTTATTTATCAGTTTTTATTATTTTTAGAGAGAGAGTGCACAAGCGGGGGAGGGGGGCAGAAGGGAAGAGAAAGAGAGATGGAGAGGGAGATTCCAAGCAGATACCCCCCCATTCAGCCCTGATGTAGGGCTTGATCCCACAACCCTGGGATCATGACCCGGAGCCGATATCAAGATATTAAGAGTCAGTCACTGAAGCAACAGAACCCACCAGGCGCTCCTCCCCCACCCCCAGCTGGCATTTTAAATTCCTGAGCCTTGCAGGGCCTTTATAGATAAAAGTAACAGGAACTGAAAATCCCAAGGTTCCCCTCAGCGGGCGCCTTCCTTTTTATCAAACACGGAAACGCACTTGCGTTCCACCACAGCTCTCTGCAGGGGAGTGGCTGCAGGGGAGTGGCTGCAGGGGAGTGGCTAGAGGGATTTGCTGAACCTAGAACGTCCATTGACGTGCACACTTCCTACCCTCGCTTTCTCAGCAACATCCTCATGGCTTCGCAGAAACCTCCTCCATTTTAACGGGAGTTAAATGTTATTTTTTCTCCTCACTTAACCTTGACCCACAACAAACTTTGTTCCGCACAAGTGTTAAGTTTCAGAAGGGAACGAAAACCTTCCCAGAAGCTCTTGAATGTGCGCCCCCGTGTCCTGTTTCACTTCCCAATTTCATTTGGAAGCAGTTTCCTTGCCTGAAGCTCTTGGTTGAGTATCAGATGGTGAAATCCTTCTCTCAGACTCTGTTTGCCTGATGCTCCAACGAGGTGGACCCCTCCTCAGTCCCAGACCAGCGTCTGGTGGGCGGTTTCTCATTTCCAAAGGACCCAGCAATTCACAGGCTCCCTTTCCCCTTGGAGAATACCCCCGGCCACCACAGTCACCCAGCCCAGTGCCTCTGTGACCCAGCCTTGCTGTTTTAAGCCTCTTCTGCCCCTCACCGCAGAGAAAGGGGGTGAGCGGCCAAAATAATGGGTGTAGACCAGCCGTTACTGGCCCAAAACCCTGCAGAACGGCTCATGTCAGCATTCACAGCTTCAGGACACAAGGCCGTGCTCCTCCCCTTTCTTTTCCTGGAATAAATTTGTTCTATCCGTTAGTCCACTTTGTAAGAATTCCAACTGGGGGCTTAGTCCGTTGAGCATGATTGCAGCTCAGGTCATGGTCTCATGGTTCAGGAGATTGAACCCCACATTGGGCTCTGTGCTGACAGCATGGAGCCTGCTTGGAATCCTCTCTCAAACTAAGAAAAAAACATTAAATTTTTTAAAGATCCTGTTTCATAGGACTCTGAAGATCTGCACAGTCCGGTGTTACTCTTGTTACAGAGCTCTAAGTGCTACCTTTGAAATGTAGTTAATGATGCAGCAGAATGTATGCACATTTGCTTAGATGGCACATATACATTGTGCGTGCACGCGCACGCACACACACATACACACACACACACACAGAAAAGTTGTTCCTTGCCACTCACAAAGCCTGGATTAGTCTCTATGGAGTTTGGACTGCTAGGAAAATTCCTACACATGCTTTAGGTTAGGGAAGGGAAGGCAGTTTCTCGGGGTATGCCAGGAGCCAAGTTCAAGTCCAAGGCTGGACTTGAAACTGTTAAATCTAGCCTGGAGTGTTTTACACCTTCATAAACAGAAATGAAACTGGGTTTGAAGACCTGCCGAGACCTCATTGCCTCTTCGGAGACCCTGAAAGAGGAACAGAAGAGAAGCTCCTTCCCGAGAAAGTCCGTGCAGCTGCTGGGGGCGGGGGGCGGGGCTTCCCCGGGCGCCAGCGCCACCTGCTGCCCCTGGTGCAGGTGAGCCCGTTCTCTGGCCCTGCAGGCAGCTAACGTGGTTGTGCGGCCCTGAAGCGGCAACAGAGAGCTCACAACACAGTTCAAGCTCTGGACGTTTCTCCAGAAGGGATTTACAGGCAAGTGGATGAGAAGATGCCCAAGGCCAATGGTCGATAATGAAAGGCAAACTGAACCCATGGTGAGAGGCTGCTTCCCGTCCACAAGACTCTGATCAAAGAAACAGAGAATAAGAAGCATCAGGGCACCTGGCTGGTGGCTCAGGACTGAGTGCCCAACTCTTGGTATCGGCTCAGGTCGTGATCTCGGGGCCGTGGACCCAGGCCCGCATGGATCGTGGAGCCTGCTGGGGGCTCTCTCTCCCCCGCTCTCTCTGCTCCTCTCCCCACCTCTCTCTTTCTCTTAAAAAAAAAAAAAAAAGACAACGAGTGTTGGTGAGGATGTGGAGACCCTGGAGTGCTCCCACGCTGCCAGGGGGGAATCTGAGTGATACAGTCACGGTGCTGAAAGGTTTGACGGCTCCTCAAGTTAAATGGATCTACTAATTCCACTCCGACCCAGGAGAACGGAAAACGTGTTCACGCGAAAACTTGTCCATGAAAGTGGATAGCAGCCTGATTCCTAATCGGCAGAAAGTGAGAACAACCCTTAGGTCCCTCAGCAATGTACGTATACGCCTGGTGTATCCACACGGGAAGACGCTGTTCACCCGGAAAAAGGAACGAAGTCCTGATCCTGATCCATGCGGCAATGTGATGAACCTAGGGAACATCGTGCTGAGTGAAAGAAGGCAGTCACGAGAGACTGCGTTCTGGAAGGTTCTATGTCTGCGGCACGTCCAGAACAGGTAGCTCCACAGAGATACCCCAGTGGTCCCACGGGGCTGGGGGGAGGGAGGAACGGAGAGCGACCGCCTCAGCAGGACAGAATTTCTTTTGGAGGGTGATGGACATGCTCTGGTCTGGCAGCAGCGTTCGTCCCTTCCATTGCCCGGGGCACAGTCGGTCTGTCCGTCCCCTCTGGCAGGTGCTGGGAACATCGATCAATAGATCCTCACGGTTCTCTTTCCACGCACCCGGCGGGATAGACAACCTCACTGCTCTGACTCGCGTCCACCAGTGAGACGTGGGTGGAAGGCACCAAGTTCCAGCCGGGGTAGCTTGTGTAAGGAGCTGGCATGTGAGGCCCCAACGTGGCCTCTGGCTGGGCAGCGGGGATGCTCAGAGAGGAAGCGTCCCTCCCTGTGGGGTCCTGCGTGTCTCAGCACAGTGACAAGGCTGTCCCGTGATGGCCACTGACGTGAGTGATGACCAGACCTTTGCCGATTTATCCCACTGGCCTGGGGGACATTGCCCATGACCGTGGCACCTACCCTGCCGACCAGAGGGTAGTGGGCCCATGGGAGTGGAGTCTCCCCGTGTCCCAGAGGGACTGAGAACTAGCTACGGCTGCCCATTCTTCCTGTGTTCAGCAAATTTTGCTGCGAATTCTTTTAAATACTCTTAAGGCGGGTGACAGCTGACAGGGTCCCAGTGAGCCAAGGGTGTCTGTCATCGGAATGGCTTCTCTTCCTCCTCCCGGCTTGCCCTTGACACTGAATGTGCTCTGAAGCCTGCTCACAGCAAACAGGAGTGGAGGGGGGAGTACCCTTCGAAAGCTGCGGGATCGGCCCAGGCGGCCAGCTACGAAAACAGAAATTCTCAGCGGCAGCCAAAGCAGAGTGACGTGTCCTAGCACAGTGTAGCAGAGAACACGGCCATTAACAGGCTGCTCCCTGGCCCCTCTGGGTCTAATTAGCCGGGGACTCAGCTGGGCACTGACGGCGCTGCAGGGAGAAACAACTGAGGACTCCCCCTTCTCGGTGGCAACAGGTTGGAAGTGCTGACTTATGACTCTTGGCAGGAACAGTTGGCCCTGTGCCAGGGGACATCACAGTGGTGGCCAGACAGCCTGTGGGGTGACGACCCCCCACCCACTGTGAGGACAGCGCTTGGGGACCAGCGCTGGATTTGGATAGAGCAAGGCAGCCAGGAATCCCAGAGATGAACTCTGAAGGTGAGGAGCGCCTCCTGGGAATGGCCAGGGCGAACCCTGAGTTCAATAAACACTGGGCTCTGTCACCCCGAAACTTCAGTCCACAGTCTCTTGCCCGGTCTAGCTTCCTGCCAAGTTGTCTAGTGCCTTCCTGCTGACTGCAGCTGTTTCTTCCTCGAGGTGGCCTGGCCACCATTCAAGTCTCTGATTCTTGTCCTTTGAAAGCCACCAACGTCCCCCCTTCCCCCGGGGTCGAGGAAGGGGCCTGGAGGGCGCATCCTGATAAAGGGAATCACACCTGAGTGTTGATGGTGAATTGCGTTTCCCTCCCATCTGAGATGCTGGCTTCTGGACACTGCCCACAAAGAAGGGAATCTTTAATGGCCATTTCTTTTCTAGGAAGAATGGGGTGAAGTGAGCACTTTCGGCATGTCTTCAAAATTCACTTTGAGGTAAGTGTTCTTAGAAAGTAAGGCAGTTCTTGGCTGGCAAACGGTGACGTGTGTTTCGGGAGGAGTGCAGAGATTCACAGAGCTGGCCTTCAGGGCGTTTGGTAATCGGGCGCCAGACCAAACAGACGAGGGAGGGAGGTGGGGAGAGAAGCGTGTTTTTAAACAATATACTCAGTGCCTGTGAGACAGAGTCCTGTCCCGACTCCTGGAGCATTTTTGAGATTGTCCTTTCCTTTTAAAATTTCCCACTGTCTTTGGGTGACTGGGTTCCGTGGGTATATGAGAGTTTAACCAAATGGGAATGCAACATGGTGCGCCACTCTGGAAGAGACTAGCAGGTGTCATAAAACGAAACCCGCTCATGGCCAGATGCAGCTGAGTTGTGCTCCTTGGTGTTCTTCCCGAGGAACTGAAAACATGCACCCACACACGGACCTGCCCGTGGCTGTATAAAGCAGCTTTATTCACATTTGCTAGAACTTGGTTGCGGCCATGATGTCCTCCAGCAGGTGAGGGACACATACACCACGGTCCATGCAGTCAATGGGACGCTTCCCAGCACTCAACAGAAATGAGCTCTCAAGCCAAGAAAAGACATCAATGAACCTTAAATGCATTTCACTAAGTGAAAGAAGCCAATCTGAAAGGGCTTCGTGCTCCAGGACTACAACTCTATGACATTCGGGAAGAGGCAAAACTACGGAGCCGGGAAAGAGATCCGTGGTTGCCAGGGGAGAAGGGAGGGAGGGACGCATAAGACAGCACAGGGTATTTTAGGAGGGAAGAAGTGCGTGTGCTACCACAGGGCTTGATTCAAGCCTATTGAGTGCACACCACCAAAAGTGACCCCTAGTGTAAACTGTGGACTCTGGGTGATGATGACGGGTCAATGCACATTCATGAATGGTAACAAGGGTCCCCCATGCTGGGGCAAACACCAACGGGGGGGGGGGCACACACGTGTGGGGCAGGGGGATATGGGAAATCTCTGCACCTTACTCTCAATTTTGCTGTGAAACTAAAATTGCTCTAAAAAACGTGCTCCTTAAAAATCAATATTGATAATTTTCCTGTAGATTAAATATATTCCTAAATGGGCGCTGCATACATCCAACAAGTAGAAATGTAGCGAATTTCAGGAGCAAAAGAGCTCCATGCCTCGAGATGCTCAGAACATTACCATCTCTGACATTGCTGTCTGCCGCCTTATAAGTGGTCTCCCATTAATATGGATAATTATCTTTTCATAAGGGTTAATTTAGGATCCTAAGTTCTTTTTTTCATCTAAAATTGTATGCTCTTATTCGATTTATTTTTCTTTATTAAAGTGTAGATTTTTCCTCACTACTCACATCATAGTTCATTACAGAGAATTTAGAAAATAGAAATCCTAAAAAAGGAAGTAAAAGTTCTCCACGATTCTGCCACCAGGGATTCTTCCCATACTATTTTCTATCCATATCTATTTTTAAAACTCGGGATCATGCTATATTTAGTGCAATCTTATTTAATGGCTAGCTACTTTCCGTTTCTGGCTCTCATGTGACCCAGCTGACCATCCTTTCTCCATTTTCATGTGTTTGTGTTGATTTCTCAATATTTTGCCTTTTGACCTTGGTCATTTAAGTGGACTTCCACAGAAGAGGTTGGGACAATCTGTAATGTCACTTTTAATAGCTGCGTAGTTTTCTCCAGTATAGATACATAATTCCGTTAGTTAATTCCCTGTTGGTTATATATTGACTTGCTGCTATTTCTTAGCCATTTGAAAGAACAAGATAATAGATATCATTGCAGCGAAATCTCTGCAAATATTTCCTTAGGGTGAGTTATTAAATGAAGAACTATGGGTTAAGGAAGTTAATATCCTTTATGTATTTCATCCCCAGTAATGGAGCACAAGAACATTCCCTCACGTTTTCTGCACACTTACCAATATTAAATTGACAAATGAAAAAAGAAACCAATCTGCCAATTAAGGTGGCTAAAAACACTATCTCCCAATATTAATTAATATTATCACTGGAATTGTACATAGTCCCGTATATTTATTACTCAATCACTTATACTGCATTATGAAATACATCTTGTACTCATTTTCTTCTATTTATTTGTTCATTTACATCCCCTTGATTTGGGAGTGCACGCTTATTAAAATTAAGGATATTAAACTTTTAATTGTCACATTATTTATTTTAAAATTTTGTAATATTTATTTAATTTTTGAGAAAGAGAGAGAGAGGGAGAGAATGAGAAGGGGAGGGGCAGAGAGAGAGGGAGACACAGAATCTGAAGCAAGCTTCAGGCTCTGAGCTGTCAGCACAGAGCCCGGCATGGGGCTTGAACTCTCCAACTGTGATATCATGATGTGAACCACAGCCAGAGGCTTAACTGATTGAGCCACCCAGGTGTCCCTAATTGTCACCTAAAGTTCTTTAAAATTCTTCCTCCTCATTAGTTATTTGCTTTAATTTTATATGTGAGATATTTTGATGTACATTAAACATATATTTGCACAGTCATGTACAGTAATATTTTCCCTTATGGTTTATTCCTTCAATGTCATAACTAAAAAGTAGTTCACCTCCCTAAGATTATATAATTACACACTTTCATTTTTAAGTGGGTGCGTTAGAAAAACAGTGAAATACCACAGCACTTAGAGATCAAACACTTAAATGGCAAAAAAATGGGGATATAAACTTACATATATTAAAGACAAAATCCATTACTCAACCATCTCTAAATTTCAGGCATACTGAACATTACTAATTATGAACCACTCTTTCTATAGGAAAACAAAGGAGTTCCAACTCAGAATGAATTTATTTTGAAAGCTTTCCATCCTGCCTCAGATTTGTCTGTGTTATTCAAGCCATTAAAGATTACCAGAGGAAAAAATAAGACAAGACAATATTAAGTAATTCAGATGGCAAAGACTTTTATCTATTTTTCTCTTTCCTGTGGATAAAATTGCATGGAGACAGTGATGAGAGAAAATTCACTCTGGACCTCCGAATCCATCTGACCCCATTCTGTTGTGTGGGGACAGTTATCTGAATGTGAAGTGCCCTCATCTAGCAGATTGTGGAGGTCATCAGGGACGAGGTTCCTATTCAGAAATGTCCCTGAAAAGTGTAGAGTGATCCGCTGCTGAAGTCTGCAGCCCGTAATTCACATGATTCTCCTTATTATCTTTTTTTTTGGTCTTGTGGCTAGAGAGAGAAGCAAAAGCATGCCTCAGAAGTTACAGGAATTGTTCTGCAATGAGATGGCAGCAGAGAGCAGGGGTGTGGGAGGTCACGGAGGAGAGGAGAAGGGAGATGAAACCAACACGATCAAGATCATGTCACAAGCTAGCTGCCCTGGATCTCAGGTCGGGATCACTCCCCTGTTCTACAGATGAAGAAACAGAAGCTTGGGGAGGTCTAGCAACTTCCTGTGGTCACCCGCCAACAAATGGGGAGATGGGATTGGAAAAACAGGATGCTGGATACGGCTGGAGTAAGCAAAGACACCGAGACGGATAGCTTGTGAGACTCTCATTGGTCCCCAAGGGCAGAGGTCAGGGAGAAAAAATTTAGAACTCACGCCAATGGTTCAACTTAATGATTTTTCAACTTTACAATGGCGCAAAATGGTAGGTATTCAAGTAGAAACTGTACTTGGAACTTGGAAGGTGGATTGTGTCCCGGGGGCTAGCGACGCATGATCGGATGTCCTCTCAGATGCTGGGCGGTGAGCCGTGGCTCCCCAGCAGCCAGCGATCACAAGGGCAGACGATTCACCGACAAGCATTGTGCCCTTCACTTTCAGGACGGTCCTAGGTACATTACAGGAGAGAGTCAACACCCTGTTATCAGACAGGCTTTGTGCGAGAGGATTTTGCCCATCTGGAGCCTGACCGGGACATTCTGAACACATTTAAAGTCAGCCAGGCTAAGAAAGCTATGATGCTCGCTGGGTCAGGTTTATCAAATTCATTTTCCACTTAACGTTTTCAACGTATAATGGGTCTGTTGGGACATAACCTCATTGTGAGTCAAGGATCTATATTAATTTCCCTTTTCAAGTGCTTTCCCTTAGGTGGGTAACTCAAGGGTTTGGCTTGAGTCAGAAGGGCTTTGCTAATTGCTTTTAGGTAAGAATATCTATAATCATGTTGCGATTTTATGCCCTGGTTATCATATAAGACCCAAGCCTGCTCCGGACATTTCCCTGTTGAAAAGGGAGAGGTATGCCTTCTCTCTAAGAAGGGGCACCTGGGTGGCTCAGTCGGCTAAGCGTCCGGCTTCAGCTCAGGTCATGATCTCACAGTTCGTGGGTTTGAGCCCCACGTCCAGCTCTGTGCTGACAGCTAACTCAGAGCCTGGAGCCTGCTTTGGATTCTGTGTCTCCTCCTCTCTCTTCCCCTCCCCTGCTCACGCTGTCTCTCTCTGCCTCTCAAAAATAAATAAAAAACATAATAAATAAATAAACGCCTTTATGGAGGGCCATGCTTTCTTCTGTGCGTCATGTGCTCCCTCCATCCAAGTTCTCCGCAGCCTTCGCTTACTTATTCCTACTCAAAGCGTATGCTTGCTTCTCCCCACAAAGTAACAGCATTTCCTGGAATGCAGAGAGCATCTCCTTGTTTGTTTTTTCCGTAGACTCCCGCTTGGCAGGATCAGTGGGGCTGATTTACAAATGACACGTAGGTGTGCGGCATCGACGAAGGCTCCTCAGACCTGAGCACCCTTGCCACATCTCCCGTGTGACCAGATGGTGCCCTTAATTCTCAGCTAATTGCTCCTGCAAACATGGTGGGCAGCTCTGAGCACCACTGGGGCCCGGGACCCCCGCTCCGTCCGCTGCCGCACCCCCTGCCCTCAGCCGCCCTTGCTGACAGGGACACGACTCGAAGACACCCACCTTCCCACCTCCCACAGCCTCCTGATACCGATTGTTTATTTTTTTGCCATTTTCATTGCCTCTAAGCTCTGTCCTCGACCTGCAATTCCTCTTTGTATAATCATCACTGGCAATATTTGACCAGACATCTGATGGCGGTACGTTCACGATTCCTCTCTTCTCCTCTCAGCTTCGTACTAAATCCTCAAAACCAGTGCGGAAGCCTCTCCACTTCCTCCACTGCTGAAGCAAACAAAAACATTGGCTTTCCGGCTCCCTCCTGTCTACCTGCTCTGGCCAGACCACTGACAACACCTGGGCCACTCTGCAGGTCCCCTGGGCCTTCATTTCCCTGTAGACCCTCCATGAGATTCTTTGAGAATTAGTGTTGAAAAGAAATTTTCTCTGCTAGAAATTTCTCGAGGCCCAGGAAGTGTATTTGGTGCATCCCACACTACAAATACTTGCTAACGCGATTTGATGATCAGCAGTCCTGACAAATGTCACTGCACCTCATTGTTCTGTGTGATAATTGATTTATGTCTTGGGAAAGTCAACCGTGCAGCATTTTTTTTTTCGAGTTTCCCCTCCATCAGTAGCGCACAGAGAGCATGTCTTAGTTTTTCTTATCACTGTTAGTTTCCTATCTTCTCACTGGAAACTCACAGCAGTGGACAAAAAATTAAAAATCTGAATAATAGAAAGAGATGGGACCCAACACAACAGAAATCTTAGGGCCACAGCTGACCCCACCTGTGAATTTTAGAGAACGCTGCTCTCATCCAAAGCCTTGAGTTACTTTCCTTCCTCAATCACGTATCCCGTGGGAGCGCTGAGTTAAAAATTAACAGGATCTGGCTCTCCTTTTATCTATTCTGAAACGTGGAGGCAGGGGCACATGCGTGGCGAGGCTCAGCCCTGCAGCCCCAAGGAGAATCAGTTGCAGTAAATTACTGTAAATGTGGCAGTTTGTGAACAAGAATCAGTTAATGTGCGAAGCCCCACTTTCCCATCAGGTCTATTCTCTTAACTGATAAATGTCCCCAGAGCAGCCACAGCAGCCACGGAGTGCCACAACAGGGAGTGGAAGCGCGGAGGGCACTCGGAACTCACAAGCTATTGCTCCCCGGGTCCTGACCCACGCAGCAGAGAGATTTTCATTAATTGTGTGGGGCCCCCGGATGTGTCCTGGCTTTGCAAAGCTCTCGGGGCGGGGGGGGGGGGGGCCCTGCCTCCCTGTTTATGCTCTCAGAGCCCAGGCGATTCAAAATCCAAGTGGATGTCTTTCACAGTCAGAGCCAGGAGAGACCGAAACGTTTTTAATTAGACCAAAAATAAGAAGGTAGCAGCTCTGGAAGACGTGTCGCCTATCCCCTTTCTTTCAAAGGCCGCAATTAAACATATTTTCCAGAGAACTGATTCTTGCAAACCCCAAGGAAAGGGTGAATATGAAGCCAATTATTTGCTAGTCAGCTCTGCCCCTAAAATAAATGAAAACTGCAAGGCTGTCTTTTACCAGAGGCCCAGGCGCTGACAGAAAACTGCAGGGCCAGAGTGCCATACCCTTTCCCTTGGGGCATGATTTAAACCAAGCAGTCTGTCGTCAGGAGGGAAGTAGGGGGCAGCTCCAGGGAGAGCTGAGACTCGGTGGTGAAAGATTCTTGTCTCCTTCTCAACCCTGTAAAACTAAGCGAAACCGATCTCTGATTGATTATTAAACACTTTGCATGAAATGGCTGGGGGATATTCTGCTCATTAAATCCGTGACTCTTAGCCGCACTATTTCTGCCGGATTCTTTCGAGGGGGGAGGGGGAGGGGGGCACAGATAATGAGAAGGAAGGAGTAGTACCAAGTTGGCAAAACTCCCGAGGAAGTTGAACAAAAAAAAAAAAAGAAAGAAAGAAAGAAAGAAAGAAAGAAAGAAAGAAAGAAAGAAAGAAAGAAAAGAAAAGAAAAGGAGAAAACCCTTATGTTAGCAACATCTCCTGCAAACTGGGTGCCATCATTTTTGAGATTAAGGAATCAGGTGGATGAAGAGAAGTGACTGCCTGGACCACGGAAAGCGGCCACTCACTATGAGGTGTGGAAAAATCACCTCTAACGGGATCACTTTCTCTGTGGAAGGGGCCCATGCACTGAACAAAATTGCTCATTCCCCTCAAATTGATTCCTTACAGTAGTAATGTGAGAAAAGGCCGGTGTTTCTCTGTATTTCTGTAGTGAATCATAATTATTTCTGGCATCATTTTTTGGTGCCTTTTGAAAGCTTTTGCACACCAGAGCCTCATGCCACGGTATTTGAGAGAAACGAGATTCCTTGTCATAAACAGAACCTTTAATGGGACTCCGTGACGGGAGCGCGGGAAGAATCGTTATGCTTTTATTTACGAGATGTGATTTTTCCCATTTTTGTGGCTTTTCTTTACCCCCCACTTTCCTTGGAATAACATCGTCTTCTATCTACCTGGGAATAAAAGATGATTACCTTTTTGTTCAGAATCCCCTAAACTAATACCGCTACTCCGTTTGTTGCTAAGCAACCGAGCTCCCTCCCCTAGAAGCATCTCACTCCTCTGTCAGGCCCTGGTTCCCTTTCTGATAATCGACCATGGAGAGAGTCTGCTGATGGGAAGGAAGGAGCTTTGTAACCAAGAGAAAGGAGGAGTTAAAAAATGTAACTGTCCCACATTCTGTGAAAAACTTTTATCTCAGATAAACAAATTTTGGTATAGTCATACAACAAAAAACTATTCTATAATAATAATAATAATAAACAGGCTGCATTTGGACACAATGGTGTTGGTGCTGAAATGTGCTAGACAGGAGCTGTCTTGGGGCGCCTGGGGGGCTCAGTCGGTTAAGCATCTGGCTTCAGCTCAGGTCATGATCTCATGGTTGGGGGGTTCGAGCCCCACGTCGGGGTCTGTGCTGACAGCTCAGAGCCTGGAGCCTGCTTCAGATCTGTGTCTCCCTCTCTCTATGACCCTCCCCCTGTCTGCACTGTCTCTCTTTCTCAAAAATAAATTTAAAAACACCCAAAAATTAAAAAAAAAAAAAAAAAAAGAAAGGAAGGAGCTGTCTTCACTCGAGAGGGTCCTCACTGTATTTCCTTCATTTACATCGACCTCTAGGGGACAGCAATCTGACCTCCAGTGACCTGAGGTGGGCAGTGATGGCCTGGGGCTTCAGGTGGGGACGGTCCCAGATGGGGCGCGGGAACTTCAAGATATGCTGGACATGCCCACCATCTGTCCCTTGACTGTGGTAGGCGATGCACACCAACATGAAACTTCAATGGTGCGTTTTCCTGGATGTATATTACACCTCCACGGAGACACCAAAGTTATTAGTGCTAATACTGCCATTGTAGGCATTAAACTTAGACTTGTGTTATTTTTAAGACCAGGAATATCTTTTCTTGCTGTGAGCCTTTTTGGTTTTGTCTTTTTTTTTTTTTTTCTTTTACAGGGAAAGAAAATTTACGCCTATATCAGTAATGTGGAACTTTGTTTTTAAATAATGAGTTTTACTCGGGAACTATCGTGACTAATATTTCTCCTTTCATTTCAATTTTTATTCAAGTTATACATACATATAAATAATTTAAAGAGTTTCCTAATCCACAGACACAATTACTTTCAACTCTTTTTAGCTGTTTGTTTCTCTTGGAATTAATGTCACATTCCTAGAAAAATCCTTATTATACTGCTGCTGCTTGATTTTTCAGATTTTGTTGTATTGGCTTCTCACTATGGTAATTTAGTACTGAGTAGACTCTCTCTCTCTCACTTTCATCCTTCATCTTTCCAATGAGGTTATTTATAAGTTTTATTTAACTGTGTTTACCTTATATCATGATCACAGAAAAACCACTCATTGATGAGGCAAGTAGCAAATTATGATTCTTTTTCTTTGCCTGCACACTTTTTGTTTTCCCAGGAGAGACTCAGAGCAGAAGGCTGCTGAGCTGTGTTTAGTCTGCTCCAGTGAGGTCCCCTGCTGCCCAGGTCCGTGACACGATGGTCATCCGAGGTCCCCCTTCCTTAGCCTGAAGTGCTCCCCTTCCCGTCCGGATGCACTTGCCCCCTCACATGGCTTGTGCAACCCCCGTAAGAAAGAATAAGTGACTTGACCCAAACCATCTTTTAACCTGCCCTCATATACAAATGATTGCCTCCCTGGCAATCATTTCCAGATCAAAATTCATTCCCTTTCAGAAACGTGAAGCTATTTCTCCGCTTCAATCTCAGTTTCTAGGGCCTAGTGTTGTTTCAAGAAGTCTGATACAACGTTGCTATAGGAAACCATTTTCCATCTGTGCAAGGTTCTAGAATCTTCTTTCCATTGCTGCAGTGGTTCTGAAACATCACAATGAGGTGCCCCAGTGGGGGCCCATTTACACTCCTAGTGCTAAGGACTCAATGGTCCCTTTCAATCTGCCAACTCATTTTCTTCTGTTCTGGAAAACTCTCTGAATTGTGTCTCTGAGCACTTCTTTCCTTCCTACTTTATGTATGTTGGGTACCCCAGCCTCATCTTCCAGTTATCTTTCTGTTCCTATTTTCTTTTGCTTTGTGTGTCCTTTTAGCTTTGTCTTCCAGTCCCTCTCCTGGTTGTTTATTGCTGTCACCGTGTCCGAGGGTGGCTCCCCAGGGTGTGATATGTTATTTTATATCTCTCCATATACTAATAATGTTTCCTAAGTTGTGTTCTCCCTATGAAGGATCCTCCCTGTTTCTGTTTTCTGTATAACTTGGTCTCTGTCAGTCTAGTTGAGCTGCTATAACAAAAACGCTGGGTGACTTATAAATAACGCAAGCTTACTTCTTGTAATTCTGAAGGCCAGAAGTCCAAGGTCAGAGCACCAGCAGACTTCCTGTCCAGCTAGAACCCTCTTCCTGGTTCAGAGCGCACTGTGTCCTCCTGTGGAGAAGGAGGGGGGGCTCTCTGTGTGTAGGTGGGGCTTGTTGTGTATGGACCTCACTTCCATCAGATGGGGAAGGAGTTAGTGGAGATCAGGGGCTCAACTGCTTCTTAAAAACTTTAAAAATGTTTATTATTTTTGAGAGAGAAGGACAGAGAGTGAGCAGGGAAGAGGCAGAGAGAGAGGGAGACACAGAATCCAAAGCAGATTCCAGGCTCTGGGCTGTCAGCACAGAGCCTGATGTGGAGGCGGACCCCACACACGCCACCCAGATGCCTCTAAAATAATTTTTAAAAAATTTTTAATGCTTTACTTATTTTTGAGACAGAGAGAGACAGAGCATGAGTGGGGGAGGGGCAGAGAGAGAGGGAGACACAGAATCGGAAGCAGGCTCCAGGCTCTGAGCTGTCAGCACAGAGCCCGATGCGGGGCTTGAACCCATGAACATGAGATCATGACCTGAGCTGAAGTCAGAGGCTTAGTCAACTGAGCCACCAGGCACCCCCCTAAAATAATTTTTAAAAGGCTTTAATTTGGGGGTGCCTGGGCAGCTCTGTCGGTTAAGCATCAGGCTTCAGTCCAGGTCATGATCTCGTGGTTCGTGAGTTCAAGCTGCACCCTGGGGTCTTTGCTGTCAGCACAGAGCCAGCTTTAGATCTTCTGTCCCCTTCTCTCTCTGCCTTTTCTCCACTCATCTGTGTTCTCTCTCTTTCTCAAAAACAATAATAAAACACTTTTTAAAAATAAAAAGGCTTTAATTTTACATTTTGGGTTAGTAGTAGAACAAATGAAGAAGCCAGAAAAGTATACACGTATAGACAAAGGAGAAAACACACAGAGAAAAAGAGAAAGTGTTGGCCAAGTGAGACAAACAGAAAGGGACTCGGAGGGCAACAAAAACCATGAACTGTGGGGAGCCTTGGTGGCTCAGTCAGTAAAGCATGCAACTCTTGATTTGGGGGTCATGAGTTTGAGCCCCGTGTTGGGTGTAGAGATTACTCTTTGAAAGATTTAGAAAAAAACGTGGACTACTATGAAAGGACAGGCGGGTGGGATGAGGTTGCTTTTGAAGTGACTTCCTACCTGCACGTCGGAGGACAAGAGGAAAAGCCTTCTCCAGGTAACTGACTCAAGCTGCTAAAGCAAAGCCTGGCAAGACCGGCCCTTGTTACACAAAGACTCCGGACTTGTGCCTTCACTGCAGCTGGGTTCCACAGCCAGCACATCCACCGTTCGCCCTCCACACCCCTGCACGCCGTCGCCAGAGGGAGGCTAGTCTGCTGTTTACTGCAGAAGGTAAAGCTCCGAGGGGGGCGCCAAGCAGACAGGTGACCCTGGTACCTCTGAGTTAAGGAGCCTCTCGGCCACAACATAGTTTTGTCTGATATTATTTCTAGTAGCCGATCACCCCCAAACAGCTCAAGCCTCCAACAATGGAGGGACAATTTTAAAAATGTCATATTTGTAGACTTCAGACGTATACGATCTCTAAACTCCACAACAACCCTGCAAGAGAGATGTTTGCATCATGATTTTGCAAAGACTGACACAGAGGCTCAAAGAGGTGATGTGACTTCCCCTGGGCCACAGAGCAAATAAAGTCTTTCAATGTAATTCCAAAGCCAATGCTTATCTCCCTGCACACCACATTGTAGGAGAGACGAGACCTGCTTTTCAGAAGCCGTGTTGTTGTTTCTTGGGTTGATCTAAACTCAGCACAGAGGTCTTAATTATTACTAACTAGGGAAGCAAGAAACCAGCCAGAGAGAAGCACTTGAAAGAGGCAAAGGGGCAGATCCTCAGACAACCAATGAGCTGGCGTCACCGTCAGAATTTCCAGTCCCTGAGTTAAAAAGGCAAACATGAGTCTATTGGCAGGCTGCCCATGCTTCTGCCTGGCCTCAGCGCACAGGGTTTCCAGAACTGCTGCCCTTGAGTGATGGAAACCCTGAAAAATACCTTCGCTCTAAGTATCTTGAAACTCGAGAGGACCACTGAAAACGTCAGAGGGCTCCTTCCCAAGCCAAGTTTCGAGACACCGCAGAAAACCTCACAAGCGCTCACATGTGGGGATTTTCCATTTTTAAAAGTATAGGACAGGTGGGCTTCAGGCAAAGATGTGACCCCTTCGCTGTGGAAGTTCAGGCAGAACCATGGAGCTGGGGGGGACCCCAGGGGCCGTCTGCACCTGCTGCCCTGATTCCCCAGTTCTGGGTTGGCTCCATTGATCTTTCCCATGGAAAGGGAAGGTTTGCATCGTGACAGAGGGAGCTGAGGACCCTCAGGACCAGAGCACCGACTCCAGGTCATCTCAGGGCAAACCCTAAAGCACCGGGGTCAGGTGTGGAGTGAGGGAGGTGGGCTGCAGAGGGCAGCTCTCAGAAAGAAACCCAACGCACAGACGTTTTCTGAAGCCCATGACCTTCCACCCAATCTCACCCAAAAAGGCAAATAGGAAAGATCATTTTGAAGTAGCATTTTGGCTTTCAAGTTCTTTGCCTGTGGACAGAAGAACACTGTTCCCAGAAGCCCAAGTTCTCCTCCTTTTATTTCCAATCATGATGGAAAGTAACCCCACCATGACCTGTGTATCGATCACCGGATGTGGGACCGGCTCCGGCAGCGTGCGCTCATATGCACACGTTTTCCCTTTGTCGCCCTCTTTATTTGCTCTTGTGTCTTCTTTTTCCTTACTCGGGTATATAATGGTGCTGTTTGGAACAGCAAGGACCTGCCAAATAATCATTCTTGTGGAGGATTCAAAGATTTGAAAAGGAGGCCAACCTCAATTATTCATCTGCAGAAAGATAGCATTTCAGCAAAGTTACGAGAAACGTCTCGGCCATTGGATTTTGTCCATACATGAGCAGCTGAAGGCAGCGGCTGTCATCCTGAGAGGGATCCAGGTAGGACTGGATTTCTGCTTCTAGCTACCTGAAGGGCTCCCGGAGAGAGGAGAAGCTGGAAGGGCCCCCTAGCACACCCCCCGAGACACCTTGGTTTCCGCCTTATCCATGCTTCACCCGGGAGCAGGCACAAGATTGGAGAGAAGGGGCCAGTCCTGCTTAGAAACATCTCTGTGGCATCGTGCATGATTAACCAGACCTCGGGATGAAGCAAGAACAAGAAGTCTACGGCCACACCACCCTGAACGCGCCCGATCTCGTCTGATCTCGGAAGCAGGAATAAGGGGATGGCAGGGGGAAACCCCGAGAGGAAAGAGACCATCTATTTGCAGTTTTGCCATGGACCCTGGTCACTTCCCAGAGTCCGGTGCCTCAGTGAACATTCCACGGCCAGCTTGGGAACCGGAAATGTGTAGCACCGATCGAATTCGGATCTGTTCTCCTCTGCTTCTCTGAAAGACAGAGGATGGGGAGCAAGGAAAAGAACAAGGAGGAAGGTACCTGTGAATATTCCCGACATCCCACCTTCCTGAGTGGCTTCTGTGTGCAAAGAAAAAGGTGACATCCTTTTCAGAGAAACTCAGTAATTGTAGTCCATGTTCCTGAGGACAAAGTTCGAGAAGGTACTTAACATAGTGCTTGGTACAGGGTACGTGTTCTAGAAGTTTTTTTTTTTTTAATCTCCATCTAATCTGAGAGTCTAAGACCTGTTGTGCTCTATTGTAGGAGTGTGACTCCATGGTGTGTGGCTTCCATGCTCTTTCTGTCCCGGGGGCAATCCTGAAGTTAGAGCACTGTGGGTGGGGTGGGGGAGTGAGATCAGACTGGGTAGTCAGGGGGCAGCACAGCCATGGAGACAGAAGGACAAGGGAGACGAGGTAGCCAGTTACTACCCAGCACCCATCCATTTCTCCCTTCTTAAGGACCAAGCCTCTATTTTCAGCTGAGCACCAACCATGTTTCCTGACAGTTTGAAATGGCCACACGACTAAGTAGCTGTTGATAAGATGTAAGTAAAAATGTGTTTTCTTGAAGGGCATAGACTACAGGAAGAGACCTTGCCACATTACTGCCATACTTCTTTCTGCTTCCTTCCTTGGGGATGTGGTAGCTGGAGGTCCAGCAGCTGTTTTGGGCCATGAGGTGCCCATGGACATGAAAGCCAGGCATGCACTAAAGTATCAGGAGTGAAAGATCAGAGCACGGGTCCCTCAAGACCACCACAGCAGCCCTGACTTTCCCTCTGCAGAGTTATGTGACAAAGGCAGATTCCTGCCTTGCTGACTCAACTATGTTTTTTTAAGTTTATTTACTTATTTTGAAAGAGACAGAAACAGCATGAATGGGGAAGGGGCAGAGAGAGAGAATCCCAAGCTGGCTGTGCACTGACAGTGCAGAGCACAATGTGGGGTCTGAACCCACAAAGCAGTGAGATCATGATTTGAGCCAAAATGGAGAGTCGGACACTTAACCGACTGAGTCACCTGGGCCCCCATTTGCTGAAACGACTATTATCTGTGGTTTCCTGTAATGTGTGACAAACCTAATTTTAACTCACTTAGAAATCCACTCTCAGTTGCCCTCCAAGTGACCCAAGTGACTGTGAATGGCTGACCATTACATCAAGAGTGGTGACCGTTTTCATATCATTACATGAGGAAGATGACTTTGTTTTAGGATTTCCGTGATTAAAACACTCTTTTCTTTTCTACATAAGCTCTTTCTGGTTTGCTCTCAGATTTCCAAGGAAGGGAACGACATCATCCTGTTTTCCAGGCACCAGTGGTGGGATTGCAGACCAGCATGCACTTAAGACCATGCACACTCCGTCCAGGTCACCGCGGCACACCCTACCATTCACTCCAGCGGAGCCCTTCCTGTCTTCCGGTCACATCTCGCCACACTTTCGCCCTAACAAGGAGGTCTTCCGGTAACATGTCGCCGCATGTCTGCTCTAACAAGGTCTTCGGGTAACATCTCGCCACACTTCCGCTCTAAGAAGGAGGTCTTCCGGTCACATCTCCCAACAAGGATGTCTTGTGCTTTTGTCTCGTAAGTCGCTTTACAGCAATGTCACTGAAAGAACTCTTTCAACGGTTGCTTGGTTTGTCATCACAGACCCCCTTTCCTAGAACCCAAGCGGGATTGCAAGGCCCCGAGAGGAAGTTTATATTTTATGATTCTTTGCGTTGCTCCCACCTAACATGGCATCTCAGTCAGCCGGGCTCTGCTGTAGCAAAAACACCACACACTGGGCTGCTTACAAACAACGAACAGGCATTCCCCACAGTCCGGGAGGTGGGACCTCTAAGATGGAGACACCAGCAGGTGTGAGGTTTTGTGAGATTTGCTACATGGTCCATGAATGGCCTTAGTCTCGCCGTGTCCTCACGTGGCAGACATGAGGGGAGCTCTCCGGGGCCTCTTTTTAAACAATTTTTTAATGTTTTATTTATTTTTGAGAGAGCGCAAGCAGATGAAGGGTCAGTGAAAGAGGGACAGAGGATCCAATGCAGGCTGTGTGCTGCCAGCAGAGAGCCCGACAGCAGGCTCGAACTCAGGAACCTCGAGATGACGACCTGAGCTGAAGTCGGATGCTCAGCCGACTGAGACACCCAGGGCCCCCAAAGCCTCTTTTTATAAGGGTCCCACCCTCATGACCTAGTCCCCTCCTGCAGGACCCACCTCCTAACGCCATCACATTGGGAGTTCGACTTCTACATATGAATTTGATGGGAGAGGACATAAACATTCAGACCTAACACATGGTGCTTGGCCTCTGCAAGGTATTATTACAATTTTTGAATGGATGAAAGCCCCTGTGAACTCTCCCTTTCATTATTTTCTGTTCTAGCCCTAAACAGTCACCCTGGAGTCAAACCCAGATCGTGCCCTTTTTTTTTTAATTTTTTAAAACATTTTATTTATTTTTGCGAGATACAGAGAAAGAGAGACAGAGTATGAACAGGGGAGGGGCAGAGAGAGAAGGAGACACAGAATCCGAAACAGGCTCCAGGCTCTGAGCTGTCAGTACAGAGCCCGATGGGGAGCCTGAACCTATGAACTGTGAGATCATGACCTGAGCCGAAGTTGGAGGCTTAACCGACTGAGTCACCCAGGTCCCCCCAGATCTTGTCCTTAAAGACAAGCTCTTTCCCTAGAGACTCATATTTTCCTCTAAAGTTTAAAAGAATCTGTCTTGGGATTAGGGTGTGACTCAGTGCTGCACATGGCCCTGGGCGTCCTGGAGGGTTGGCAGAGAGGAGACAGTCAAGTATGCTTGACGGATCATCCGAATTATTCCCACTCCCTTTGTCCCGACCAATAAGCTCAACATAGCAAGTGGAAGAGGTCAATACTCAACTCTGGGAACACCAACCTCCAGTGTTCCCGACCCCCCGCCTCCCAGTTTTCTCTGCCCTGTGTGTCCACTGCCGGTCCCCTGGCAGAGGACAAGGTGGGGGCACGATAAAATACTAGCACTGTGACACCCAGCCGGGGATGGGCAGACAGAGGCCAATGCTTGGGCTAGACTCCCTCGAGGGGCAAGTTTTGGCAACGGTGTGAGGGGTTAGTCTCTTAGGACCGCACATTGGGAGAGTGCAAGATGGGCACAGGATTCGGCTTTTGAATCTGGATGAGAAAATGCGGGGGAGGGGGTTATTTATTAAAGTCCTGTCACAAAGACCTCCCGTGCTGGGCGAAAGCGGGGGTGGGGGGCGGTTTTCCCATGACCAAGTTTACTTGCAGGTTTTTTCTCGGGAAGGGGGCAGTGGCAGGCCATGGTGCCACAGAATTCTCGAGAGTGAGGTGGGGACTGCGGCCCGGGGTCCAGTGGGGACTGCCAGAGCAATAGGCCAAGGGAACTGGCCTAGAAAGACCCTGTTCCCCACCTTCTGGGAGGAGTTTCCCCGCACGACAACACACTGCATCTCATTAAGTCTCGATGGAAGTGAGTCTGTCTGTCTTGCCTCCTCACTGTATAACCGGCACTGGGATCAATGCCTGGCAGGTGTCAGGAGCCCCGTGAATATCCGTGGAGCGCATCGGTGATGGCACACACCGTGACACCGTCCGTCTGTGACTTCACAGCACATCTTAGGGACCATCCCAGGGAGTTAGCACAAGGTGGGCCTGGGAAGCTCTGATCCGTGACGGAGCAAGTGCCTCCCTGGGTCCCGGTCCTGAGAAGCCGAGTGAGAACTCTAGCTGAGGAGCATTGGCCTTTCCAGCCTTTCCGCCATGAGTTAGCCATCCTCCCGCACAGCCACCGAGACGTCGGAAACCCTTTCCTCTCTTTCCGCTCAGGTTGGCGCACTGCTCTAGCGAAGCGGTTTGGAAGTGGAGACTCCTGGCTTCAGGCCAGAGGTCTGTCTTCTTCTCCTCCTCCCTGTCCCCCCTCCTCCCTCCCCTCCTCCTCCTGTTTCTCCTTCTCCTCCTCCTCCTCCTCCTTCTTCAAGTTTCAGGGTTTACAAGTCACTGCAAGCCCCAACCCAACACACCAACCTGGTTCTGTGCATTTAGAGGGGACTATTTCACAGAGAAGTGGGGAGCTGGGCAGACAGCTTCTGGAAGACCTTCATTCTAAGCAGCTGTGTAAGTGAGACGTTTCATTTAGAAATCTGGACTTCCTGGGGCGCCTGGGGGGCTCAGTCAGTTGAGCGCCAGACTTCAGCTCAGGTCATGATCTCACAGTTTGTGGGCTCGAGCCCCGTGTCGGGCTCTGTGCTGACAGCTCGGCCTGGAGCCTGCTTCAGATTCTGTGTCTCCCTCTCTCTCTGCCCCTTCCCTGCTTGTGCTCTGTCTGTCTCTCTCTCTCAAAAATAAACAAACATAAAAAAAAGAAGTCTGGACTTCCTTCACTTTGCTGTCATCCACATCCACTGAGTAGAGCTTGTGCTGATCATTGTGACCCAGGGCATTCTGGGTCCTGGGTTATTCTTCTACCCCTGGAGACATCTGGATTGAACAATGCCAGGCACTAGACCTGCCGCTGTCCCAGGACCAAGAGGGGGCTGAGCTCCAGGGTGCCTTGGCCTGACAGAGGATCGCGGGTGACAGGGCTGTGGTTAGGCTTCTAGTCCAGAAGGAGCAAAGAACAAATCTGTGAGCCCAGAGGGAGGTAACCTCTGTACTGAGGGTGCACAGACGTCCAAAGTTGCCCACACCCCCCTACAAGTCCAAGTTTGACAGTGTTTTGTGTGCACTGAGTGTGGGGTGGGGGCTGGCTTGGTCACGTGATCTCAGCTCTGCACCCCAGCAATGGGAATAAGGGAGGGAGCAGTTCCTGCTCAATTTAACTCACAAGTTTGTGTAGACATCAAACAGAGGAATCAGTTTGAAAAACACCATTGAAACTCCAAAGTCCAAAGTGCAATGCATGATTTCCATTTTCTGCCTTTCTCTGTTTTCCCCCTTCTTTCATCCTTAATACACATCCTCTTTTCTTTATTTCCCAATCGCCTCCTTATCTGTCTTTGCTCTGCTTACCTGGCTTCTGCACACTTTTTTTTTAATTCTTTATTGTTTTATTTATTTTTGAGAGAAAGAGAGAGACAGACACAGCCTGAGCAGAGGAGAGTCACAGAGACAGGGAAACACAGAATCCAAAGACAGGCTGGCTGTCAGCACAGAGCCTGATGCAAGGCTTGAACCCACAAACTGTGAGATCATCACTTGAGCTGAAGTCGGACACTTAACCCACTGGGCCACCCAGGTGCCCCTGCACACTTTTTTTAAATGCTGGGAAAACCCTACTAACCCATGAGCTCCCGCTGAGCGAAGAACTTTGTACAAACCACGGGGCTGTCTGGCACAGAGCAGGACTCGGCCGTGACCTCGACTGCAGGCACGTGCCTGTGACCTGAAGATCAGCACGGGCTGTTGGCTGGGCCTCCGGGACCTCCGCAGGGCAGTGGTGCTCTCCGCGTTCACAGCTCTGACGTGATTATGAGGAAGCTTCGATGTGTTTTAGGTAAAGTCCACTCTACCCGCCCACCCCTCACTTTCCTTTTCAAACATTACTTGAGTAACAACAATATGCAGGCTCCATGGGAACTTGGGTACAAAGAGCAAAGAAGTTGCACTATCGATTCCAAAATCAGGACCCAATGGCATCGGGTCCAAGGAGGACGATGGCTTGCATTTCCCTCAGGACACAGGACTCCAGTTTTTTTATTTTTTAAATTTTTAATTCAAAATTTTTTTTTTAATTTGAGAGAGAGAGAGAATCCCAAGCAGGCTCCATGCTCAGCTAGGAGCCCAACATGGGGTTAGATCTCACAACCTTGCAATCATGACTTGAGCTGAAACCAAGAGTCAGATGCTCAACCGACTGAGCCTCCTGGACACCCCCAGAAAGCTTCATTTTGGTTAAATATCGCACAATAATGTGAGTGACATCAAGACTTCATCTGGCTGAGCACCGCAGCCCCAGGATTGACTCACACCTCCAGGGAGGAGCTCCGTTCTCACACAGCTTTTTCTCCAGCGTTCAAGGGCTTCAGAACAAGAAGGGGCAATGACCATGGCCAACACTTGGCAAATGATTACTACGCCAGGCATTTTTAGCAAGGCTGCGTTTGTTGTATCATTTAACCCTCAAAAAAAAAAAAAAAAAGAAAAAGAAAAAGAAAAAAGTCAGCACTATTATTCTGGCCATAGAAGAGCAAGACAGAAGCCATAAAACGTTGAGAGCAGATTAATCACGTGCTGAAGGTCACCAAGGAAGGGTGGCAGGGCCAGAATCGTAACGAGCTTTCTGCTTCATTTTACATTTTTTATAATTAATTTATACAGTTTTTAAATGTTTATTTATTTATTTTGAGAGAGAGGGAGAGAGTATGAGGAAGGAGGAGGGCCAGAGAGAGAGGGAGACACAGAATCTGAAGCCGGCTCCAGGCTCCGAGCTGTCAGCCCAGAGCCCAACACAGGGCCCGAACTCATGGACCTCGAGATCATGACCTGAACTGAAATCAATAGTAGGATGTTGTGCTTTCATTTCCCTTGCTTTGGGGATGTGTCGAGCAGCACTCATAGGTCTAACAGGAGAACAGGAGAAACCTAATGGAGGACCAGCGGGAGGGGAAGAGGGAAAGAGAGTTGGGGAGAGAGAGGGACGCAAAACCTGAGAGACTATTGAATGCTGAAAATGAACCGAGGGTTGAAGGGGGAGAGGCAGGGGGAAAAGAGGTAGTGGTGATGGGGGAGGGCACTTGTGGGGAAGAGCACTGGGTATTATATGGAAACCAATTTGACAATAAACTATTAAAAAAATAAAATAAAAATAAAATAAAAAATAAATAAAGAGTAGGATGTTTAACCAACTGAGCCACCCAGATGCCCCTGTAGTCAATTTGTCAATTTATTTTGGCTTTAAGTACAAGAGGAAGAAGTAATGGTGTTCACAGTACAGACATATTATCATTTCAATAGTGTAAATGACTGCTAAAGTCCGTTAGCCTTTTTCCTCTGGAGTTTTGCCGAAAGCCACCTTGGGTCTTCGTGCCAACGGTTTGAATCCAGTATCACGGGACAGGAGAAGGTTTGAGCCACTCCAGAGCTACGCACGGAGGAGCTTGCCTGGTCTACACCGCAGTCCCTGTGCGTGAATTTGATAATGAAGGTTCCTTAGGAAAGGAAAGTCATTTTTATACATCATGAGTTTTGATGAAGTTCCCAGCGATGATATGATCAGAGCAGGCTGAAGTACCCTATTATTCATATATAAATGCAATTTATATAAATTCTAAAAAATATCTATAAAAGTTGTAAAAAGAAATTGCGATACTAACAGGAAAAAAAATCCCTTATAATTGCTACACACAGGAATGTGGCGGAATACTGGAAAGTCTGCACTACATTTCCTTCCAGCCTTCTTTTCTAAGCACGTAATTGGCATCACGCATTGTTTCCCAATGCATCTATTCCCACCAGGTGGATAGAACAAGGTACATTTCCCAGGAGGGCCACCCCCAAGGTCCCTCCTCTCCTGGCCTCCCCCGTGGGCCTCTCGCTTGTCTTTGCCTGGCGGCTGTGACAACAGGGCGTCTGGGTCACCTTACCTTCATTCCCCTCTGAAGGAGCACCCTGATGTGTCCATAGACAGCTCTGGTTTATATCCCTGGGGAGACCCCGTACTTTTAAACCCTAAACCCCAGAAAAGTGGTCATAAAGTGTTCTGAGTTCCACTAGGTTTGGGCTGTTGGCTAGCATGCACCCAAGGGGTGAGAGCTAGTGGCAAGGTTAGTGTCAGGATGGGGGCTGGCGGGCGTGGTGTGGGGTCAGGTGTATGGGGGTGTCACGCTGCAGGGCTCCCTTTGATCATATGATGCAGGTCAGAGGGCAGCACAGGCTGGGACTTGGACCTTTTAGGATCCCAGCAAAGAAAAGTGCTGGTTTGGAAGCTGGCTCTTTTTCAAGGGTCTTGAATCTAGCAGCCGGTTTGTGATGTGAACGGGGAAATTGGTGCTCGGAGAGTCTGACCGGAAGGGACCCCAGACTCGTGGTCTCTGGGTCAGTTCTGAATCGAGGGGGATGATTTCCTCCCGAGAGCCTTCCAGCAAGACCAGGATGAATAGATCTGATTACACTTGTGAGCCATCTCTCGTTCTCAGTCCTGTGATTTTCTAGGTCAATACTATCACTTCCCGAGTTGTGGATAAAAGCCAGCTTTAAAAAAAAAAAAGGGACTGAATGCCAATGGCTTAATATACACTGTTCTGCTGAATTATGATTAAGTCCATCTGACAGTCTCATCTCCAAATAAGAAAAGTCAGGAAGTGATTTCTCGTTCTACAGAGAATGAATGTGTGGCAAATTATTGATCAGATAGAATTCAAATCTCTTGGAGATTAACTTTGTCATAACATCTGAAATGAAAGGAAATGGTACAAGAATTAGAAATTAAGTCTATCCTGCTGCTTCTTCAGACGGGATGGAAGACAAAGCTGGATTCCATGGCACGAGAAGCAGGGCCTGGCGAGGGGAGACCGGGGAACTATAAATACCCGGCTGACGGCTCGGCAGATGGCTGGCTTGGAAGTGGATGTCTGGGAGGGAATCGTGCTAAGTGATGCCGGCATGTTCCCTAGGGTCTCTGACCTGCTTGCTTCTCAAAAGACTTTATTAAATGCCTGGAAAAGTAGATTGGGAAGTTGTTACAGTGAAGGAAAGTTAGAACAAGAAAGAGGAAAAAGGAAAAAGAGTAAAAAAAGAGAATGGAAAGAAAAGAAAAAAAGGGAGGAAGGAAGGAAGGAAGGAAGGAAGGAAGGAAGGAAGGAAGGAAAGGAAGAAAAGAGGGAGGAGGGAAGGAGGAAGGAAGGAAAAGAAAGAGAAAGAGAGAAAGAAGAAAGAAGGAAGGAAGGAAGGGGAGGATGGAAGGAAGGAGGGAAGAAAGGAAGGAAAGAAGGGAAGGAGGGAAGGAAGAAGGGAGGGAAGGAGGAAGGAAGGAAATAAAGAAAGAGAAAGAGGGAAAGAGAAAGAAAGAAAGAAAGAAAGAAAGAAAGAAAGAAAGAAAGAAAGAAAGAAAGAAAGAAAGAAAGAGAAAGAAAGAAGGAAGGAAGGGACGAAGGAAGGAGGGAAGGAAGGAGGGAAGAAAGGAAGGAAGAAGAAAAAGATTCCCTGAGGCATGTGACTCTCTTTGCCCGTGTGACTGATTTGTATTAGTTACAAGTAAGCATTATTTATATGGAAACACATCAAACATCCCCTCACATTTCCTGTCCCCCTGCTCCGGGCCACCACCCCCCATGGCAGCAGATGGCAAAGCCAGGACAGTGGCCAGGCCGTAGGTCTGTGGTTTGACACCACAGGTACTTCCTGTTGACTCTCATCCGGGGACCCTCCACCCAGGTACCCATTGTGCAGAGCTGTTGGTAAGAACACTACGATTCTGAGCTGTTTATTCAATAAAGTCATATATTTCCAAAATGAGACAACAGTTTTGCTCATGTTGGGCCAAGACTTAGGTTTTTGTTTGCCTTAAATCAATATTTTCTTTGACTGGGAAGTTGCCCGTTGACCGTACTGGTGTTTATCCTTGGTTCAGCGTGCAGTCAGCCCTCCGAAGGAAGGACGCGTCCCTTCCCTGCGCCCAGCGTGGGGCTTCCAGCTCGAGAGAGAAGATGCTCACTCATTACCCCATCGCACCGTTTCTGCATGTTCTCTGGATCGGAAACTCTCTGATGGCACAAGGCATGTTTTCTCTTTGAATGTGATGCTCGAGAGCCGCAGACACAGCGTCTTGCAGACTCTCACGACTGTGGAACCAGACTCTGCCGGCAGAACACGCCCCCTTCTCTCCCCAGGGGGAGGAAGGCTGCAGGATGAGAAACGGGCTACTGGGGGCTACCTGGACCTGCCGCATAAACCAGCGGGTCGGGGGCATGTCGGACTCTGAAGTCACTGCTCCGTCTGTCCGGAAGACGCAGCTGAGGGATTCTAGTACATCCATGACACCCATGCGGTGTGGAAATAAGCATCTCATGGATCACAGTCCAAATCCCGGGGTGGCTCAGTCCGTTCAGCATCTGACTCTTGATTTCGGCTCAGGTCATGATCTCACGGTTTGTGAGATCAAGCCCTGTGTCGGGCTCCGTGTTGACAACTCAGATATTCTCTCTCTCAATCTTTCTGTCTCTCCCCCACTTGTGCTCACACACTCTCTCTCTTTCAAAATAAATAAATAAACATTAAAATACAAAATAAGACCACAGTGCAATATTACCTCACACCTGTTAAAATGGCTATTATCAAAAAGATAGAAAATAACAAGTGTTGGTGAGGTTACGGAGAAAGGGACCCTTTGGGCACTGCTGGTGCAGCCCTGCTTGGAAAACTCAAAAAGTTCAAAATACAACTACCCTACAACCCAGCAATTTCACTTCTGGGTATCTATCTAAAGAAAACAAAAGCACCAACTCAAAAAGATATATGCACCCTAATAGCTAAGATACGGGAAGCACAACATGTGTCCATTGATGTATGAATGGATGAAGAAGTGGTGCATACAATGGAATATTATTCACTTGTGGAGAAGAATGAAATCTTGCAACAACATGGATGGACCTTGAGGGCATTATGCTCAGTGAATTAAGTCAGAGAGAGTAGATAAATCCATATGATCTCACTTATATGTGGAATGTAAAAAAATACACACACACTGAAACCACAAAACAAAAAACACCAAGCTCGTAAATACCTAGAACAGATTGATGGCGGCCAGAGGAGGGAGAGAGTGGGAGAAATGGGTGAAGGAAACCAAAAGGTATACACTCCCAGTTACAAAATAAATGTCACAGGATGATGTGAACAACATGGCGGCCATTGTTACAAATACCGTATTTTGGATTTGAAAGTTGCTAAGAAAATCTTAAAACCACTGCAAGAAAGAAACTTCTCCCAGGGTGCGTGGTGACAGATAGTAACCAGACTTCTTGTGGTGAGCGTCTCATCATATATACAAACATCGAATCATTTGCTGTGTCTGAAGCTCATACAGTGTACGTCCACGATGCCTCAATGTTTCAGTGTATTTTTGTATATTCAGAAAGCACATCCAGCAATTTTGAAGACAGACGCAAACACACTGGCTACCATCCCTCAGAGGCTGTTTTCCCTTCTCACATTGTTCGTCCGGCGTTAAGCGGACCCCACGGTGCTCGATACAAAGTCTTGTTTCTTAGTGCAGATAAATGTGCACTTTTTAACATGTTGTTGTAACCTTAGAGATTTCCCGCTTCCACAGCGAGAGTTGTTTTCTCCCCCCGTGTAGCCAGGCGCTGGATCAATAGAGTTAAAGCGTAATGCGTCTCCCTGCTTTATTTTCGTAGGTTATCTGATACTATTTGCTTTTTCAGTCTTAGGCAATAGAGGTGTCTCCCGGGAGCCGGAGAGGCTCTCTTTTTAGGAAACCCATTTCTCCACAATCCCAAATAAAGAGCCAGGCAGAACAAAGGATCCGGACTGGAGCTAGCGATTTTTCCAGAGGTCCTCCAAGGAATAGCTCAGCCTAATTTGTATCATAATGATTTCCTTTGCGGCTGTGAGCTGTGGGCTCAGAGCCTTTCACCCGAGCCTGCCAACTGTGAGGGATTTTAGGGCTGGGTTCTGTAACAGGGCGAAGGGGGCACTGCGGCACGTCGCCGAGAGCCTGGGGACAGATTCTAAAGCCCAGGAGCAGAAATGCGCACTGCGCCATCAAACCACACACCCTGGTTTTCTCCAGCTTATTACCTTGGGGGAACGCCCTCTTTTCCCTCCGCGGTTCTGAAACCTTGCCCTCCTTCCTCCTTTCCCTCTCTTCCTACTTCTTCAAGTGCTTATTTCCAGATAAATTTTGGAGCTGCCCCATATGACTGGGAAAAGGAGATTCCACATAGAATAATTACCCAGAGGTCCCGTCTCCTCGGGATTCCAAACTTAATCCAGTTTCAGAGAGTTGGGATTTGAGGGGCATTTCTACTGCCAAACCGGACGTTCACATCACCCATGGTGGTGGTCACCAAGAAAATCGGTGAAATGACTTCTCATCAATAATTTTAAAAAATGTTTCCAAAGGACACCAACCAGTATTTCTGTATGCCTTACCATGGTCATTGTCTGGGCTCTCTTCTGCATGTGGGTAGACTGAGACACAAGGAAATAGACTCTCCAAAAGCCATAAATTGACTATCTAGAATGCACCGTTGTTGGACAAGGTCCAGTATGACTGTGACTATGTAGAATGTGGGGGCCGCCCAGCATTCGAATCCCAGCCCCGACAGTCAGTAGCTGTTTTTACCTTGTGCCCGTCATTTACTGAAAAGGAAGAGGCTGGGTTAGGAGAACAGGGCTTTGAGGTGCCAACATTTCCTGGTTTCCCATAGGACAAAGGATATGCATTTAAACATACTTAACAATTTTTTTAAGTTTTTTAAATGTTTATTTATTTTTGAGAGAGAGAGAGAGAGCATGAGTAGTGGAGAGTCAGAGAGAGAGGGAGACACAGAATCTGGAGCAGTTTCCACTCTGAGCTGTCAGCACAGAGCCCAATGCAGGGCTTGAACCCACGAACTGTGAGATCATGACCTGAGCCGAAGTCGGACGCTTAACCGACTGAACCACCCAGGCGCCCCTAAACATACTTAACAATTTGATGGGGCGCCTGGGTGGCTCAGTCGGTTAAGGGTCTGACTTCGGCTCAGGTCATGATCTCACGGTTCGTGGGTTCAGGCCCCAAGTCAGGCTTGCTGCTGTCAGCGCAGAGCCCTCTTTGTGTCCTCTGTCCCCCTCTCTGCCCTTTCCCTCCTCACATGCACACACTTTGTCTCTCACCCTTTCTGTCAAAATAAATAAACATTAATAATAAACATACTTACAACTGCCACTTATCTGTGTGATGGAATAAAACACTTCTTTGGTAATGTTATAGTTTGCAAAGCGGGAAACCTTTTATCAGGAAAACTGCACTGAGAGAGTAGGAGTCCCCCGTGAAATTCCCGGGAGAGCTCTACCTGCCAGATCGTCCTCTTTGGTGGCTTTCTCTCCTCGTCTCTCGTGTGAGATGATGGGTGAAGAGGGTCGTTTTCTGCAGTTGCGTTTTTAGCGCTCGCCTTCTGGTCTTTCATGCTGCTGTTTCTCGAACATTAAGCGTAAACTGTCGAACTTGCACCAGCTGCCTCTTCCCTTCGGTGTTTATGAGACAGACATTCCACTCATTGGTTCTGCTTCACAAACCGGATTATTCTATCCACTCAAAGATGAGAACTCAGCATCCAGGCCCTCAAATAATACGTCTACAGAGATTCATTTCATTTTAAATAAAGTCTTACTGCTCTGTACTTGTATTCACCTCCTGGTAAATGGCAAACAGCAAACTGAAATTTGGATTCCTTTACCACCTTTTTTCTGGGTTTGTGTTTCTTCTTTTTATTTTTATTTTTTTTTGACATTTATTTATTTTTGAGAGACAGAGAAAGACAGAGCATGAGCAAGGGAGGGGCAGAGAGAGAAAGAGACACAGAATCTGAAGTAGGCTCCAGGCTCTGAGCTGTCAGCACAGAGTCCACCTCGGGGCCTGAACTCACAAACAGTGAGATCATGACCTGAGCCGAAGTCGGACACTCAACCCCGACTGAGCCACCTGGGCGCCCCTGGGTTTGTGTTTCTTAACTGGGGGTTTATGCATTGATCATGTCCTCAACAGCATAAAATGGCTTTGGACCCTCAGAATAAAGTTTAAAAGACGTCATGTGTATGTCTCTACCTGTAACTTTGTTTTTGACTCAGGAAGAAATTTCAGGGCGTTCATGCTATTTGTAAAGGAGGCCACGACTCCTGCCTGGACAGGACCACTGCTGAGGCGGTAACCTACCGCACTTGACTTTTGACAGTAGAGTTCTTTTTTCCCCACTTCCTTGGCTGACAGTTGCTGGATTATGTGAACTGCACAAAGGTCTTCATTTGAACTGCTGGGTGCCGAGGCTTAAAAAACTGCCCAATTTTCCAAACTGTCCACTTTGAAGATCGGCAGTGCTCCAGTCTGGGGGGATGGGGACTTCTGTGTACTTGGTACTAAGGATCTCCTGGTGACCCGTATGGCACTAAGTTAACACACAGCGTTTAACTGCTCTTAAGCAAATCCTTTTGTAAAATGAATGTATTCAGGACTGAATATCCCGGGGACTGAAATCCTTTTAAAACTGCACATCTTTGGGGAAGATGGATCTGTTTCTTCTTTCTGTCATTACCAAGCAAGCAAATGTAAATGCTACAAGCCCTCTCTTTGGCTCTGAAATTGAATGACCAAATCAGACCATTTTAGGACAATATGGACACCCTCCTTTTTTTCCCTTCCTATTCACCAGTTTTGAAATTCGACTGAAGTTAAGTGCATAAAATGTCTCCACAATACTGCAGATGCTGAGGAAATATGCAAAAAGATTTAATGAATGGAGGAGCCTGGGTGGCTCAGTTGGTTAAGCATTCAACTTTGGCTCAGGTCATGATCTCACGGTTTGTGGGTTCAAGCCCCGCATTAACCTCTGTGCTGTCAGCTCAGAGCCTGAAGCTGCTTCAGATTCTCTTTCTCTCCCTTCCTCTCAAAAATAAATAAACTTAAAAAAATTAATGAACTAATCTGACCTGTGTGAAGCAATGCAATTTATAATCTATGCCAGGAAGCTTTCTTTTTCTTTTTCCACTATCTACAAAATCAATTGTGTTCTTCAAGCCTAATTAGGTAGTCATTTTGGACTGTATTCTTAAAAATAGATTCCAAGTGCATACTGGGGCCCACATAAAACAATCAAGGTCATCCTGTAGAAACTATATTGTGGAAACTTCAAGTGCACTTAACTCCTGTATTTTCCAGTTACTTCCTGAGCGGCCTTCACTGGCGGAAAGACTGAGGAAATGACGTGGGTGCCTGATCTGTGGCCTGTTTGCTCACATTGGCGGCTGGGATTCTCACTGATGATATAGCAAGGAACCAACATGTGGGACCACACAGCCCAGCTGTAACGCACACCCTGATTTAATATATAGGAAGTCGGAAGAAGGCTCAGTTGGAGGCACTGAAGCCGTTGAAGACAGAATTCTAAAAATCTACTTTGAGGAGGCCCGGGTGGTGGAGAAAGACTGGAAGTTAGAGCGACAACCTAGGAAAGGCTCTCCCAGGAGGAGTGGGAGCCGGCAGGAAGGAAGGGACGTCGGGCAGGGGGATAGATCTGGGACCGATGGAGACAAGGGTGAAGTCTCGTCCTCCTGATATGACCGCTGTCAGAGGCGGGGTGGGTGATGAGGAGCGGCCCTGGAAAGAGTTAGGAGTCCCCTCCAGGGCCAAGCAGGGTCTGGGGCACCAGGGGCGCACGGAAGGCTTGGACAGTACAGTGGTGAAGAGAATGAGAAAGGGTCTGGTGCTGAGGAAAGGGAGAGGGAAAGAGAGAGAGAGCAGAAGGGGGCAGCCTTTCTCCATTGGAAATGCCACCTGGGTGGTCCTTGCATCCCATGAGATGCTCCCGTGGCTGTGGCAGCTTGCCACATCACCAGCACAGCCCCTCAGAGATGCTGCGATCCTCGGAAACTGATTTCTTTCCTGGGACCACGGGCTGCTTGGCAAGGAGGAGCATCTTCTCTCGCCCCTCGTCAGGGCCTCGCCAAGAAATATAAATTAAACAGAACTGAACTTCCTTTAATATAGTTTATGAGGATGACATTCATTTTTCCCCATGGGGAGTCCTTAATGTGGACCCCACTCTACACTGAGCATCTGTTTAAAGGGTACCCATGGGGCACCTGGGTGGCTCAGGTGGTTAAGTAGCTGACTCTTGATTTCAGCTCAGGTCCTGATCTCATGGTTCGTGAGAGTGAGCCCCGCATCGGGCTCTGGGCTGGTGCATGGAGCCTGCGTGGGATGCTCTCTCTCCCTTCTCTCTGCCTCTCCCCTGCTCGCTCGCTCTCTCTCTCTCTAACGAATAATAAATAATAAAATAAAAATAAAAAAGGAGTATGCCCCAACCATCTCACACCCATTAGGATGGTGATTATACCAAATACAACAACAAAAACAAACCCAGAAAAAGCAAAGAGTAGGCGGGGATATGGAGAAATCGGAGCCCTTATGTCCTGTAGGCAGGAATGTAATGTGAAGCAGCCGCTGTGGACCGTATGGTGGCTCCTAAAATAAGTCAATGTGGAATCACCACATGATCCTACAGCTCCAGTTCTGGGTCTACACCTGGAAGAATTTGAAGCAGAGTCATGAAAAGAGATCTGTGTCCCCAGGTTCATGGCAGCGAAACACAGAAGCCACCCAAATGTCCATCAACAGATGAGCGGACGAGCAAAATGTGATGTATACATACAACAGATTGTTACTCAATCTCAAGAAAGGAAGGCGAGTGGTCCGATGCACGCTCCGCCAGGGCGGACCTCCAGGACACGGTGCAAAGCGAGAGGAGCTAGCCACAGAAATACAAACACTCTAGGACTCCCCGTGCATGAGAGATCTTAAGTAATCCAACTCCTAGACGCAGAAAGTAGAATGGGGGTCGTCAGGGGCTGTGGGTGGAGACGTGGGGACTTATTATTGAATGGGAAGCTTCAGTTTTGGGAGAAGAAAACGTTCCGGAGATGGAGGGTATTGATGGCTGTAAAGTGATACGAATGTACTTCATGCCACAGAACTGAATGCATAAGAATGGTTACAATGGTCAGTTTTATGTTACGTGTTTTTTACCGGAATAAAAAAAAATGGAAACGAACAAACAGAAAAGGATGTGGTCTAACATAACTATGTGATGTGGGGTCCCACCCAGCGGAAGGGCCTGTCTCCCATCTCTCTGAGTCTGATCGATGGACCCGCCACCTCAGCAAATGCCCTATTAAGCACTTAATCATTTTCTCTTTGATACGGGCTTTTTAAAAAATCTTTTAACACAACGGTTCTACTGTCTCTGATAAGTGCTCTGTGTCGGTAAGTGTTACAGCTAATGAGGCGTGGCGAGCTCCGCTCAACAAGACAACACGTCATTAGCTTTCTGCCTTTTTGTCATCTTATCTCGCTCAATTACTGCATCACCAGCCAGACGCTAACCTGTCACTTGTCATTAGCCAAACAGTGTGAAGTGACCCTCGGTGGGTCCGTTAGTAGTGGGACTTCATAAACCGGCTGGGGCCACTCTCAGACCTGCCTTTTATCCCGGTTGCGGGACCCTCCGTATAAATCAGCTTGCCCCTTACCCTTCGATGGGACCATCTGCTTTCTCACCCTCTGTGTCCGGAGGGTCTAAGGCTTTGTCCCAGAAAGAGCAGTAGAGACGAATAGTGCAGTGAGCCCTGGGTTTAGTCAGAAAGTGTCAGGTCCCTCTTGCCGTTCACCGTCTGGACGGCTTTGGGCAGCGGTTTAATCTCTCTGCGCCTAACTCTTAGCCCAAACAGCATACTTCTGAGGGTGCTTTGAAAGGTAAATGAGTTCATTGCCATCTTGGTTGCAAAGCCACATTGGCCTGGGGAAAATAACGTGAGAGAGTCCCCTTAAATCTCCTTTTGGAATGAGTGAGAGCATCCGTCCCTATGGAGTCGAGATGCGGTCAAACGTCTTTCTTCATGTTCTCCTTCCTCCCCACACTCTGCACAGCGGCCACCGGCCTCCTGCTTGGTTCCCGAACCATCTGGGGAATCCTGGGGTTTATCTACTTATTCAGCCTCTCCCGATGCCCTAGACCGTGTTCCCAAGGGTCTCTGCCTTGGGACGCTCACCTTCCAGGAAGTGCGCTCTATGCCAGGGCACAGGGGCTGTGGCTTCGTGCTAACGCGACACAGAACAGAAACCCAGCTATTTTCCACTTGCATCTGCCCCCCGCCCGGAGCAGTGCCGGGTCAAGGTCCAAGGTCTAAATCTGGGTCACCAGTGGCCTTTCCAGTGAGCCTAGTGCAATGAGAAAGTGGACAGTGACGAAACGTAGGCACCATTTTGAGGTTGTGTGTGTGGTGTGACAGAAAGCACCGAAGATTTGGCACCGAGACATTTAACCTTTGTTAGTGTTATGCCCCAGGCCGTTATTAAACGGATCTCTCACCGGATCTTGTGAAGACACAGACTGACGTATCTGATAATTATAGACTATAAATTACTATTGGAAATATTTTTATTGATTTTAGTAATTTCCTTGAGCTGTGGACCACAAAAAAATAATTACTTCTGATAGAAAAAGATGTTTTAAAATTAAATATGCAATATGCTTTATGAGAATAATGAAGATAACCGTCATTTCAAGAACTCTCTCCCTCCACCATCTTTTTATGCCCATATTTGCTTCCCTTCCAAGCTTGTTCTGAATCTGATTCTACAAAGGCTTCAGAAGCAAGATCCCAGGGAAGGCTCCCCACTTTACCGGGATTATTGACACAATTTTGAAGCAGATCTAGAACATACATCTTTAAGAGAAGGTCGGTTTTCATCTGAGCACATAGATTTCTCTCATTTTTGGAGGCCATGATGTCAAGGCATTTGCCATTTGTCACACTTCTCTTCCAGGTGGTCATGTGGTGAGTTTGATCAGCTGACAATAAATATAACAGGCGACGTGTTTACACTTGCAAGTCTGGAAAGACCACAGGACTGCCACCTTCAAAATGTCCTTCCTTTGCCCAAAGCAGAGACCACGGGGAGCGGGTGTGAGTGAGCAGCAGGTGCTCTGAAAACTGTCAACAGCAGGGGTGTCCTCCTCCTTGTCCCTAGACCCGCCGGCTCCCGGGAAGCTCAGTGCCCGGAGAAAAACCAGGTCTCCGTTTTCCCCAGTTCTGCTCACAGTGTCTGAACATTGCTTCTTTCCAATGCCCTGGGAGTTTCCTTTTCCCACCGAGGAAAAAAGTGAGAGGTGTGAGATTCTGGTCCCCATGAGTTAGTGAGTCCTGTTCCAAAGTAACAAAGTCCCCCGCTCCCTGCTCACAACCTTGCGTGGAAATGGTACCGCTGTGACTTGGTCTTGATTTCCTTACTCTGTTGCTCCTTTGTCCCCAGGACACTCGCCCAGAAGAGAGCTGGGCAGGCCAGAAGCTAAACGGAGGGCTACTGGGTCAGGATGTACTCCAGAATCCTGTCCGCCTTAGACGGTGAGCTCCCCGAGGCTAGGGGACCACGGCTGCCCTGTCCCTCACCTTGACCTTAAGCACCGTTCTGCCCAGACACATAGATTTGGAGCCACCTCTGCACCCATAAGGTCCTCCATTAGGGACACTCTTCAGAACACTGAGTAATGAGTGACCCTCGTTCCCCCAGGCCACCATAGCACCCCGCACCTGTCCAGCCATTTGGATTCCTTACCAACTTCACGTGCTCATTCCATCAGCCATCCTTTCCTTCCGCATAATGAGCTAAGCACCCGCCATGGGCCAGGCACCATGTTTTTTAGCACATAATGTATTTACACAACTCAAAGTTCAACAGTAGATAAAAAGATAAAAACGGAGAAGGCTCCCCCTACTGGTAGCCATATATTTTTACATAAAAAACAAACAAACATAGGGGCGCCTGGGTGGCTCAGTCAGTTGAGCCTCCGGCTTCGGCTCAGGTCATGATCTCACGGTTTGTGGATTCAGCCGCGTTGGGCTCTGTGCTGACACTAGGGCGGAGAGTTGTGCGAGTGGGGGCTGGGAGGTGAGCCTTGCTCCAAAAGGCACTCAGGGAAGGATATCACTCAGGAGATGACATTTGACCGTGATCAAATGTCAAATGATCGTGAACATTCCAGAACATCTGAGGGGAGAGCACGGCAAAGATGTTTAGGCTCCTTCTGCAAAACGGTCACGGCCCGACTCGCCCAGACGGCCCCCGGAAACAGGCGATCAACAAGGCACATGGCTTAGTTCTGAGATTCCTGGGACGGGTTCATCAGGGTCCTTGAAAGTACGTGTTCTACCTATTCCCAGCCCAGAGAACGTGTCCAGTGGGTGAGGTGGAGAAAAGGCAAGCGCCCTCTCTTGCTTGACGGCGGATCTTTCCGTGGTCCGCCCATAAGCTATCTTTTCCATCGTGTGTTTTAAAGTCCCCAGAGGTAAAAGTGCGTACACTTTTGTCCTGCTTTTCCAAAACCACAGAACCTACAGGTTCCCAGCTTAAGCATTCTTGGCTGTAGCGTTAGGTTATACTCAGACTACAGTAGAGTTTTCAAGGTTTGAACTAACAAAATAAGCCAAAGCCGTGACGAAGATGGAAAGTAGGTAAAAGTAACCAGAACGCAGGGGGAGTTGTGTGGGCCCCGGTGACCCCACAGCTGAAGGGAAAGCCACAGAAGGACGGTCACTGTCAACGAGAGTGAAACGGGGGGTCCCCAGAAAGGTCCTTGCTCCAGAAGCTTGGGATGAAGAGACAGACTCAGACCATTCTCACCACCGCCTCCCGTTAAGGTCCTACAGCGCCTGCGGGTGGTCAAGTCCCACGGGGCACTTTCATGCTTGGGGAGGAGTGGCACCTTTTACTCGGTGGTGGAAGATAATTAATGCCATTCAGTAAATGATTGGGTGAAATGAAATCGACGGCAGGAAGGTGGGGGTCTGTCCGCAGCTCCCTGTCCCCGTGTGCCTCCTCAGATGCCGCTGGGCAGTCACAGGTCATAACTGCCCCAGGTTCCCGTGGGATCAGGAGGGCCTGACCCCGGACCGAAGGGAACGCCCACGTGTGATCTCCAGCCTCCCACATCCCGGGGGCAACTAGAGAGGAGATAAAAATAGCTACTTTATACTTTTATAACAAATGTGTTAATTAAAAATCTATTAGAGAAGCATCATGTCACCTCAGTAACTGACAAAGGGCTGTGTTCTGAGTCCCCCTTCACGGGGTAGGGATGCACATATAGATGATGTAATAAAAAAAAAAAAAAAAAAAGCAGGGGCGCCTGGATGGCTCAGTCGGTTAAGCAGCCGGCTTCGGCTCAGGTCATGATCTCACGGTTTGTGGGTTCAAGCCCCGCATCGGGCTCTGTGCTGACAGCTAGCTCAGATCCTGGAGCCTGCTTCGGATTCTGTGTGTGTCTCTCTCTCTCTGACCCTCCACTGCTCATGCTCTCTCTGTCTCTCAAAAATAAATTTAAAAAAATTTTAAAAAGCAGCTCTGCTACAGAGAAATGAGATGGGAAATCTGCCGATGTGATCGCAGGACAAATCTATCCAGCAGCGTCACCCTCCGCCACGAGAGAGAACCCATAATCCCCCCTTTTTTCTAGATTTTAAATCTGGCTCAGGTTGCCTTACAACACGATTCCACTAGATGGTGCTGTCCGCCCGTTAATCCGCAAGGTGCCGCCCAGCCGTGTTGAACCCGCTTTTGAGACTCCAAAGCTAGAGGGCAAGAGTTCCTTAGGAATAACCTATCAATTAAGAAACATAAATTAATTAAAGGTCCCTCTGAGTACAAAATGCCGAGCAAGATGCCCGTCGTCCGCCCGCAAGGCCTGGCTCGCCCTAAGGAAGCAAGGGGGGCGGGGTTTGTCCCAGAGCCGGGCGGGGGCTTCCCGGGGGCGGAGGAAAGAATGTGAGTCCCCGGGACACCCCCGGCCCCGGAAGTTTCCGCGAGTCGTGCACCGCCTGGGCGGTGCGTGTCCCCACTTCATTCCTCGGTGCCTGTCCCCCGCCCCAGAGCGGGCTCGGCGCCCCTGTGGGTCTGCGCAATGCCGTCATCCGGGAGTCACAGCGCCCCCTTGGGAAACACTGGGCGTCCCTTGGTGTGTCCGGTGCCCTGGTTCCCGGCCTCCGCCGGGCCTGAGCCCTGGGGGCCCGGCGGCTGGGACTTCCCGGGGGCGCCCTGGCCCGCCCCCCGGCCCCCTGCCCGCTCTCCCTTCCTTGCGCTCTCTCTTATCACGAGCTTGACCGTTACCTGTTTTGTGACCTCTGCCAGAGCCGGCCACTGTATTTTTTCACAATTCTCCTTGTTTTCCTTTTCAAGAGATCATCTACAATATTGGGGGGGAGGGGAGGTCCGGGGGCTGCCGGAAGCAGGTTCACAAGGAGTCACGCTTGCCCGTGGGGGGCCGCCATCTCCAGACCCCGCGCGCCGTGGTCACCTCCCCACCTGGAGGCGGGGGGCCGGGGTCACCGAGGCCGGGCGCTGCCCCCCGCTGACCCGTCGGGCTGATGAGATGCAGGGTGACAGCGCGTCCCCGGACCACCCCGCCGCACGTCCAGCCGCATTAGGATCAACACCGCGGGCGACGCCTCTGGGCCCCTCGGGACGGCCCCCGACAGTCAGGAGAGGAACTCAGGCCCCGCCCCCACGCCTGTGTGGCCTCCTCCTCCCCTGCCTGGGGACCCTCGGGGCCCCCCCGCTTTCACCTGGGGAGGCCTTTAGGACATTAGCTCCACCGTTTGGCAGACACAGCCTAAGTCTCCTCAAGGCCCTGACATCGGTTGCTTCCAAAACTGATGTTACTTTTGAAGTTGAAGAAGGCGGAAAAGGGTAGGGAAGCAGGAATGTACCACGTGGGCGGGTTTCCCAGCCTAAGCAGAGGCATGGAAGAGTCACCGGAGTGTGTTCATGCCAAAGAGACGATAGAGAGAGACAGAGATGGGAGAGACACAGAGATGGAGAGAGAGACACAGACACAGAGAGAGAGATAGGAGAGAGAAAGCTGGAAAGACAGAGAGAAACAGATAGAGATGGAGAGACAGAGTGACAACAATAAGAGAGAAAGACAGAGGTGGAGAGACAGAGAGACAGAGATAAGAAAGAGGCAGAGATGGAGAGAGACAGAGACAAGAGAGACACAGAGACGCCCAGACACATGACTGATAGAGGATGCAGAGTGGACGATGGGCAGATAGACTTCATGCTGCAGTTTAGTTTTCATATCGGTAAAGGTAAGCCAACAGCACAATGCATGAGCTTACCGTACAGAGAAATCCTTCTAAAGGTGAGCTGTTGTATATTTTGGGGGAAAAGGGTGAAGCTCCTGGTAGAGTCTGCAGCGTCGCGGCCAGGTGCCCCGGGACCAGGGACTTGTCGGTGGGGCCGCCCTGACCCAGCGGGCCGCGGGGTGGGGGGAGGTGCTACAGGGCCTGCCTCTGGGAACCGCGATGCGCAGCAGAGCAAGAACTCTGAGGTCCACCAAGACCCACGTCCGCCTTCCGAGGCTCACTGGAGAGCAGGTCCAAGGTCACCCCGTGAGCACTGTTCCTCAGCCCCAGAGCACTCTGCCGGCCCCTGGAGGAAAATGGGCTTCGGTGGAGGGCCTGCCTCAGGGAGCCTCCCCTTTCCGTGAGAAACTCAAGTATTCACCGGGAGGTCGCATCGGAAACCGCTCTGAGAAGTTCTCTAGGGGCCTCGGGCGCGTTCAGTGATTTGTGCACCCCCGAGGTTTGTATGCTTGCCCTGGATAAGCCCCTCTAACAGTAGAATGATTGAAGACCACCTCCGCCTAGTGCTATTTGCTTTTAAAACAGGACCCCCCTCAACAGATTTGTTGTTCCGTGGACTGGTTTCGATCCAATGGCTCACTTGATGAGAATGCCACATGCTTCACAGAACTGTGCTGAGACGGATCAGGCCCCAGGGAGACCCTCAGCGAGGGAGGCGGTTATGCAAATGCCCCCGGGGGAGAAACCGAAGATCACTTCAAAGGGTTGGGTCTTGTGAATAACAACAAAGGGAAAAAGACCCTCCGGGTCTTAGGGGACAGGTCCAGGCCCTCCGCCCTCACATCCTCCTCAAGGACTTCCTACCTCCATGAATCTGAAAACATTATTTGGAAACATTCTGATTTTTCTTTTTCCTTCTCCCCTGGCACGTTTTTAGAAACCAGAGGAAGAGAGAGACGTCCGAGGAGAGTCTGGCCAGATTTGGCCACTTAGAATGTGGAACTGAGGATGGAAAGAGGATTTTTTTTCTCCTAATAGGTTGTCGTCACATTGCTTTTTGCTCCTGAATATTCCAAACATGAATGAGTTGGGGGCATGTTTTCTTAGTTTATAACAGAAGCTTTAACACAAAGGAAGTCGTCCTTACTCCTAACTGCACATGAAAGTCACATTTACTTCCCCAGAAAGCACAAAACTGCAGAAATACTTACTGACTTTAACGTTAGCTTATTTGTAAAACGCTATTGGTTTTGGCCAATCGACATTGGCCAGATTTCTGGTTTATCCACTGTGTTGTTGATTCATCCGAGGATGTTTCTTAAGTGCTGCACAATTTCCTCATTTTATGAAAATAAAATGTCATTATTACTTAGAGCAGAGTTATGGTGAAAGCAAATAGAATATAAATATTGTCTTTTAATTTCTTCTTTGAAGTCATTGGGACAAACTTCATAACGCATATAAAGGACTCAATGTATGTTTTATGTTCATCTCATTCTTTCCTTAATGTTTGCCCATGTGAATGGCATAAAACTGAATGCATTTGCAGAAGAGTGATCCAGAACAGGACACGGCAGGACTGTGGCATTTAAGGGGGCATATTTCTTGGGGCGACTGGGTGGCTCAGTCAGTTCAGTGTCTGACTCTTGATTTCAGCTCAGGTCATAATCTCACAGTTCCTGAAATCGAGCCACCAACAGCACAGAGCCTGCTTGGGGTTCCCTCTCTCTCTCTCTCTCTCTCTCTCTCTCTCTCTCTCTCTCTCTCTCTCTCTCTGTCCCTCCCCTGCTCTCTCTCAAAATAAATAAACATTTTTTAAAAAGAACTGTATTTCTTGGTTCTATGATGACTCAAAACACATAATGGGAGTCCTTATCCTGCATTTTGCTGACATTTCCCCCATCAGATCTTACGTTCAGTAAGACCCGGTCCTCTGTGCGCATACGGCCTCTGTCTCTAAAACATGCCACTGTCCCTGTAACCAAACTTAGCTGAATTTTGTGTATAAATAATATATAAAATATATTCAGCTGTCCCTGATTGCTACACAGCTGCAAACAGGCTCTCATTAGCCATCAGCGGTGCTAAATGAATCTGTAACTGATATTCGGACTTTCACTGCCATCATGGCACTAAAAAAATGTTTTTTAAAGTTTTAATTTATTTTTGAGAGCAAGAGAGACAGCGCACGGGCAGGGGAGGGCCAGAGAGAGAGAGAGACACACACAGAATTGGAAGCAGGCTTCAGGCTCTGAGCTGTCAGCACAGGGCCTGACGACGTGGGGCTCGAACTCGCAGACTGAAAGATTATGACCTGAGCCGAATCAGATGCTTCGCCGAATGAGCCCCCCAGGTGCCCTGCCACCATGGCACTGTGTTAAGCAGCAAACCTGATGGTCACAGTGAATAGCTTTTCTTCTTCCTCGATTCTTATTTATTTGACTAACAGCATTTGCTATTAACTGAACACATCGTTAGGAAAACACCGCAATCCCTTTCACTGGATATGCTGCCCTGTGCTTTGCCTTTGATCCGGGGAAGTGGACTGGTCCATTTCTTTGAAAGCTGTCGAAGAAACGACCATTGTCAGAAATGAGACCGGCATTCAATTCAACAGACATTGATTGGGACCAACCACTCCTTGCTGGACACTGCTGGATTTAGAACATACAGAAATTAGTCTCTGCTCTGTTTTTAGATTTGTGAAAAACACAGACATCTGATTCTCCCACTCTATTCTGTGCTGGGCACCGTTCTATTCTGTTTATTTTCCAGGCATAATCAATTATACTGGAAATCTGGCCAACAGCGATACATAGAACCCAATGGCATTTTACAAATAAGTTGAAGTTAAAGTCAGTAAACATTTCTGCATTCGTGTTTTACAACTCATTTATCCATCCATTCATTCATTCAAAAATTTCTCCTTAGTACCTACTAGGTGCTGGGCACAGTGCTGGGTCCCGAGGGCAGAGTGAGTTGTGACACCAGACCTGACTCCTCTTTGTGAAGCTCACTCCAGGGGGGAGAAAGACATTAATCAAAGAATTGCTGTGCACACGTGTAAAATTGTACCTGTGACAAGTGTAGGGAAGGAGGAGGGCAGTAGGTCCTCTGAATCGTGTGACAGTGGGGGTGGGCTCTGGGCCTGGGACCGGGGCTGAGAAGCAGGTGGGGTACCCAGAGCTCTCGAGAGCACGGGGTGGGAAAGGAGGGCACAGCTTCGGGCAAGACCAGAGAAGAAGAGCCCGAGTCAAACCACAGTGGGTTTTGTAGGGATCATTCCGGATGCAGGGGTGATGTGTCAGATGTGGGTCTGGAAAGCATCTCTCTGGCTGCTGTGATCACGCGTCTGACGCATATTGTGCCGGAGGTTATAACCCCAAAGATTTGTGATAATGAGAGAGAGAGCAGAGGGTGCTCATGCCTTGATACTCAAGTGAGGGCACCGCGTGGCGGGCACGGACTCTCTGGGCTGGTCTCTACAATCCATGTGCCAGAATAGACCAACAGCCCTTGGGTAAAGGTACTGCCCACGGAACACTAAAAAGGAATATGGATTTTATCCATTGTCTGTCTGTTGGAAAAAGCCCCGAGAACACGGCTGAGTGAGACGGCGGAAGAAGACACCACTGTGGCCTTCTCAAATCCTATTACCTTGCGGACTGTTCTCTCCACGAGGGCAAAGATGGTGCCTGTGTTCTTCAGCCGAAGGATAATGGGGAAAGACTGGATCGTTTAAATAAAATGGGATTGCCGCTAAAGGAATGGCCTTTGGCTTTTTTTAAGCCAGGGAAAGAGAAGCCACATTTCCGGTGGTGGAGACTCACCCTTGGGACATTTTTAATGGGCAAAGCCTATCGAAGCTTGGTTTCCAGGCTCCCGTGTTCTTCCCTCTTTTGGTTTATCCAGTGAGTTTTGTCTTGGATGCCGCTGTAGGAACACGAGTCGTATGGCCCCGAGTGGAAACGGGAGCATGCCAGGATTGTTCCAGTGGGGCTTGGAGAGAACGGGAAGGAGAGTCAGAGCACAGTTTGCGCAGCTTGAGCCTTTGCACCACAGAAAGAGACAACGGTGTGGAGTTTCTGTTTACTCGGCGCTTCAGCTGACTTTGCCTCGCACTGTGCGCCTTCATAAAGGTTCTTTGTCAGATCCCTGCTACTCCGTGTTCGTTAACAATAGGAGTCCCAGGAGCTAAGATGACCAACGTGCCACATTGGTCAGGGTTCACTTGCAAAGAGCACCCGCCTATGCAGAGAAGGATTTATTACAGGGCGATAATGGACTCCCTGGACTATTGGTAAGACTGGAGAAATTAAAGAAACTCGAGGTGGCATCTCCGGGCATTTTTCCCCGAAGTCACAAGGCAGAATTGGGCTGCCGGTTAGGTGTCATTCTGTCAGGGTTCGGCCGCAGCTCTGGGAGCTCAGGTTCCGGCTGTGTCACACGAGCCAGCTCTGAGCACGTCAAGCACCTGGCCTCTGTCCCCTCTACGCCAGTTTGAAATTCAGATCCCGAGCAATTGCTTCTATTTGGCCCAACACAGATCTCATCTGGGAGTCTGTATCGTCAGAGAGAAAGAAAACCAACAGGACGTGTTTACGTATAGTAAGAGATTTCTTCAAAGACGTTGGCTCATGTGATTATGAAAACTTGCCAAGTCCCAAATCCACAGAATGGGTTGGCAGGATGGACCCCCCAAATGGGCGGACAGATGAAGTCCAAGAGCCATCTGCTGTTGGAATTCCCTTTTGCTCTGAGGAGGGTCAGTCTTTGGGGATGAGACCCACCCACATCATGGAGGGCAATCCGCTTTACTCAAAGTCCACGGACTCAAATGTCAATCTCATCTACACACACCCTCACAGACACATCGAGAATAATGTTTGAGCGCACACCTGGGCACCGCCATGGGGCACCCACGTTGGGCACCTAAAATAGACCGTCACTCTCCCATTAACAAACGTCTCTCCTCCCTATTGGCTGCTGTATGGAAGGCGCCCCGGAAGGAGGCTGGGGAAGACGAGAGTGAGTGAGCCGATAGAAGCTGCTAGATCATCCTGGTGCGGCTAGAATAACTCTTTTCAGTTTACGCGTGGAGTCTTGAAAATCGGAGATGAGTATCTGAGTCACTGTCCCTGGTTTTAATCGAGGTGAACGATTCTATTTTAAGTTCTATCCTAGATGTGGGGACAAAAATAGGTCCATTATAAGCATGACTGTTTAAGCTACGAAAACAAAAGCAGGGCCCGTGTACCAACAAAAAAGAAAAACTTACAGAAAAGATTCTCCTAGTCTAGTTCATGGGTGCTCACAGGGGCTCCTGAAACCAAGGATTTTTAAGTTTCCACATTTCCCACCAATAATGTAAACGGCTCCTCGTTTCTGGCCATTTCCCCAAATTAATATAAAGTGACCAAATTCCAAGGTTTTTAGTTTCTCTCCACATTTCAGCCAAATGCCCTGTCTTCGGAGAACGCCTTGGGTCTTCTGACTGGAATTTAGGCACTGACCGCTCAGACCTCCTGCCATTGGAAAATGCTTCAGACTAACTGGGTGCTTCATGAAAGTTCATAATGTAATAATCATCCACATTTCTATTTTGAAATGTTTTCATATCTGCCCTTGAGCTTTGTGTGTGTGTGTTAGTTTCAGAGGAAAAAAACCAAAAGTTCAGGTCCATCTAGAGCTCCTTGGAGCCCAGGGGTCTGTCCTGAAGGTGGCAAAGCCCATGTTCTCCTCATTTAGAGCCTTCGTCCCTGCACTCCTGAATTCTAGAACTATCCATGAAGTACTGACACAGGTAAATCTCTGCCTGGGTTCGTGATTGCCTATTTGAACCTCTTCAAACTCTTTGCAAAATCAGCCAAGCATTAACCCTTTTTATTAAAAAATTTTTTTAGTGTTTATTTTTTTTAGAGAGAGTGAGACAGAGCATGAGCGGGGAATGACAGAGAGAGAGGGAGACACAGTGTGAAGCAGGCTCCAGACTCCGAGCTGTCAGCACAGAGCCCGACACGGGGCTCAAACCCACGAACCGTGAGATCACGACCTCAGTCGAAGTTGGACGTTAACTGACTGAGCCGCGCAGGCGCCCCTACCAGGCATTAATCCTCATTCACTCCCACAGGAACGTCTTTGAGGCATTTCTTCAGCTGCGCTCCAGGATGCTGCTTCTGTTTCACTGTCTCTCACGTGGTCCCACAAGGGGGCAGCAACAGTTCTCTGAAGGGATGAAAATTCTAGTCCAGTCTTTCCTGTGACTGTTTGTCAGGCATTCTTTATTCTTCGCCAGGCAAAAAACTCGAGGAAATTTACTAAAGCTTATTTGGGAAACGTTCTGTTTTAACTCACTAGTTGGAACTGGTTTCTTATCAGAAGTGTGTACATGCTAAACACAAGGCTAACTTCCCTCAGCCCCTTTTCTCTTGTCTCTGTCCCAAGTTTGTTTGCGCCGATGTTTTCTTATAATTCGCTCCCTCTGATGTTTATGACCCCTGCTCGCAGCATGCTCCTCATGGCCCTCACGGCCCCCTGGATGCAGCAACCCTGAGAACTAGGGTCATAATAATGTCAATTTAATGCTGTAAGCTCCTCAGAGAAAGGGACCGTGCCGTGGTCTTCTTTGTGTTCTCCATAAGCGCTGCAAAATGGGCCATCTTGTGCCTGTGTGGTGGGGTCGTTGTCCTCTGCACAAAGCAGGCCCTTGAACCCTTGTCGAATGCATAGAAGAACGCAGGAAGGAGTGAATGAATGAATGAGTGAATGAATGAATGACAGTTCTACAGGAAGGGTGGAACGGGAGGGGCAGCGCCCTTTCCCACGAAATGATGGTTCACCTTTGAAAGCCACGTGCATCTCTGGAAGCCTTGACTTCTCTGTAGATAATAGTCACCCCTCGTTGCCAATCTCAGTATCTCAATTAAATCTCTTGAAGATGCTGGAGCAGTGGTTTCTGGCTGGTGGTGTGTGCGAATCATCTCTGAAGCTTTAAAAAAAAATTCGTATGCCTGGGCCTCACTCCCGGAGATCTGGACGCACCGAGTCTCTCCTGGGGTGAAGTATAAGCACATTTAATGGTGCGTCTGTACACCAGACGATGAAAATCACCGTCCTAAAGGAGAACAAGGGTCCAAGTGACTGAAATCTGTAAGAGCCTGAAAGCAGTTGATTTTTGTGCTTCCTGGGATAAGCTTTCTGCTGAGAAGGATGAGTCTGTCTTTTATTTTATTCCCTATGAAGAGAGCACTCCTACCGCCCTTACCCTCAGAAGATGTTCCCAGTTCTATTACCTGGTTGAAGCCTGGCTAATTTGTAGTCGCCTCCCTAAAATAAGCCAATAACCATTTCTTCTTTGTCACACCGGTTTTACTCGACATTGAAGTGGACTTCTAGAAAGTTACAAAAGACTTAAGGACATTCTGGTGGATCCTCTCTAATTCAAAGCAATACTCACTAATATCTGTTGAATGCCTACTGTGTGCCAGGTCCTGTGTTTCTACGTGGCTTTTTCCCATTAAGCCACCTGACAGTCCAATTTGGTACCGTTTCTTATCTACACCTTCAAGATGAAAAAAGGAAGGGTCCCCAAGGCTAGTGACTCCACCAGAGCTAAAGCATCTGGGCTCAGAACAACATACTTGCCCTCCAGGTTCTGAACCACTAGGCCATTCTATTTCGTACTGAAAATCCCATTTCAAAAGCATGTTTAAGCTTCCTTTAACTGTCTTTAGAATTTGTTGTTCCTTTCTGTCATTGTTAAGTCAAGATATTTGAATGGCGGAAGGAAGGAAGGAAAGAAGGTAGGAAGGAAGGAAGGGGGAGGAGGGAGAATTGGGGAAGGAGAAGATCATCTTTTATTGTGCTCTAGGGAGAACTAGAAACTCAGTACTAGCAGTGAATTGCAAGCCGAAGATACTTTAGATGGCAGAGATTCTGGCATCTGCCTATTATATTAGGCAGAGACCAAATATGAAGTAATTTCCAGCTTCCCATATGGATCATATCAGTTGGAGACGCCTCCATTACACAGAGGCCTCAGTTTTGCCCTGAACTTTTACGACTGCCTTACCTAAATGAAAAAAGATCATGAATGTTTACAAGTCAAGGCATCAGCCAATGAGAATAATGGAAAAGGCATACGGAGACCTGAAACTTGAATGATTTCTTGTTTTTGTTTCTCATTAAATTTAGGCGTGTCTTCCTCCAAAGCCACGTGTAAGACAGAAACCAGCTTGCTGGAGGGATTGTAAGAGTCACTTGGATGTAGATGAGCATAGAGGGCATAACGCTAAGTGAAATAAGCCAGACACAGACTGACAAATATCACATGATCTCATTTATATGTGAAACCTAAAACAATGTGGAACTCAGAGTAACAGAGTAGAATGCTGGGAACCAGAGGTTGAGGGGTGGGGGGATGGAGGAGATATTAATCAAGGCACACACTTTCAGTCACCTGATGAGTAAGATCTGGAGATCCAGGGCACACCATGGCGACCATGGTTCATTGTGCACTGGGTGTGTTAAGTCCACTAGCAGAGTCCGTTTCAAGGTTTTCTCATTCCATACACATAATAAGTCAATTATGGGAAGACATGAAGTTGTTAGCTTGAGGGCGGAGATCATCTGACAATGTGCACATCTATGAGAACATCGCATTGTGCACCTTAAATAGATACAATGTTTGTCAAAAATAAACTTAAAAATTGAATCGCAAAGAAGAATTACACAGATAAGGTTCTAAACCTACCACTCACCTTTCTGAACCACAGAGACAGAAAGAAAAGTTCAAATAAAGGGATGTGGACCACTCATTCTAATGCAGCCTCAGTGGGAAATGTAGCCTGAAAAACAAGTTGATTGGCATCCCTGAAATTGAAAAGACCACATGTATTCAGCCAAAATGTCACTTTCACCTTGCCGCCTTTTCAGATGATCTCCTGCTGGAGTTCTGGTACCAAGTAAAGGGCGGATGTGGGGTCTGTTCTATTTATTGACTACCAGGAACAATCATTCCAAAAGTCAGAGACGCAGAACAGTAAGAATATCTATTTTGTTCCTGGATCTGCAGTTCAAGGAGGGCTTGCAGGGTAACTTGTCCCTGCTCTGCTCTCTGTCCACTGGGGCAGTTGAAAGGCTGGGGCTGGAATCTTCTGAGAGCTCATTCACTCCCAGGTCTGGTGATTCACCCTGGAAAACGACTAGTACCTGGTCTGGGCTTTTCTGCCTGAACATCTACATGTGGCTTCCTCACAACATGGCCGCCAAGTTCTAGTGGAACCATGACATGGCCGCCTGGTTCCAATGGTGAGTCACAATATGGCCACCAGGTTCCAGTTGTGAGTGTTCTGAGAGAGCCAGACAGAAGCTGCAGCACTGTTTATGACCTAACCTCAGAAGTCACGCAGCATCACAGCCTCTGCCACCTGTTCACTGAGGCAGTGGCAAAGGGAGTCCCACCCAAATTCAAGGGAAGGGGATGACCCTCCCTGTCTCTTGATGGGGGCGGTGGCAACACTCTGGAATAGCATGTTGGACTAGAAGTGTCACTGTGTCCACTTTCGGAAATTAAAATTGGCCTCGGAGTCCATGGTATGCGCGTGCCCAGAGAGCCGCATGGAGGCAGAAGGTCCTCTGACAGCGTATTACCTCATGACTGTGATACAGTGCCCCACTGTGCTCCTCTGCTCACCTCTGTCTGTTTCTGGAAGGGCTGTCTTCTCAGGCGGGCACTGAGCACTTCTCTGTCCCCCTCACTCATGCTGTCCTTCCCTCTTTCAAGGCTCCCATGCCCTCCCTGCTTTCTCTAGTTCACAGTAGTCTCTCCATCCTCTGAACTTTTGCTCCCTTCCACCGACAGAGCCCTACATAGAATTCCTTCTATTATATTATTATATTCTTCCTTTCTCATGTGCGTGTTTGCCTCTCAACTAATAGGAGCCCCTTGGCATCTCTACCACTGCCCTACACAGAGTGGGCATTCAAGAAATGGTCTGGGAGTAGATTATCCATTCATGGCATCACTGTGAAGTTAGGTCTCCATGGGTTACACAGCCACACGGCAGGAAACTGCAACCCCATGACCTATTTAAAAATGTGACATCTCACTTGAGCGCTGGTTTGCCCTTCAATGACAAGAAAATAAATGTCAGATGTGTCTTCCTGTTTTTCTGATCTTCATGCAGTCATGGTTCTTTACCTCTAGGGATGGGAAGAATTGGAACAGGTCATGATTGCTCAGATTCGAGCATAGAAAAGCACGGAGGCATGTAACCCTGGGGGTGGAAAGAAAGAAGCTGGGAAGGGTCAGAATTCATGGAATCTGGTGGGGCACTCCTCGATTCCTCCCTTTGTGCGGGGACGATGGTGGGAGGGCAGAAGAAATGACTGTTTCAAGTTGCTCCAAAAGCTGGGAGTGTGTGGGAACAAAGCTACCATCAGGCCAAATTAACACTCGTTAGGTAGGGAAGTAGAGGGTGGTGAGCCATGGCATTGTCCTGTTCAGAAGAAATTTAAAAGGCCTTCCGACCAACCACCACCTCTCCGTCCGCTGTACATAGTAATGCTTGTGCTTTTTCACAGGTGACGTCCATTGACTTACTGAGGCTCTGTTTTCCCGATGGAGTGAATGTTGTGCAGCTTTCCTAACCTGAAAATCCCGTGGGGAGAGAATTTGTGTTTGTTTTTCTCTGATCACTTTGCTTAACAACCCTGCTCTCAGCTGCCTTCAGTAAATGTTCCTGGCAGAGCGGGTGAGCAGACCCTCCCAAGAACTTGAAGAATGTGCCCTGATTGGAAGCGAGAAATAGCCCCCGAGATGTAGCGGTGGGCACCCTGGGGGAGAGAGAAGGAAGAAGGATGCGGAGATGACATGAATTAGAGCCGTAAATAGGTTTAGAGGAACTGGTGGGGGGTGGGGGGAGGGGGGGTCATGTTACGTATGCAAGAGTGGAGAATCCCGAATTTAGTTCTTCGATTTAGATTATAATGTGGTGTTTTCATGTCGGTTTGCCTTTCAAATAGTGTTCTATCTGTTGGACGCTACAGTTCCTCTGTCTCAAAGCAGTGAAATGTGTCCCGGAAGTAGGTTAGCTGCAGGAGTGATGCAGACTCACACCCGTATCCGTTCCCAGATAACAGCTTTTACTTTTTTATTCTTCGTTGACAAGTCGTGGCTATGATTGATAAAAGGTGAGAACATTTTTATTTCAGCAAGTGAGGTGTCCTTTTCAATTCCTCCTGGTTGTTTAAACAGAGGTTGAAGTTCAAGGAGAAGCCTCATTTTATTTCTTTTTTTTTTCCTTTCCGCACTTTTGAGGTGAAGCTCCTTGAAGACGGAGACAGTTCGTTAGGAGAAAACCCCAGGGCATCATAAACACCAGGCAACACAGAGAGCTGTGGATGCCTGGGGGTAAGGACTCAAAAAGATCACGTAGGAAGAACAAGACGAAAGTTTGACATCATGGGACTTCTCTGAACGTAAAAACAAAACTGTATTTTATTCGGATGGAGGCTGAACTCCACAAACCAGAGCGCTCTCTCTTTTCTTTGATTGCCGTGACTGTGTCTCTAGGTATGGCCCTCCAGATCCTCAGTCCTTCTCTGTCCCTCGGGCCCTGCAGGCACAGGGGGGCGGGGAGGGTGGGGCTCTTGTCCGTTGCCATGGCAACCCACCATATTTCCACAACACAGCCTTGCCTCACTCTGGGCAAGCCGCCCTTGGACGGGCTGCCTGCGTGATGCTAGTCCGGCTGGAAAGGGATCAAGGACCCTGTGGGAGTGACAGTCTGGTCGTTGTGTGTGTGCAAGTTTAACTCTGGCTGTAACCGGGCATGGATGTGAGCACGGGGTCAAGATCTAAAGGGGATGGTCCCTGAGGAGGACCTGGAGTTGCTCAAGGGGTATGGCATGCACCCCGTCTCCCTTCTGTGGGGGTGTCCCGGGCCTGCAGGGTGTGCTGGGTGCATGAGACAGAGGCCACTCTAGGGGGAGGAGGAGACAGAGACAGGGAGGGGAGGAGGCAGAGCCAATGACCAGGCGCACGTTGGGGCTGCCTTCTCAGGCTTCCAGATTTCAGCCTCTCTGCACAAAAGGCTGTGCGGGGGCCCTTGTCCCCAAACCCACCCATCTCACCATTTGATTCGTCCCTCAGCCCCACTCACTCCCTCGCCCCAAACGGACAGAGTATCTGAATGTTTTCCCCAAGCCTCTGCAGCTGGTGAAAGCTGAAATCACTGCAGGCTGACTTTTCTTTCCTTCCAGATTAAACACTGAGTTCCGGGGCACGGACACCCTTCTTGCCCATGCCCGTAACCCCTAACTAACATGTTCTGTGTGTGCAGAACAAGTGCAGGGCAAATATCTGTTAAAATAGCCTAAATCAAACATTGTCATGTTTTCAGGAGGGAACATCTACCCAGAGGGTACCAGACGCAAGGCAGCAGTGTGATTTCGGAACCCCTCAATCTCCCAGGAAATGTTGGTGGCCATACAGATGATTTCCCCCCACAAGATCCCACTCTTCCCAATAATTACTTTTCTTTTTTTTTAGACCCCTCTTTATACATGTATGTACACAGGGTCCTCCACGCTCTACAGGATGGAGAAGACTTTCTTTCATGGAAGCAAGGCTGTCTTGATCCACATATACAACCAGCATCCTTAGAAATAATTGTGTGTGCGTGCATGTGTGTGCGTGCGTGCATGTGTGTGTGCGTATGTGTGCGTGCATTTGTGTGTGTGTGTGTGCGTGTGTGAAAGCATACAACATGGAATCTACTCTTAACAGACTATTTTAAGAGTAGAATGACGTTTGGGGAACTACAGACACAATGTTGCACAGGAGAGCTCTAGGACTTCCCTTGCAGCCCTGGAACTTGATGCCCATCCATCAGCAGCCCCCCAGCCCCCCTCCCCCGTCCCTGCAACCCCCCGAATCTGCGCTCTGCTTTCCCGAGTGTGACTATTTTAGATTCCCCGTGTAAGTGGAGGACGTCGCCCTGTGACTGGCTTGTTTACTTAGTGTGACGTGTGAAGTGTCATCCACGTCGTTGGACATCACAGGATTCCTTTTCTTTTCGAGGCTGAATAACACTGCACTGTCTGTGCACACCAGGCTTCCTCTCCAGGCTCCAGAGATGGCCACTTGGCTCCTTCCATGTCGTGGGCTGTTGGAAATAATCGGCAGTGAATGCAGGAGGGCCCCTTTCTCTCTGAGATCCTGAATTTAATTCCTTGGGATATACACCCAAAAGCGACATTGTTGGATCACATGGTAGTTCTTTTTTTTTTTTTTAACCTGTTTACTTATTTTGAGAGGAGGCAAGGGGCAGAGAGCAAGAGGAGGGAAGATCCCAAGCAGGTGCCACACTGTCAGCACAGAGCCCGACGTGGGGCTTGAACTCAGGAACCGTGATCTCATGACCTGAGCCAAAATTGTGAGTCAGACGCTTAATGGACAGAGCCTCCCAGGAGCCCTGGTCATTCAATTTTTCATTTTTTGAGGGACCTCAGTATTGTTTTTTTCCTGCAGAGGCTGCACCATTTTGTGTCTTCACTACTAGGGATTGTATTTGCTTTTCACGGTAGTAGATTGGGTTAGTAGGGTGATTCCGATTGTTTGCTTGATGAAATGCCCTGAACAAAGTGCCCAACAAACAGTAGGCGTTCCGTAAATGCTAGTTAGCGCCTGCATTTCCTTTCCCTGCTGCTGAGGACCCAGCCACACGGGCACAGACGGGAGCCCGGAGCCCCGTGCTGGCTCTGACGCACCACCTTGCGTAGGTGACCGTCGGGGATCACGTGAGTGTCTTCCATCTGCTAAGAGGCAGCGATGACTGTTTGTGCCTAGGAATAAGACACTTTATTAAAAGCCCTTGCTGATTTCAGAAGAAAAGATTGCTTAAGATTTCAGGTCGTTTCTCTGCTGTTTTCAACACAAGTCAGGTGTGCCTGGTGCAGGGACTCACAGCAAAGAACCAGGAAAACACTTTGAGGGGATGAAGAGACAAAGCCTGAACTATCGGTGTAGTGATGAGTCAGCGTCTGGCCGTCTGCCTCTTTGGGCGCACACCCCACTTTGGACCTTGAGTCCTGCCTCCCTTGTAAAGCCTTCCAAGGGCTTTATTTCATGGCCAACATTCCAGAAAGTTGAACGAGAAAGTGTTGCACCCCACCCTCATTCCTCATTTCCCCTGGGCTGCTCCTCACAGCCGCTCAGTGCCGGAGACACGTTCTTAGCAGCGGACTTCAACTTTGGTCTTTCTCGGTCTAAAGAAGTTCAGATTCTGCCATCCAGATCTTCAGAGGGGGAGGGAAACATGAGGAGTGGAGAAGCTAGCGGAGAAGGGACCCACTGGGACATTCACGGCTCGTGCGGGCCCAGGGGAGCAACCGGGGTCTCCCTGGGAGATCGCTGAGGACAAAGTCTCCAACCTCTTCCCGCTCAAACTCAGGATCCACTGTTTTGCGAATTCTCTGGGTGATTCATAAGCACCTTCATGCTTGGGAAGGCTGGCTTGGAGAGAAGCCACAGCAGTGGTGTTCAGACCTGCGAATGGGAATGTGTCCTTGACCGGGACAGAAACAGTTACTCGGCGTCAGCCCTGAGGAAGAATGTTCCAGAAGCATATAGAAAGAAGGGGGGTAGGTCTAAAGCAGACACTCCATTGTAGCAGCTTAATGGTCTGAGTAGGTGGGGGGAAGGGAGGCTGCGTGTGGCAGGAAGGCAGTAGGGAGCGGAGAAAGAGGAGAGAGATCAAATTATTGTCTTATGAATTTTGAAGTGGTCCATGTCCATGATGAAAAGTTTAAACACCACAGAAGAGCATCACGTAAAAATGGACATTGGAAATACCTTCCTGGGCACAGACTCTGGGACCAAAGAGCCAGGGTTTGGACCCTGACCCTAGCGCTTACCTGCTATGCGATCTTAGGCAAATTACTAACGTCCCTGTACCTCAGTTTCCCCCGCTATAAAATGGACACAATTGCAGAGGTGTTGATGTGCGTACATCCCTTCAAACCATGCCTGCACATACGTTTTGTGCATTGTCTGTTAGGATTCTCACACTCAGTCTCTCAGAACGGGAGCATATTCGGAAACAGAGTCACTGGAGATATAGTTAGTTAAAGTTTATTTATTTATTTGGTGGGAGGAGGGGCAGAGAGAGAGAGAGAATCCCTATCAGGCTCTGTGCACAGAGCCTGATACTGGGCTCAAACTCCCACCCTGTAAGATCATGACCTGAGCTGAAATCAAGAGTCAGATGCTTAACTGACTGAGCCCCGCAGGCTCCCCAAAGTTGTAATTAGTTGAGATGAAGTCAGGCTGAAGCAGAGAGGACCCCTTAATCCTTAGGAGGAGATGAGAAAGACAGGGACACAGGGAAACGGGTGGCGGCAGACAGAAGCCGAGACGGGAGCGGCGGGGCCGCAAGCCCAGGCACACCTGGGGCTGCCAAGACCTGGAAGGTTCCGGAAAGCCCCTTCCCTCGGGGCTTCAGAAAGAGCAGAGCCCGGCCCGCCTTGTTCATAGCCTCCCTCATGCAGTGTGTTCGTGATAAATTTTAATGATCTGTAAATCCAGGTCAGAAGAGAGACATATTCAACATTCCCTTTTTTTCAATTTAGAGTTTGGAGGTAAAATTCGATATCTTGATACCAAAAGAGCCAAATCAGTAACTAGTATGGACTGTTGCAAAAATTCTCCCACTTTTCTGAGAGGCTCAGCCCCCGTCAGCCCCACTGCTCACTCCAGGGCTCCCGACACAGATCCTTTCCACTGTGACCTCGGAAATAAAGAATTTAACATCTCCGCTGCATGTCTCCTATTCAGGGAGGGACGTTTACAAAACCTAGTGGAATGTCATTGATGATGAATAAACCCATTGATGGATGAGCCGAGGACTCTATTAGTGCAAAATACGTCTTTAGGCTTTGGCTTAGGACCATATTAATTGCGTTAAGGACTCTTGGCAGAGCTGGAGAAAGAGAACGCCAATGCCAGGTTCTATTTCACTGGAGTCAAGAAAATCTGATTAAAATAATGAATGACACTCCAGGAACTCTGAGGTTTCCTGGGGGAGCTAATGAGTGTCCCTGGTCTCAGTGTGAGACCCCCTCGGTGGCATAAATAGGGATGCATTTCATAGCAGCCAAGCGTCAGGAAATATGCTTTTAATTATCACTTAAGATGTAACCTGTCAGAGGTATTAGTATCACTTGTATTTAATGAGAATTGATTTTCAGATTGCGTTACCCAGAAAGCTGAGGATAATGGAATCCCCGGTGCCTTCCGGAGCCCGCGCTGTCCCGGGTCGGCAGCCACCAGATACAGGCTCTGCCCGCACGCAGCCCCAGGCGGAGGCCCACTCATTAGCCCTGGAGTGAGTTCTGATGTATGAGACTCCACAAAGCTGAACCTGACTCACGGGGTTCTCCGCAAAGTGGGGGAGCCCCAGGGAAGATTAATTAGGGGTTGAACTGTTCCCTGTGGCCACAGCCTGGCCTGGTCACTGCAGGGATATTGTGCAGAAGCAAGGGCTTATGGGAGAAGCATCTGTGCGAGCAGTGCCCACCTCTGGCTCCCGTCTTCTCCCCACCGTTTCCTTTCTGAACAGGTCAGGCCAGTCCTGGAGAGGCAGGCCGGGTGCGTTATATGCAGAAACGCAGAGCGAAGAAGGAAAAGATGTCTTGGTATTCAAATGTTTCCCCAGTTTAACTCATTCCTGTGTCATAACCCCCTTCCTGGTTTTGGGGCCACACCCTTGGACTATCTGCACGACGATTTATCTAATAGCTTCTTTTACCCTGACTCCGTAAACATCTGTTTACCTTGCAAGGAAAACCTAAAACATCTGTGAACACATTCGTCTCATCGGTTTGGAAATAAACCTTCTTTGTTGTATTTTTTTAATTGAAATATATTTGACATATACGATGGGGTAGATTTAAGGTGTGCAGCGTGTCCGTCTGGCACCTTTGAGTGCTGCAATGTGACTGTCAGTGGAGCCTCAGGTCTGCTCTCCTGTCTCATAATTATCATCTCTTTTCGCAGTGGGAGTGATTAAACTTTACAGTTGTAGACGGATATTGGTGCCTGCTGAGAGTCTTGCCTGTGAGTCCTTTGTTCAAACGGATATTCGAGAGCTGTTAAGGGCATAGTAACATTATCCAGGACCTTTGCTTTTTCCTTGACAGAATCAAAAGGGTTGAAAGAGAATTGGACAGGGAGGAACTTTTTTCCAGTATGAGATCCCATAGTGATTTTTATGTCTGCATACACCCTAAGAGAATGGTGATGTGTGTCCGTGTATTTGGGGAAGTGATATGATCCATACATAATCCTGTGGGGACCGTGTTGGCAGATTATGCAGAGGGAGGTCAGGAGAAGGTGGAGGAAAGGAGACAAAGAGCCAGGAGGCCTCAATGATCGAATTACTAATTCTCACCATTGCAGAAGAAACGGAGCGCTGGAAAGGAAGACGGCCACACCTAAAACCAGCCTCACCTCAGTCTCATGGTCCCTCCATGGTCCTTTCCCCACTCGGGGTGTTAATTTTCTCCCATGAGACAAGCTGGAGTCATGGCGATAAAGGATCGCTGTCCCCAAGGGATCGTCTAGCTGGATGGAGACAGAGGGGCATGTGGAGAGCTGGGTGGGGGCGGGGTGTCTACTAGGAAGTCACCAGACTCAGACTCTGGGAGACAGGCAGCAACAAAGGGGAGAAAGTGCTTCCTGGGGTATCATCATGACCGGGAACTCTAATATGGGAAATGGAAAGTAATCACAATCAAATCGACGCATTCTGGAAAATAGTACATGGCATCCTAGCCGCTTAGGGCCCCTGACTTTCTAGGGAAAGGGTGCGTCTTGTTCCTCTAGTTCATGGTTTTGACTGTAGAAGGGCAATACCGGTGCTCGACACCAGGTGGCGCCAGTTATTAAAGTTTCAAAGCCCGGAAGTGGCGATGTCTCACTAAAACGTTGAGAGCTCAACTCCAGGAACAGTTTTGCCGAATGGCCTGATGTGATCCCCTCAGGCGTCCCCAGGGTGGGTGTTAGCCAGTGGCTCCCACGGGGCTCACTCTGTCCCCAAAGGTGACCTTTCCAAGCCAAGGAGTGGACTGGGCAGTGTCTCCTGAACTTGCAGACCATGGTGTGTGTGAAGGTGGCCATCAGCCTGTTCCGCTCGGTCTAGGCTGGACCCCAGTAAGACGCTGGGCGACGTCTCCGGCCGCTCTGTGGGCTGATGGTCAAGAGAGTGGTGAGGTTTGGAACCAGGCGGAGGCCTGGATCTGGCCAATTCCTGGCAGCTCAAGCACAGATCGCAGGGATTCACCCAGTCACCCGCCTTTGAGCCATTTCCCTAATCCTCCGGGGAACAGAAGCCAGCCCCAGCTACTCCTCTTGAAGCAGTTTTGGCGAAACTCACATCAGGGTAGAAAATGAAAATGAAACCTTGGTAGCGTTCCCTTGAGGCTGGGAAATCTTCACAGATTTCGAGACCTTTCTGTGTCCTGTAACCATAATTGGGAATTGTCTCCACCTGATTTCAGTTCACTGGCCCCGTCCATCCCTGCCTCGTTTGCTGTAAACTTGTGGGCTGCCTGCTCACTGCACATTGTCCTTCATGTTGCCTGATGGCAGGAAGAAGCACGGGGGGATTTTAGCTCCCCTGTCGCAGGCCGCCATGGGGTCAAGGACGAAGACCCCAAGATCGACTCTACTGCATTGTCCTACGGTGATGTCGCTCCCCCCCAACTCCGGAAGGTCTGGTTGTGCTACATCCCAGCCCCTCCGTGGAAGCCTGTCTTCGTGATGTTCAATGTGCCTTTCCTTGTCATCGTAAGTGGGTCCCAGTGTTTCTGAGAACAAGATGGAGGGGCACCGCCAGGCACGTGGTCAGTACAGGAAACTGGTGTCTGAGCCCCCCCTGTTCAGGACGGGGGAGAGGCCGACAGACCCATGTGTCTCCTTGGCAGAGGACGTGGTCTCAGGGATTGGGATCTCCCTCAGGGCCCACTCAGCAGTAAAGCAGTGTGTCTGTTAAGTGGAGAGAAGAACGGATGAATGTGTTCAGAGAGTGCGTGTGAGGTCCACACCGGAGGTTTGCTTCGTTTGTTTTCAGAGGATTCGCCTCGGGGCACAGATCCATCCTGGCGTTCTGTGAACAGCCTGGAAACTCTGGCAACTGGCACGAGGCCTGATGCTTTCTGTCCTTGAGATCCAGCCTCCAAACGGAGGAGGCATAACGGCAACTATAAACCAACGTGATGGGTGGGCGTCATTGCCACGGTTCAGTCGAAGGACAGGAAATGGAAAATAACCTGTATTCGAGCCCCAAGTGCGTCACTTATAAGAAGCGGAATGACCCGTTAGCTACTTAGAGCATTCGGATATTTTTGGTTAATTCCGGTCACGGTGGGTCTCCTTCACACGCACTGTCCCTGCCTTTCTCCCCAAGCAATTTTAATCCTAAAGATTGCTCCCACATCCTTTCCTAACATTTCCTTAGCCGCTAGAATCTTCTTTCACCGGAGTCACATCAGATGACCAGCAGCAAGTGGTTGGATTGTTGTAGGTGAACTGGGTATGGGGGAGAGACCTGGAGGCACGTGGACGGGAAATCATAAATTCGCTCCGTCTTCATTTCCTGCTTCCTTCTGAGACCTTACGTTAGACACATGCTTTACCATCCATTTACAACCCACTGTCAGGATTTTATTCAAAATCATTCCCCATCAATACTAATAATGATTACTATAATTTACAGACTTTATTCTCTGTTGGAGGCTACATGTTTTTGGGTGGGGGCCACTTGATCACGAGGAAGTACAAAAGGAAGACAAATACTAGTGACCGTCTTGAATGCAGACAGGAAGTGGGCAATGTGCCAGTCACGCACCAGGAGAGGCTCAGGTGCAGTCAATATGCATTAAGCCAGGCATCTGGGTGCAGAAAGGGTGCAGGTATGTTTGTAACATTTGTTACAAAGATACCGACACTCACATTAAATTCACTTATAAGTTTATCCTTATTGTAGAAGCTTTGGCTACCTCTAAGTTTAGAAGGAGGGGCGCCTGAGTGGCTCAGATGGTTAAGCATGAGACTTCAGCTCAGGGCTTGATCTCACAGTTTGAGTTTGAGCCCGGCATCAGATCAGGCTCGCTGCTGTCAGTGCAGAGCCTGCTTCGGATCCTCTCTCTCTCTCTCTCTCTCTCTCTCTCTCTCTCTCTCTCTCTCTCTCTTTCTCTCTGCCCCTCCCCTGCTTGTGCTTTCTCTCTCAAAAATGAATAAACCTTAGGGGCACATGGGTGGCTCAGTTGATTAAGCATCTGACTTCGGCTCAGGTCATGACCTCACAGTTTGTGGGTTTGAGCCCCGTGTCAGGCTCTGTGCTGACAGCTCAGAGCCTGGAGCCTGCTTCAGATTCTGTGTCTCCCTCTCTCTCTGCCCCTCCCCTGCTCACGCTCTGCCTCTGTCTGTCTGGCTCTCTCTCAAAACTAAATAAACATTAAAAATAAGTTAAATAAATAAATGTAAAAAAATAATTTTAAAAAAGGAAATAATAATCACGTATAACATTGCCACCCAAAGACAATCACTATTATTATTTGGACACATGTCTTCTGGTTCTGTTTTCAATGGCTCACCTATGGCTTTCTTTTTCTTGAATATAGAAGAGCATTTTCCCATGTCAGGAAGCACGTTTTGCATAATGAGACGCCCTTGTATGAATATACCATGATCAGCGCCACCAACCCTCTCTGGGTAAACGCCGGAATTGTTTCCAGCTAGGCTACATCATCCTCCGTGGGGCTCCTGCCTGCAGCGTGATGACATGTATAGACTAAATCCCTGAAGCAGGTCCCGGGGTGGAGGAGTGCACGCAGGTCTAAGATCACGCTAACCGCCGTTGCCCTCGCCCATCACCTGGCTTCCCTGCCGTCATCAGTGGACGAGGGCACTGGGTTTCCCGGGGAGTGCCCTGCCTCACGGACACCAGTGCACGTCTTCCAAGTGGACAGCAGAGTGACTTGGAGAAGACTCGGTAATGACGAGGCAGGAATGCTTGCCTGTAAAAGAAGACTGGGATTCTCCCAAATTAAATGAAGTTGGGGAGCCCTGAGTTCGAGTCCTCTCCCAACACCCGTGGGACAAGCTTGCACGACTTTACTTCTCTGGACCTCAGTCTCCTCTCTGGGAAAGCGAAGCGCTGATTGAGGCAATCGGCAAATGGCAATAAAGATCTCTGAAATTCCGCTTCCTGCTCCCAAGCGGGCCCCCAGTGTGGTGCAGCCACCAGGCTGCGTTCGTGGCTCTGGGTAGGAAGAGGTCAGGAGAAGAAAGCTCCGTTCCCGGCCGAGGCCTGTGTAGAGAGAGTTCGTCCCCTCGTAACTAATGAGGCCGGATCTCCATAGTGATGACCAACTTGTGGGGCCGTGACAGCATTTACTGCCACGCCGCAGTCTCCTTCCAGGCTCGGGGACACCACGAGGACCCCTGCTTGGGACCTGTGGGAGGGTTTTCTAGCGGTGGTGGACAAGACGGGGTCCAAGCTGCCTCGGTCCCCACTGGATGGTCTCTTCCCCCTCGGACGCTGCCCGCTCACCTGCGCCAGTTACCCGGGCTTGGGAACGTGCGGCTGAGCTAGTCCTCATCCTCTGGACCGAACTGTGTCCCTCCCAGATTTCGTGCCTTGAATCCCTCCTCCAGAATGTCATGGTATTTGGAGTAATGGGGGAATTGAGAATAAATGAGGTAGAGTCCTGATCCAGGAGGGTTAGAGGGCTTATAAGAAAGCAAGCTCGCGCTGTCTCTCTCTCTCTCTCTCTCTCTCTCTCTCTCCTCCCTAAGAAGACACAGGAAGAAGACGGCGGTCTGCAAGCCAGGAATTCTCTCCAGCTGGGCACCTGGGCCAGTTCCAGTAAGAGCCAGACTGCGTGCTGGCGGGCGGACGAGGGGCGGCCCCGCTGTCACTGGTCTCGCCTTCTGCTCAAAGCCCAGGCTATGGCACAACACGTGGGGAGAGCGTCTCCCACAGAAGTCAGTCTAGGAGGAGAGCACCAACCCCATCACAAACTCTCGCGCTCTCTCGTTCTCTCTCTCTCTGGCGTGTGGTCCAGGGACTCACACACCTCACTTGCAGCAGAACGGGAAGATGGAAACGTGATGAGGCCGTCTCCACGCCCACGATTGGCGCCGTCTCCCAAATCCCAGAACCCGATAGCGCCCCCCAGGCCGGGGAGTCAGCGGGCCCCTCCCTGGACACAGGCGGCTTAGGAACCAGAGTCCTCATTAGCTAGAGGCCCTGGCGGTGGCTCCAGCCTGACTCTGGAGCCCCTGCAGGTCTGTGCTCCAGGCTGGAAAGTACGAGACTAGGAGGATTATTTTTTTTAATCATGGCAAAATACACAGAACACAATTTTAACTATCTAACCCATTTTGTATGTTATCATTTTAATGTGGATTCACTGAGCCAACCTTGAATTTAAAATTTTTCTGCATCCAGGGTGCCTGAGTGGCTCAGTCGGTTAAGCGACCAACTCTTGGTTTCAGCTCAGGTTATGATCTCATAGTTCGTGGGTTCGAGCCCCACATCAGGCTTCACACGGACAGTGTGGAGTCTGCTCGGGATCCTCTCTCTCTCTCCCTCTCTCTCTCAACCCCTCCCCTGCTCATTCTCTCAAAATCAATAAATAAACTTAAAAAAAGAAACCTCCAAAAAATAATTTTTGCATCCATGTATATAAGTTTCATCTATCATTTTCTCTCTTTGTGCAATATGTCAGGTTTTTCCATCAACGTTGTGCTCACTCTTTTTGTCCATTGTGTTAAAAGCACACAATAGTCTGGGCGAGGATGTGTCCATGGAGGCTCAGTCGTGACAAACGTCCCACTGTGTTGGGGACGTTGACAGTGGTGGAGGCTGTGGCGTCAGGACGGGGGACAGATGGGCACTCTCTGAACCTCCCCCCCAATTTTGTGGTGAACCTAAAATTGCTCTAGAAGATAAACTCTATATTTTTAAATAACACAGAATTTACTGTCTTAGCCACTTTTCAGTGTACAGTTCCATGGCATTAAGTTGTGAATTAGATTTCCTTGACCCTTCCACCTTCCAGGTAGGAAAGTCTGTCCCCTTGCAAAGACCCCTCCTGGTCACCCTTCCCCAGCCCGTGTTACCCATCACCCTCCTGTCTCTATGAGTTTGACTATTTTCTTTTTATCTTTTCTTTCTAAAAGAATTTTTTATGTTTATTTATTACTGAGACAGAGAGACACAGCATGAGCAGGGGAGGGGCAGAGAGAGAGAAGGAGACCAGAATCCGAAGCAGCTCCAAGCTCTGAGCTGTCAGCACCGAGCCTGATGCCGGGCTCGAACCCACGAACTGTGAGGTCATGACATGAGCCAAGGTCATGACATGAGCCAAAGTCAGAAGCTTAACTGACTGAGCCACCCAGGCGCCCCGTGATTTGGGCTATTTTCAATACCTCCTGTAAGTGGAATCACACAGTATTTGTCTTTTTGTGGCTGGTTTATTTCGCTTAGCACGATGTCCTCAAGGTCCATCCGTGTTGGAGCGCAACAGGATTTCCTTCCGTTTTAAGGCTGATGATTTTGATTCCACTGTTCCACTAGACCACATTTTGCCTACTCGTTTTCCCATCGGTGGACACTTCAGTTGTTTCCACCTCTCGGGTTTTGTAAAAATGCTGCTATACATTTCAGGGTGCAAATATCTCTTCAAAGCCCTGGTTTTTGTTAATGTGTTCTTACTTATTTTGAGGGAGAAAGTGAGTGCAAGTGGGGAGGGGCAGAGAGAGAGGGAGAGAGGGAATCCCAAGCAGGCTCTTCCCTGTGAGTACAGAGCCCAGTGTGGGGCTCGATCCCACGAACCGCAAGATCATGACCTGAGCTGAAATCGAGAGTCAGATGCCTAGCCGACTGAGCCACTTAGGCCTCCCCCCAAACCCTGTTTTGACCATTTTTTTAAATACTTGAGTTTTACTCTCTTAGCAGATTTCAATCCCACAACACAGTGTTTTCAACTGTAGTTACCATGTGGCGCACTAGCTCCTCAGACCTGAGTAGTCTTCTAACCCGAAGCCTGTGTCCTTTGCTAACATGTCCCCATTTCTCCCCCACCCCCGCCCCAGCCTCTGGCGGCTGCTTTTCTGCTCTCTCGTGAGTTTGACGTTTTTGTTTGTTTTTTGTTTTTTGATTTTTTTAGTTTCCATGTATAAGCGATACTCTGCAGTATTTGCCTTTTTCAGTCTGGCTTCTTTCACTTAGGAGACATGCCCTCCGGATTCATCCATGTTGTTGCAAATTTGTTTTTCAAAGCTGAGTAATGTTCCATTTTCTGTATCCACTTTCTGTTGGAAGACACTTCTGTTCCTTCTGTGCGTTGGCTGTTGTGAATAATGTGAACGCAGAGAGCAGATAACTCTTAAAATCACAGTTTCATGTCCTTCAGACATTTACCCAGAAGTGGTGCTGCCGGACCATGTGGTAGATCTCTCCTTGGCCATTTTTTAAGGCAAAATTCAGTGGCGTTAAGCGCGTTCACGTTGGTATGTATGGGTGTTGAGGATTTTGAGCCTAAGCACATAAATTTGGACCCCCCCCTTCCATCTCTGGGACTAGAAAGGGAATCGTGGGGTGTTGGGCTTCTGCCTAAGGGAAGGGCTTCCCCTTCTCGTCTGGGAGGTTGTGCAAGAGCCGCGGGGCCCGGAGGGGCCCCCATGTCCTGCCTCTGCTCACCACTGCAGCTGTCTGGTCCCAGAGGGACCTTCCCACCACCCACTCCCTCCCTCCTCCTCCCACCCCTGCCCAGGCCCCAAGGCAGGGCCCTCCTTGGGCTGTGCACCTGCCCCTGCAGACCCCCTAAGGCAGCCCCGTAGTGGAGCGGCCTGACCTGAGCGAAGTGGAAGTCGGCCTCCAGCCCGCCCCTCTGGGAATGCGCAGAGCCCGGTCCCTGGGCCGTCTGCGCAGCCCGCCTCCCCACACCCCTCCCAGCCGCTGCGCGCTCTCCGTGGGGTGCTGGAGTTTCCGTGGGGTGTGGGGAAAGTGCCTGCAGGTTTATCAGAGGTCATCTGACTGTCTAACAGCAGGCGCCAAGCTGCCAGCATCAGGGCGACTCGAATTTCAACCATTTTCTCTACCTAACACCCCCATCCTCACATAATAAGCTCCATTCTTCCCCAGCAGGGGCAGCCCGGGACCTCCCGCGTGGGGACACGGCTTCACCGAGCCTCCCCTTTCCGCCAGCACATTCGGCTGTAACCCTAGCAGGCCGGGGACAGGGGCGCCAGGCCCAGCGCCGAGCCAGGCCAGCCCGGTGCCCTGGGCGTTCCTCAGCAGGCCGCCGACCCCCTGGAGAGATCTGTCGGCTGGAGGGGGGGTGGGTGGCCACTGAAGAAGAGAGGGAGACACACAGGAGCCCGGCCGGGTATTGTGCCTAGATTTAGGCTCTGTTCCCTGAAAGGGGAGTGGGGGCATCTGAGGACCTGGCCCAGACAAATTCGGCTCAAATCACAGCACAGGCGCTCAGCTTTGCCCGTGGTTTGGTGGCCCCCTGGGAATGGCCGCGGAAGGTCTGCGTCAAACGGCTTTCAGTGAGAGTCACCTGTGGTTAGCTCCTTTTTTTGAGACGGAGACACAGGTTCCATATTTTAGTTTTCGTACTTATTGGGTGCTCACACGAGTCCACGACTCACACGCCCGTGAGCCCTGAGGTGTTGGGACCCGGTAGGATCATCCCGTAGGTGCTGCACGGCGGCCTGTGCTTTCACTTCGTATTTGTTCCCTCTCCACGTTAATACGAGTAGCTCCACCTCATTTCTTTTCCAAAACATTTTAAAAATGTTTACTTATTTTTGAGAGACAGAGCATGAGCAGGGGAGGGGCAGAGAGAGAGGGAGACACAGAATCTGAAGCAGCTCCAGGCTCTGAGCTGTCCGCACAGAGCCCGATGCGGGGCTCAAACCCACGAACCACGAGATCGTGACTTGAGTCGAAGTCGGACGCTCAAGCGGCCGAGCCCCCCAAGCGCCCCACACCTGACTTCAATAGCCATAAGCCATGGCGCTCGTGTCCCCACAAGGAATGGCCGCCGCCACCTTGTGACGGCCATTTAGGCTATTTCTTGGTGTCTACGTGCTTGCTTCTAATGTTAAAAACTTTTGTACGTTTGGAAAGCGGCGAGGACCATCCTACACACACGACCTCACAACTGCACGTGAACTTCTGAGATAAATCCATGAAAGGCAACCAATGGTGGTGGCGAAGACCTGCGTCCTTCCTGTCCCGCCCCCTTGCTCCAAGCAGCTGGGCAAGTGGCCCTGCAGAGGGGACATGCCTACGTCCCTCGTGGGTCTCAGGCGTGGGTGACGGGAGTGTGAGGAGCAGGTGCAGGGGACACGGGGCGGGGGTGGGGGTTGCCTGGGGAAAGCAAACAGGTGCACATCAGTAGAAGCCAGCAGAGCAGCAAATACCCGTCACCGGCTCTGGGCCGGGCAGGCTGTCACTCCGGTCTGCGTCACTCACCCCCACGCACTGACAGAGGAGTGCCCTGAGGTGCATGTCCCAGGAGGCCTCCTCCGGCTACTTCCTCTGGGAGGTGGATTCTCCGTGGGCCCTCCTGCCCCCTGCGGTCCTTGCCCACGGCCGCTCCTTTCTCACTCCCTCACCGCGCGCAGCGCCCCTGGGCCTCCCTGTCGCCTCCACAGAAAATAGGACATGTCCCCTGTGGCCGCCATGGCTGTCTGACAGCCCCTACCGCCCGGGCCCCGGGCCCTGCCAGCCGTGCCCGTGGTTCATTAATCACGTCCACGGCCGCACTGTCCGGGTGTCTCCAAGGAGGAGCGGCACTTAAAAGCCACCGGGTGTGCCCGCGAGTTCTGTCACGCTCCATCTCTGCGTATTTCACCGCTGGAGTTGGGCCCCCTGCCCCAGCTGCCCCCCGGATGCGCCTCCGCGTCCTTCCAGTCCACAAGGATTTGCTTCCAAAAGCTGCTTCCCAAGCTGTTGCTTAGGAGAAGGGAGAAAGACGTGCTCGGGGCAATCCTGTGGCCTCCGGCTCAGCATGTCCCCTGCCCACTTGGTGCCCGGGCCAGGTCAGAGAGCAGCCCAGGACTGGCCCCGTGCACATCCGCCTTCAGAGGGAAACGGCCAGGCTGAAGCCACTGCACCGGGGACACTGGGCCCCAGCCTTTCTTGTCCTCGCCCTCGGCTGAGCCACACAGGCGGGGGCCAGATGCAGGGTCCAGCACTCCACCTGAGTCACAGTGGAAGCCACCTTTGTGTTGTCCAGGGCATCCCAGTGGCCACAGACAAACAAAGGCACTGTGGCCACACCAGCCTGTGCCCAAAGAGCGCTCTGTCACGAGAGTGAGGCACCAATGTCCTCGGAAGCTTAGTTCTTCTACACACTTATTTTCCTTTTCTTCAGTGTTTTTTTTTTTTAAGAGAGAGACAGAGCATGCGTGGAGGAGGGTCAGCGAGAGAGGGAGACACAGAATCCGAAGCAGGCTCCAGGCTCTAAGCTGTCAGCACAGAGCCCGACTCAGGGCTCGAACCCACAAACCGCGAGATCATGACCTGAGCTGAAGTCGGATGCTTAACCGATGGAGCCACCCAGGTGCCCATAACCTATTTATTCTTAATAAAAACATGAGTTTCTGCCCCAAGTCAGGCTCTGTGCTCACAGCTCAGAGCCTAGAGCCTGTTTCAGATTCTGTGTCTCCCTCTATCTCTGCCCTTCCCTGCTCGTGTGCTTTCACTCTCTCTCACTCTCTCTCAAAAATAAAAACATTAAAAAATACATATATTGTAATGAGTGAATAAGTGAACATGTTTGTTTTGAAGTATTTTGTCTTTTGGGAAGGTTGCAGGAACATTTAAAACGTTACAGGCCATCAGTTATACACCGAGTTTTCAATAATATTTTTATCACAAGTCCTCAAAGTGCTTGATTTCAAGTTTTCCAAGCAGGCAGATGAGGAGGTTAAAAGATCAAGAGTCACGTCCAGGTTGCTCCTGCGTGCACGCCCGGGCCAGGAGCCGGCTTCCGGCTGTGGTCCCTCGGCTCACGGACTGCATGACAGCCGTGTGGGGCCGACGCACCCCTGCCGCACTCACACGTCCGCTCTGCTCAGGCACCGGGCTGGTGGCTTCCTGCATTTCAAATAAAACCTATTTTTAAAAAGCACAGGAAAACGTACTCATAATGAATGCTGTGCCGATGGTGCGACTCAATGGACTTCCAGGGAATCGGCAGTGAGATGGTCTTACATAACCAAGGATTCAGCGAGCGGGCAGGACACGGGGCCTCTGCACAAACACAGCTGCTGTCTTGAGAAGACTACATGATGGACAGAGAATTTTCAGGAAGAATGTGTTGTCCATAAAAATGAATTCTGCACAGGTGGCTCAGTCGGTTGAGCGTCCAGCTTCGGCTCAGGTCATGATCTCATGGTTCGTGGGTTCGAGCCCCGAGTCGGGCTCTGTGCTGACAGGTAGCTCAGAGCCTGGAGCTGCTTCAGATTCTCTCTCTCCCTCTCTCTCTGCCCCTCCCCCGCTAGCTATGTCTCTCTCTCTCTTCTCTGCACCCCCACACTCTGGGCTGTCTTTCTCTCTCTCAAATATAAACATTAAAAAATTTAAAAATTAATTTTAAATTGGCCTGTTTTGAGATGCATCACACACACACACACACACCTTTACCTTTATTTGAGGCAATCCAAACAGAAATGACTCTTGCTAGAACTACTTCTTTTCCTTCCAGATCCCAAATTCCAAATACTTCTATTAAAGATCAGACACTTTGAGGACAGCAAGTTTGCTTTCATTCCTGAGCCTGAGGTGATGCCAGAATAATGAAGGGGGAACGCTCCCCAGATGAGCGGTCGGGACAGGATGTGCCACGCAGAGACAGAGGCTGAAGCCAGAGGTGCACGGGGTCCCGGAGGAAGAGCACATGGAGGACCAACGGAGGGCCTAAGGGCAAGTGCATACATGGGTTGATAGGAGGAAAGACGTTCAGCAAAAGGAACTCAGGAGAGAAATTAGTCACACGAAAGAAGCGAAGGGATCCAGGATTTCAGAGAGGAAGAGGCTGGAGTGGTCACTGGGGACGGGTGTGTGACATCTGAAGTCCACGTCCACCTGCTGAGGAGAGAGCCGACTCTGATGAGGTAAGCACCTAAGAGGTGACAGAAAAGAAAAATGAAGTTTCAAATACCGCAGCAAGCCTGACTCGGACACGGCAGACAGAAGAGGGAGGCCTGAGGCAGTGCTGGGGACCACAGACGTCCCGGAGTGGCATTCGGGACCGAGAGGGCAGAGCCTGGTGGGGAAGGAGAGTGTGGAGCCTCTGGGAAGAAAGAGGTGGTCAGATGCACCAGCCCTGGGAGGGAGAAAGGAGGTGGCCGTGTCACGGGGAGGGACAGGGCGTGAAGACGAGGGCTGTGTGACCACAGAGCCATGGTGACGGGACACGGAGTGAATGCGGGAAATCCTGGCAGTTTCCTCGGCACAAGAGGAGGCAACAGACTGGAAGGCGGTGGGTAAGGCCATGGAGGAGGCTGGGGCAGCACAGAGTAGCCGCTGGGGCGGGAGCGTGGGGGAGAAGAGGTGACCCACGTTGGCCAAATGCCGGTGGGAGCCCTGGAGGTGGGAGGGACCCGTGCGGCTGTCACTATCTGGCGTCCTCCTGTGCCATGAGTACAGGGCCAGAGACGCCCCAGGGCAGGGTGGAGGGGGTGAGGGGCCTGGGACTGCAGGGAGTGGCACCCACTGGGGCCTTGGTGACCCCCAGATCTGCGGGAAAGCTGGGGATGCGAGGAAGGGTGCTTCCGTTTGCACAATGCTCCCAGTGGCTGGACGTTCTAGAAAGCTCTGTTGTGTGGTGGCCTCCGTGCATGCCCTCCCTCTGGCAGCTTAGCGCTCCCCGCCGTCCCTGGGGGGTGTCCCGTCCCGGCCTCCTTCCCGCCTCCGGGGCCGTGCCTTCTCGGGGCGCAGACACCAGCTGTGGCTGAGCTCTTGTGGCAGTGCCAGGGCTGAGTTCCGGCCTTGCCTTCCTTCTGTCACCACCCTTAGCCACCCCTCCACGGAGGCAGGGCCTCGGCCGTCCCCGAACCCCTGGGTCTGGGGCGCTGGCTCTCCACGCACAGCGCAGTCATCGGACAGAAGGTGTTGCATTGATTGCTTGACAGTTGAGGGAGTTCCTTCATCTTCGGGCAGAAGATAAAGATCAGAGGGTCTCAGTGCACCCTTCGTTTTACAGATGAAGAAGCCAGGGTCTAGAGAGGCTGCCTTTGCCGTAAGGCATCTGCTGGTTTTCTCTTTTTCACGGCCTCCCAGCGCCAGTGTCACCTTCCGCGTCTGTGCTGCTTGTTTCTAACCGGGGGCCTCTAGGATGTGGTGGAGCTCGGGGGGATCCGAATGGGCGTCGGCGGGAGTGGGGGGCAGTGGGGGTGGGTGGCAATGCCAGAGCCACGAGCCAGAAGGGCCACTTGAGGCACAAAACCACCCCAGAGGCAGAGGGAAAAGTAGCAGCTGGACGTGGCCGGGTGCACACAAGGGGCCCGATGGGACAGCGGCAGGCGCTCTGGATGGAGGCGGCCAGGAGAGAAGGGGCTGGGGATCGGCCGCTTGCCGTGTGCGTGACGGCCACACAGACGGTCAGATCGGCTGCTGCGTGTCCGCCGCTGTGTCGTAGCTTGTGTCGGTTTAACATTTTTCCTCCGACGTCACTCACTACTCCGTTTATGTGTATTTCACGTAATTCAGAGATTTCTACAAGCAAGCAGTGCGGTTAGAATCATCAGGGCGTCTTCTCTACAGCCCTAACTCCACGATCCCTCAGAACATAAATGTAACAATATGCTGTCTTTTCATACCATTCTCCTAGTTTAAAAAGATTTTTTAATATTTATTTTCGAGAGAGAGACAGAGACAGGGTGTGAGTGGGGGAGGGCAGAGAAAGAGGGAGACACAGAATCTGAAGCAGCTCCAGGCTCTGAGCTGTCAGCACAGGGCCTGATGCGGGGCTCGAACCCACGGACCAGGACATCGTGACCTGAGCCCAAGTCGGACGCCACCCAGGTGCCCCAGTCTTAGTTTTTCTTTTTTAAGTCTCTTGAACGTGAACTATCTCATGCCCTACTTATTAAACCGACTAAAACAAATACTTAAAGTTAACGCTTCAGGAAGTTAACGCTCCAGGTCTTTGCCGGGCTGCGTTACTGTATTTGCTATCTTAGCGGGGTCGTGTTCCCAGGGTTCCAAGTGAGCGACAGCACTGCACACGCTGTGGGCAGCTTGACAAAGGAGGCAGAGCTCGGAGTTTGTATCCGGTGTCTTAGTTGGCTCAGGGTGTTATTCCAAGAATGCCTCCGGCTGGGGGGCTTAACCAACAGACAGTCCTTCCTCGAGCCCAGGAGGCTGTGACCAGACCAGGAGGCGTGTGCCCTCTGGCTGGAACGCGGTGGCTGACGTCATGCAGCTGCTCACTCAGCACCCCTGCCCCGCCATCCAGGTGCTCTGGGGAGGAGAGGATGGCCCCGTCCTCCATCTTTCACACGACGTCTCGTCGGGAGAATCACTCAGCTGGACTCTGCCTCAGTTCCCCCACCTGAGAAGCGAATTCCTCCTTTCCTCTGCATTTGCTTTTTGAAAAAGCTAGCTTTCCACAACACACGGACCAACAGAAAATACTACATTTTCCAATCAAATTACAAGGTCCTAAGGATAACGGGGCTTCGGAGTTATTTGGAGATACCACAGTCTCCGGCTGAAACACTTAACAGCAAGGAATTTCTGCAATAAAAAGACACAGAGGATGAAGAGGAGGAAGAAGAAAGAAAGTGGAATTTGATGTAAAAACGTTAAAATGAAAGCTCAACCTTGATACTCAAGTACAGGAGAGTAAGTGAGAGGTACCTCTCTGGAATGTTCTGTGTCTGCTCTTAGAAACCAGTAGTAGTGACTGGGGGCACCTGGGTGGTTCAGTTGGTTAAGTGTCCGACTTGGGCTCAGGTCATGATCTCGCAGTTCACAAGTTCAAGCCCTGCATTGGGCTCTGTGCTGACAGCTCAGAGCCTGGAGCTGCTTCAGATTCTGTGTCTCCCTCTCTCTCTCTGACCCTCCCCTACTAGTGCTCTGTCTTTCAAAAATAAATAAATATTAAAAAAGAAAGAAAGAAACCAGTAGTAACTGGGGATAACTGGTAATGTGTAATAACAGCCCTTGCTGCAGTTTTTTTTTGTTGTTGAGCAGACTCCATGCCCAGCACTGGGCTCGAACTCACAACCCAGACACCAAGCACCGCACGCTGCATGATCGAGCTGGCCAGGCGCCTCCTCCCGCAGCCTGGAGGCCCAAACCTGGCCTGCACATCCGGGAGAGGCCTCGCTGGAGCCTCTGCCTTCAGAAGGAGCCTCCCGCGGGGCCCGCAGAAAGGCTTCTACCGACCTCGGTCTCACTTTAGAACATCCCATCTCTCTGGTCCAGATCATCCTTTCTTGGCAGTTTGGCCAAAGTGCAGCCTGCGCCCATCCACGTCGACCAGCGAGGCCCAGGCTTTGGCCCTGGGCAGGCCCAATGGAGAGAAAAGCAGGAACTGGCGAGGGCGGGGAATGGCCCCCCAGGCCGTGCCCAGCCTGGCTTACCCCGGAAGAGAGGGAAGAGGGGGTCCACGCACTGACCTCTGAGCCCCCCTGCACTTAACCTTTCCCTTGTGGGGTCGGATTGTTCGTCCGAGTTCCGGGCCCCAAGTGCCCGCCTTGCGCTGACACCCGGCTTGGCCTCCTCGACCAACCGAAGGCCAGCTGCTCAGATTGGCGAGCGGTTCACGCCCCCGGGGTGGGCGGAGCCTGCAGGGGGGAGGGGGAGTGGGAAGGGCGGCCCGTGGCGGGTGGACGCGCCCTGTGCCAGTCTCACCTCCCGTCCCAGCGCTGGGGGCACCCGATGGGTTCCCCCAGGGCCCGGAGCAAACGAGGCCGGAATTATGACCCGCGTGGTGGCGGGCCAAGTGTCCGGCAGCAGACAGGCCACGAAAACCAGCCGCGCTCCGCTGTACTGTTTATTAGCGTTACTGGAAAAAACGGAACATCTGTTCCCAGGGCCGAGCGGGTGACAACGCCCGTGAGAGAAATACGGGGTCTGCGATGCAGCTGTTCCGGTTTCAACCAATTTTTTTTAATGAAAACTCCTTTTCAAGGGCGAGATATCACAGCAGAAGAAAACCCTCTCCTAAGAAAAGCCTGAACTGTTTACAATGATCAAACCTACGCGCTGCCTGCACGACCCAGGGCCTGGGCCCCTGAGAGGCTCCGCTGCAGCAGAGGGCGGCCACACGCGTGGACGACCCGGCGAGATGCCCGAGCGCTAGCGTCGGGCGAGAAGCAGAGTGCCCAGGCGTGGCCCTGCCCACAGAGGAAAGCGCCGGGAGAGGGACAAGTCAGCCGGCCCGATGCACGCGCCCCGGGCCCACGAGGCGCACACTTTCCGTGTCGCGGGGGACCCTTTCTCCTCCGTGCTCCTGTCTCTGTCGCGGTGGGGGAGGGGAGGACGCAGGAGGAAGCGCCAGTGTGGCTCCAGCGCCCGACCCTACCCTTCCCTCAGGCCGACCCAGGGCCTACACGCCAGCAGGGGGGTGTCAAGGCTGCAGTCAACTGTCAGGAGGCCGGGCGCGTGCCGCGGCGTGCCCGCGTGTCCCCGTCACGCATGCCCCCACTCAGGCCGTGGTGTCGGAGCCCCCGGATGCCCCGGGCCGAACGCAGTCCCCGAGTCAAATGGATGGGCTGCCAGGTAGTCCTCATAGGCGCCGTCGATGAGCTGGGCCGCGCTGTTCTTGGCAAACCAGCAGTCCACCTGCTCCTCCCCATTGTAGATCCTTCTCTGCTTCCAGACCACGGGCACCCGGTGCCCTCTCACCTGCAGGGCCGTTGCAGACGCCTCGCCGAGCCCTGCTGGCTCCCGTGTGAGCGTGGCGTCCCGGTTCAGGAACTGACCTGGGGGCACACAGGACAGCAGTGGGCGTGGGTCAAGTGCCGGCTGCACTGGGCTGAGAGGTCTGGGTCCCGAGGAGCCCACCGGTGACCCCCCCCCCCAGAGCTCAGGGGTTTCCAGAGGCAGGGGGGTGGAGGGGATGTCAGCTGACTGCAGCCCCAGGCCAGACTCTCCCAGAAGACGCACACCTTCCAGTATCCGCGATGTAGCGAATATTGGCAGAGTGCCAGGCCAAATGAGGGCGTGGCTGAGGCCAAAGGAAGACCCGCCTGCGCCCTTGGCAGTGAGGCAGGACCTGGCCCGTCCGGCTCAAGTTCCAGGAAACCCTGCCTTCCCACCATGCCCTGTGGGCAAGGGGCACCCTGCACCTGTGCGCAAGGGGCCCGCCTGGGGCTGTGCGTGGACACTAGGGGCGCTGTGGCTGCTCGGGGCTGGACCAGGACCCCACGCCCGCACTGGGCCACCCACTGCCCTCTGTTAGCAGCTTCTGGAGTCCAGAGCCAGACCCTGAGAGGGAGCCTCCCCAGGCCTCTGCCCCTTTCCCAGAAGGCAGGTGACAGTTGGTGAAGCTGCTTCCCGTCCTGCTCTGGGGACCCGGCGTGAGAGGCTGCTGCCCACCTAGCAGCCCGTGGCAGCTCCTGGACAGGCCCTCGCTGCTGGCGATGTAGAAGCCCAGGTGGTCCCGCTGGTAGGCGGCCGGCTTCTTGTACAGGTGGATGAGGATGACGAAGGTGACAGTGCCCTGGATGGTGACGGTGACGTTGGCGCGGGCGGACACGGACACCTGCAGCCCCCGGCTCCCCACCACCGTGCTCTGGTTGCAGGGGAGGACCAGCCTGTCTCCCCCATCCAGGATGACTCTACTTGGCGTGATCTCCAGGTAGGACCGCTCTGGCTTGTTGACCAGGATGGTGATGGTGCGGAAGTAGGTGCGCTGCCTCTTGTGGCCGCCGGGGGGAGCCGGCGCCCCGACCAGCTCTCCGTTCACCGTCAGGCCTCAGAGGCAGAGAGGGGAGGACAAAGGTCAGCAGGCCAGCCGCCGGGCAGCCCACCTTCACACTAACACCTGACAGAACCTCCTCCCTCCGCTGGCCTTGACTTTGAATCTCTGGACCCGTGAAGCCTGACTCACGGGTACGCAGAGGCCACTCAGTCCTCCTGGATGAACGTGCGTGAATGTTCGAAGGTACCAGCCTACTGCCCCCATCTTTCCCGTATCTCGGGGCAGGGGGAGTAAGGGGGAGGTGTGGGTCAAGATACCACAGAAGGAGGTGCACCCCTCTGTTCGCCTTTGTCACTGGGTCTGGTTGTAGTGACAAAAGTCCTGCACGGCCCTGATGCCTACTTCCTGCACACTAGTTCCCGCCCATCACGGTGTGGCCATGCTGTGATGCCATGGGCAGTGTGCGGGAATGCGAAGATTGGCATCTTTTCTAATCTGAAAACTCAAGTTCTGCCCCTCCTAGGTGTGTATGCCTGGGCACGTCACTTTAAAAAACTGAGTCTCCGTTACCACATCTATAAAATGGGCATGTGACACTGATCAGAACTGTTGTATGATCCCAGGAGGTCGCACATGTGTAAGATGTCGGCGGCCATCAAACTGAACTCCTCTGTGTTTTTCCTTCATCATTGCGGACACCACGGCAGCTTTTCTAGACTGCACAGGACTTGGGGAGGGCACAGTCAGGCGGGACGGCGGGCAGTCCGGGGAGGGCACAGTCAGGCGGGA
>NC_043709.1:131083674-131084885 GCF_006229205.1 Suricata suricatta | reverse complement strand
ACAGTCAGGCGGGACGGCGGGCAGTCCAGGGAGGGCACAGTCAGGCGGGACGGCGGGCACTCTGGGGAGGGCACAGTCAGGCGGGAAGGCGGGCACTCTGGGGAGGGCACAGTCAGGCGGGACGGCGGGCACCTCCCAAGCCCCTATCTCACTGCTGAGCCAGAGCGAGGACAAGCTGACATTTAGCTCAAAGGCTGGGAAACCTTGGAGACAACAGGGTGGGGAAGGAGCCCCAGGATCCCACGTTATGTAAGGACATTGTAGGGTCACCCGGCCGTGGGACGCTCCATAAGACAGCCTTCCAGAAACGCACCCTCTCAGAACTGAGAAATGCCACACAGCCAGCCCTCGGGCACCGTTCCCTGCATGTGACTCGGGGGCTTTTCACACACTGGCCTCTTCCATCCGGCCCCTCCACACACTGACGAGATCAGAGCCCTTTCTAGCCCCGCGTTGGACGCTCACAGCGCTGTGGGCTCAGCATCTGTGTCGTCGGGGAACTGACAGAGACTCCAGCCTTCCCACCTTACAGCTCTCGAAAGGGAAGGCATGACCTACACGGCACCTGGTCACCTCCGTTATCGACCACAGCCTGACGGGGCTTCGAGGGGAAGTGCGCCAGGGACGTGTGCCCAAGGCCACAGGAGTCACGCTGAGAGCAGGGCCCTGCACACGGTCCACTTCTGCCAACTCAGCGTCCCTGACCCTCAGTGTCCGTGACCTTAAACACTCGGATGTCTGTCTCGAGGACAGAAGGGGCTGTGGTACCTACCTTGCCCTTGCCCGGAGGCCACAAGGGAGGGCAGAACTTACCAGAACCCTCATGATCAGAGATGAGCCTGAGGATGTCCCCCGGCTGTCCGTCGATGGTGAAGCAGACAGTGAGGTTGCTCAGGGGGAAATCCACGACGAAATGGGGGTCTCCATCCACTGCCGGACCAGTGAGAAACAGGACAGAAAAGACAGAAAAGACGTTGACCGGGTGCTTTCTGTGTACTATTTTCTCATGCGTTAGTCAGCCTGCCCCTGATCCTCAACGTCTGCGTGAGGAAGAGGACAGGGAGTTGAAGCCCGCCAGAGTCACGCAGTGTGTGGCGTATGTGACCCCAGGTCCCCGAAATCCAGACACGAGGCGTTCGCCCCACTGCAGTCCAACAAAACACTTCCTTTCTCCCCTGACCGCCTGTCTCGGGAAGACACGTGGTGAGAGC
>NC_043709.1:131064577-131083574 GCF_006229205.1 Suricata suricatta | reverse complement strand
CTCTCTCTCCCAGGTCCGGGTGCTTCTGAGTTTAGATCCTGGGGGACAGATGAGACAGCATTTGTAGGTTCACGTCCACTCCCTCTCTAGGGGACGTGAGCTTGGCAGGAATGTAACAATAACGTCGGTGTGAAAACCACGCTATTTGTCACCGAGCAGGATCACTGAGGCTACTAACGTTCTGCTTGGGCTGAACTACGTTTCCTTTCCTTGTCCGGGGCTTGTCTCTGCGAATTTCCCCCACAGAACGGCGTGAGACTAAACACCACAGTGTCTGTGCAGAGTCTGAGAATCCACCACTTCCTCACGTGTGCCCTCAGCACACCAGAGATCCTGCATCTGCGAGCAAAGTTCTCTCGCATTCCACAAAGCAAGGGCGTGTTCAATGGAGTTACATCCTTCCCTTGGGGACTGCGTTTCCTGTCCCCACGGCTAATCTCCAGATGCCCACGGCTTTGTGAATGTGCACGTCCAGCAGGTAAAATGGGATAGTCCCAAAGTACTTAAAAATGTAGCAAGGCAGGGGCGCCTGGGTCGGTGAGTGACCGAGGGCAGGCCATGATCCCAGGGTCGGGGGATTGAGTCCCACGTCAGGCTCTTCGCTGAGCACAGAGCCTGCTTAAGAGTCTCTCTCTCCCTCTCTGCAACAGCCCCCGCTCGCTCACTCTCTAAAAATAAATTTTAAAAAACTGTAGAAGGACACTTACACCGAGGGCCGTATGCTTACTCTGGGCTCACCGAGCACCCCAATCCCGCCTCATCAGGAACGAGATGGGTGACTTCCCAACAGACCCACCACACGGGGCAGCGTTTTGTGTACAAATGCCACCTGTTCTCTGCAGAGACGCCCAAACAGGAGTCTGCCAGACCCTGTGCAGACTGGCCACTGCCAGGCGTCGGGTGTATGCGGAGTGTGACCCAGGAGGGCGGGGCAGGGTGTGTGTGTGTGTAAGTGTGTGCAGTGTGACCTGGGAATCTGAGGGGGATGGTCCAGAGTGTGACCCGGGAGGGCGAGGGGGACAGCCCAGGTGCGCACAGAGGGTGACCTGGAGGGGGTATAGCCCAGGTACACACAGAGGCTGACCTGGGCAGGGGTATGGCCCAGGTGCACACAGAGGGTGACCCAAGGGCGAGGGGGGCGGCCCAGGTGCCCACAGAGAGTGACCTGGGGGGTGGGGGGGGATGGCCCAGGTACGCACAGTGTGACCCGGGAGGGCAGCGGGGGACGGCCCAGCCCACAAGTCCGGCAGAACGCGGACCGTGCACGCCAGTCCCCCACGGCCACCGCCTCCAGGCCAGGTTACCTGGCTGCGGGCCCGCGCCTCGGAGACTCTGCATCACGGGTTCAGGGCCTGCGGCCGCGGACACGCCCTGCGGGGCCTGCAGCTCTTCCGCCCTCAAGTGCAGGGCCGTGAGCGGGGTGAGGAAGCTGGCGGCTACGGCCAGGGCCTGCGCCTGCCGCCCCAGCTGCTCCCTCTGGCTCTCGTCGTGGCTGTGCCGCCAGGCGCCCAGCAGCTCTCGGGTGCGCAGGTAGCTCCAGAGCCGCTGCAGCGGGTTCGGGGCCCCCGCGCCGCCCTCGTCCGCGTCCGGGGCCTGCGCGGGCACGTCCGCCTTCAGCACGAGGAACTTGCGGCTGTTGCTGGCCGTGACCTCCACGTGCAGCCGGTCCACCGAGCGGTGCGCCAGCTTCCCCGCGACCACGATCTCCGAGCCGTTGAAGTAGTTGGGGAACAGGGTTCTGGTGACGCGCTCCACTGCGGCGGGGGGGTAGTCCACGCGGATGTCGGACAGCAGTGGGGTCCGGATCTCGTCGTAGAACCTGCGCGAGGGACAGGGCGTCAGGCCGGGCCTCGGGGCTGCCCCTCCCCCCCGCGGAGCACTTCCGGCCCGAGGGAGCTGCTTGAAACCCCTGGTGACGGAGAACTCACTCTCACTGGGGCTTCCCACCGCCTCTCGAAGGCCCTGACGAGGCGAGGAGCCCCGGGAGTGGATCGCTGCCTTCCTTCCAGAAGCTTCCACCACCCGTGCGCATACCACTTGCCTTCCAGAAGCTTCCACCCGCCCGTGCTCCTACCACTGCCGCAGCAGCACCACACACATGATCTAACTCGCCTTTGACACTCCTATGCTTGAAGAACATGGCCCTGATCATGTGACAGTCGTGTGCTCCCATTTCTGTGCACCTCCTCTGTTCCCAGGTTTCAGGAAGATCCTGTTCGGGAAAATCTGTTCCGTAGAACCAAACACATATTCGGGATGCACTCTAACTGGCCGCTCTCTGGGACAAATCTCACCTTGACGCTGACCCTAAGCTGGTGTGTAATGGTTGCCGAATTCACTTGCCTTAGCTTTTCTCCTGGTTGTAATGGTGGCTGCTTCTTGCTGAGTGAGGGGACCATCGAACTCCCTCCCAAAGATCTAGAGAGCAGATGCTCTGATGCCATATCAGCCACTTCCTGCTGTGTGTCTTGGTATGTGTGTGCCTTAGTCTCTCTGAACTTGAGTATATTCCTCTCTACAGTTGCGATGTTGAAGTAACCGCTTCAGAAGACCACTAGCTGTCCCCTCAAACCCATTCTCGCTTTGTCCACAACTGAGTTTTAACCATCCAGCTGTGAATGACATCTCTTAGTCCCTACTGTGGTCAAATATGGCCACGTTCTTACCAACAGAATAGGGATGTGTACAGCCTTTGCAATGCTTGCTTGAAATAAAATGGCATGCTCTGGCTTCCGTTTCCCTCCCCCTCTTTGGGGCCAGAATATGGAAGTGATAGGGACCTAGTTTGGAGCTTGCTGTTAAAGATGACACCAGAGTGGGGCACAGGAACCAAAGGGAAGGACCTGGGGTCTCTGAATGACTTCACTGGGCAGAACCCAGTGTGTCCAGATGTTACAGGACAGAGTCATGTGTGTGGCCGCTTAGCTTAGACCCTAAGCCACCTCCTCCTAGGCACTCTGGGTGGATCACACGACATAACGCACAGTACAGCCCGGCACACTAAGTCTTAAGAAACGTAGTTGCTTTTGCCGATGAACACGTTATTAAATCTTAATCCTGGTATATGGTGCCCCAGATTTTCCCTCTCTGAATGTAGTTTGGAATACTTTTGAAAATATGGGAAGCGGATCTGTGTTTTTATTTAAATCTCTGATGGAACCACTGGTGGGGGGCGGATGGCAGCGAGCCCCTTACCAAGAAGCCGCCTTCACTGCCCAATCAGAGCCCTCCGATTGGACTGATCCTTGGAGAACGTTCCTTGAGTGTGGCTATCGACCTGGTGTAAATCCACCCAAGCCTCACTTTCCTCTTAGCCCGATACCATATGTGATGCAGATGTGAAAGATCCAAGCACACGATGTGAAACGGAGTCAGGACTCCCTCAAATCAATGGCCAAGTCACACCCGGGTGTGGCAACGTGCTGACGGGAGGCTCCGGGCAAGATTAGGAGACCCGAGATCTAGTTTTCCCTCCACCTCAAGAAAACAAGCACAGCAGGGGCCCGTCTTGACCAGCACCCAAAGGAGACAGCACGGCCTCGGCAACTTAAGCCACGAGTGGCCTCACGGAGCATAGGATAGCAAGTATGCTGGTCCTCTGTGGGGACACGAGAGATGTCACCAGGAGCCTGAGCACCTGCCATGCACCGGCTCCCTTTTCTCATTCAAGCCTGTCAGCCGACTGCGCCCCTCGTCTCCCAGACTGGCTGGAATCCTGCCTCAAGTCACCGAGCAGGGCCAGAATCCGAACCCGGGTCGACCTGGTTTCAAACCCCTTTATGACGTCTCCCACGGTGACAGGTCCCGACCACGCAGCTGCACACCGCCTCCCGAGAGCCCGAGCCGCCCTGCGCGTGCACACGGACCCGATGAGCTGGGCGCCCGCGTCCTCCTCCTCCGGGACGTGCCGTGTGAGGCCGCAGTTCTCCAGCGAGAGCCTCTCCAGCAGCTTGAAGTCCACGTCGTCCCCGATGCCGATGGTGAAGATGCAGATCTGGCCCCGCGCGGCCTCCTTGGTGTTGTTGAGGATCTTGAGGGTGTGGGTCTCCCCGACGGTGGGTTTCCCATCGGTCAGGAAGATGATGAGGGACACGCTCCGGTCCCCCACATCGTTGTGGGCCACGTAGTCATTGAGCAGCCTGATGGCTGTCTGCAGCGCCCCGTTGATGTCCGTGCCTGGAGAGGGAGCGAAACAGGCCGAATGGAGCCCCCACCCCCCAACCTGGTCCTACCTCGTTCAGGCCTCCTTCACCTGCAGTAGGTCAGGGTGTGCATCCCCCGCCCTCACACTCAGGAGGAGTCCGGGGGAGGGGGACAGGTGGGGAGGTCACCTGCACGGGTGGTGATGCCGGGTTACACAGACCATCTGGACACTCGGCAAGTATTTGCTGAATGGAAGGAAACGGCACAGGACTATCCCACTGTATAGAACCTCTCCCCAACGTCTACAGGAGAAGGGACCTTGGCTCGAACTCCTCCAAACCTGAGCATCAATGGCTCCCTCTCCTTTTCTGGGAAGAGCTCTGCAAAGGGCAGGAGGGGGGTGGGTACTGGAATGTGCCGGGAGGGCGAGTGCCAGAGGGAGAAAAAGGGCAACAACGGAAGGCCTCTGCTACCTCTCCTATCTCAGCTTCCTGCCCCTTCCGGTTATCTTTGCCCATCAGACCCCCATGGGCAGAGGCTTTAAGGTTTACACCTCCTGCCCCTGCCTCCACCCTTGCCATTTCCCCTTCAGACGGCCGGTCACTCCAGCGAACGTCAGGAACAGTGTCTGTGGCAGGTGCCTGAAGGTGGTTGGTGGATGGAGACACGAGTGGCTGGTCGGTGGAGGGTGGACACAGCCCCAACATGAGCTTTCTGACTTAGCCAAGGATTTCATTCGGTGGCTACCATCTCCACCACCCAGGAAGACCGAGAGCCAACACCTATTTCTGTCCCCTGACTCCAGTGGGGTTTTCATTCCTTTTTTTTTTAATATATTTATTCATTCATTTTTCAGAAACAGAGAGAGAACACAAAAAGGGGAGGTGCAGAAAGATAGAGGGAGACACAGAATCGGGAGCAGGTTCCAGGCTCTGAGCTGTCAGCACGGAGCCCGACAAAGGGCTCGGACTCATGAACTGTGAGATCATGACCTGAGCCGAAGTCAGACACTTAACTGACTGAGCCTCCCAGGTGCCCCCAGTAGGTTTTTTTTCTTAATGACTTCATTGAGATGAAATGTACGTGCCGAAAACCCACATTTGGAGCACAATTACTTTTAGTAAACGTACAAGGTGGTGTACCCATCATCAGCACATCAATCACCGGGACTAGAGTGATTTTTGTCTACCTGAAAATGTCATGAACCAGATAATTTCCCCCCATAATTTCACAGCCTCCAGAATTTCTGGCTAAAAAAAAAAAAATCTGTCCACGTCCATGAAAACACACCAAAAATTCTTTCTAAGATGCACCCAGTCTGAACATAAGGGGAACTTAGAGCTGAAACAGTATTTATCATTTCTCAGGGCTCATTAGCGTGCCTTTCTCGCTGCCCGGCCCAGGTTCACCTTGCCTCTGGGTGTACCGGCCTGGACGAAAAGGCAGGTGTTTCTTTTCCCTTCAATCCAGAACCTGGCAGTGGTGCCCAATCTTTTATTCCAAGGAGCCCAGACCAAGGGATGCACTTGGCTTTCCTAATACCAGCACCCAGCACCAAAGGGCATGACCCAAACCCAAGCTGACATGGGGGGCATCTCTTGCACACACATGAGAGCAGGGAGGCCCCCTCCACCGGGGGACCCCACAGCGGGCCCTCCCCCTGAGAGCCCACCCAGGTCGTCAGAGGACCCACGTGCACCAGCAAGAGGGGCTATGTGTGTGAACACGGCCATGTCTGATACCGGAAGAGGTCCGCCTGCGTGCCAGCCACTGTCCTCAGCACTTCTGATATTTTAACTGACTTCATCCTGATCATGACCCCGTGACCATCCCCGGTTTAGAGGACACTCGGATCCAGACTCAGTAAATGGCTCGTACGTGTGGGGCCGGCTTCAGAGCCTATTACTGGACCTTGACCTCCCACTTCTATGAGAAAAACATTAATTTTCTGTTCATCTGTAGAGGTTGGGGTGATGCCATGCAGAGAAAAAATACAGGAGGCCAATATGGTTTCTAAGGTGTGGACTCCAGAAGGACATAGTAGCATCAGCTGCTTCCTGAAGCTCTGTCCCCACACCTTCTGCCCCCCCACACCCCGTTCTAATCGTGAGTAGCGCTGCTGAAATTACATTCAATTGAAATACTTGTTGAGCATGGGTGTATGTCAGGGGCCACACTGGGAGCCATAAAAGGTGAAAAAAAGTGTCTTCCCTCAAGGACGTGACTTGAGTCTCGTCAGCTTCCTGCTGTATTATGAAATCCGATCTTTTCTGTCTCAACCAACCAAGCAGTCCCCACGTCCCCCTGCTGTGGCCGGTGGGAAGTCCTACCACAAGTCACAGTGCCATCCAAGCAGGGTCAAGTCTTAAACATTTGTTGGGAAATCAGAGCTTTGTGTTGGGCAGAAAATAATACATATATGAAAGGTGAAAACCATCAGAAGACCGAACTAAGTATGTTCCCCAAAAACCCAAAGAGAATTACCCCAGGAGAAGGTGCCTCCATAAAGGACCTTTTCAGGAAGGGAGGACAGAGTGGGGATGAGTTTTCTTAAACACCCCGACACTGGGCACCTGTCACATGCCCCTTGTAGTAGGGACACATACACCAGCCAGAGGGAGTCCCAGGTCCTGCATCTCAGGAACGGACATCTCGCTCCGCTGGGTAACGCACTGTCCTGATTCTCTCATCTCCTTAGAATCCCGTAGACCGTTTTCCCCCTCACACTCTGGCCTGAGCGCTGTGCCTGAGCCAAGCGTGCAAAGCCTCAGAGCTGGTCACATCCTCCAACGCACGGCATCTCCCGGGCCGCCTGGGCTCCATGCACTTCTCACTGGACCAGACCGGCAATGGAGCCGTCCCTCTCCTGCTGCCCGAGGCGCTAACATCCAGGCACATGAAACACGCAACCGTTTCTTTGCCTCTGGTTCCCCACCCAAGAGCGATGTACAAAAACAGCTTCATTGTTCGGATCCAGGAGATAAAGCAGGACAGGCTCCAAAACCTATCAAGTATTTCCCCTGCTAACCTACCTGACCATCTACTCCGGGCCGGGAAGACGAGAATTGACAGACGTCGTGTTCGGAGAAACCTAAGCTTGTGGGAAAGCTCTCACCTTTATCTCCTTTCCTGTGATTGGCTTCGCCTCTCAAACCCTCGTACCTTGGCAGTAAATGACTCACTTACGATCATGTGGAAGCCAGCAGGAAAACAAGGGCTGGCATTTACCTCCGCTGGGCGACATGTGGTGGATGTAGACTTTGCCGTCTCTGACGTTGTCAGGAGTAACTGACACCAGATGGTCCTGCCACACCTTGATGCGGTTGGAGAAGCCGATGATATTGAAATGATCCTGGGGCCGGAGGTCGTGGAGAATCGTGAACAGGGCGTCCTTGGTCTGAACAAACACAGAAGTGATACCAGTCACACATCTGATCGCCTCAGGAGTCCCGTCTCCTGGCTTGGAAACCGCACACCAGGGACAATCCCGGGGTTAAGACTAAGTGTCTGAGATGTAGAAGGACTTGGACAGATGTCAAGGAGCTTGGTCTCCTAACTGGGAAATACTGGCTCTGATGTGTCACAATGTTATACAAGACGCAGGTGCATGTTTAACATAGGCAATGTCACACACTGCTGCGAGTCACGGTGTTAGCAGGCCTCTGCATTGTCACAACGGCCATTCTCTTGACCTGGAGGGTTCTTTTCCTCTGCCTGACGCCCATTTGTCACCTGATGGGCTCCTGGTCATTCTTCAAAACCCAGCTAATATGCTATTCCCTCCATCTGAGACGTTCCCTAATTCGTCCAAAGAGAAATGATCCTCTCTCTTCTAGGCCAGTGCGGCCCTCAAAATACCCAGTCGTGATTATTTGCTTCATATCCGTGTCCCTTTCTGTATTGTAAGCCCTTGGTAGGTGGGTCCCATTCACCTCCATATCACCCGTGGGCAGGAAAGTTCCGGACACGGGGGGCGGGGGGGGGGGAGGGCGCGTAGATGGATGTGCAGCGAATGAATGCACGCGCACACGTTTTACAAATTGTAAGACTAAAGGTATAAATGATAAATACCCTAAGAACTTAAAAGAGAATGGGAACATGGGGCTGCAGCAATGTGAGAGGGCTTCAGAGAGAGGGGGCAAAGTGAGGGCAAGGGAAGTGGGTAGGCTGAAAGGCTGGGAAGGGCATTCTGGGAAGCAGCGAAGACAAGGGGGCTGAATGAGTAAATAAGAAAGGGGGGAGGCGTGGAAATCAAAACACCGTGCGAATACAAAGGAAACCCGAGAGACACCGCCACCCTGGGGACCCACAGAAAGAGGACGCTGGGAAGGATGGTGTGTAGGACACGCGGAGCTCACTGGTAGTGGTCTAGTAAAGATAAACCAGAGAGTTACTAGGACCAGATGTGGGCGGGCGGTGCGGACACGGGCTGCGTTAGCCAGGAAGCCGGCTGAGCTGACTCCTCACCCTTCCTTCCTAGTACAGCCGACGCCACCCCGGCGTGAGCGTGGGACACGCCTGACAGTCTAGACCTCCGGACACCCGGGGCCCGCAGCTGTGTGGTGACAGGACAGCAGGGACCGTTGTCCCTGAGACAGCCCGCCGGCCACCCGGCTGGAAGGCAGGCACCTGGACAAACTTCCGCACTCTGAGAGCTCAGGGCTGGCCAGGCATCATGGGGAGCAGGTGTGGACAGGGGGAGCTCAGGGCTGGCCAGGCACCATGGGGCGCAGGGCACTGACAGCGGGGAGCTGGGGGCTGGCCGGGCTGTCCTGGAGGGCACAGGGCACTGACAGGGGGGAGCGCCTGGGAACACCACAGCTTGTTCAGCTGCCGGCATCCTTGGGGACCTCTGACTAGCGTGCTGTAGGTCTGGACAGGGGCCTGCCTGGCTCCTCCGTGAGGTGCTCCTGCTGGGTGATGGATACTCTGCTCCCAGCACGCTTGGTCCGGCCTCTCCACCCTCCTCCGCTGCGTTGGCAGCTCCAGGCTCCTGACCTTGTAAGGCCACAGCTGCAGCTCGCTTATCCTCACACGCACCCAGGGGCTGGAGGTGGGGGGGCTCGTACGGCTGCTTCTCCAGTTGCACCGGGGCCTTTTGGATGGCGGCCCGCCCCTCCTCTCCAGGGGCCCAGATAGAAGCTGCCACGGTGCCCGGGGCCAGCGCCTTCCACTAACTCTCCGTGGCCCCGTCTCCCCGCCCGCGGGGCCGACCCGGAGCCTGCATTCGTGGAGGGCTCGAAAGGCAGGCGGCAAGGTGAGCGTCCCGAAGGAAGAGAAAATGTGAGTGGACGTGGGCTGACACTGCTGCACGCTCTGTTTACGTGCTCCACATGAACACAACACTTGTGAGACCTTCCAAGAGCACAGTCCAGAGAACGGGGTGAGCACATTCCAGAATGATCAGAGGAAGCCCCGAGAGGCAGAGAATGTGCAGTCCAAGCTTCTTTGAAGGCCTGAACTCCCCGGAAGGCAAGGATGGGGTCTTGTGAGGGGCTGGTCTAAAAACCCTTCAGGGACTGTAGGATGCCAAGTAAGAAGGCGGACAGGCTGGGGTGGTTCCCACCGGCGCCCCAGGGCCCTCGCTGATTGCCGTGACCTAAAGGAAAAGACACTGGGCATCCCAGCTTGCCATGCTCCTTGGCCTTCTTCCCTGTCCCCAAAGCTCCACTTAGTGCCCTTGCACATTCGAGAGAAGCCTGCTGGAGACCAGGAACCCCAAACACGGCGCTGGGAGTGAGGATGCCCTCACTGAATAGGTGACTGTGCAAACTTCTTCTTTAGAGACCTTGAAGATGAGCATGTACAACGTGTAACTGCATATATTGCACAGAGTGTCTGTGGAGGTTAATTGGTGGTCGAGTCTGACTAGCAAGGAAGGCTGTCTGACATCAAGTTATATCCACCTTTTCGGATCATAAGAATCCTTCCTGCAAGTCACCATCGTCCATGTCTACTTTCCGGGACAAGGACAGGGCTTCCCTGGGGGGAGAGGTTCAGGTCACTCTATCCAGCTGCCAGGTGGGAAGCCCATTGGGGAGGACTCAGGAAGTCCTGGGGAGAGAGGGCTGCTGGGAAGAGGCAGGAAAATCCATTCCCTGGGAAGACCGAAAGAAAAATAAGGAGGAGGGGTGATCTGGCTGCAGAGGAAAGCAGGGTTCTGAAAGAGAGCCAGCGGACCACCTCCGGGGCCGAAAATCCCTTCCTAGAGGCACCAGCCCACAGACGACAGGCACCCGCACCGTCCCTGCAGACCCCGCTCTGTGAACGTCACCAGAACATCCCAAAAGGCGTTCGGACTGAAGAGAGAGGAAAGGCACACAGATACAACTAATAAAATGAAAGGATGTATCTCTTCCCGTTCAGGCAGTTGAAGGTGATGAAAGACAGCTGTGTATAATCCTCGATACCTAGAGCCACGACGCACGGGGACAGATCTCTACGTGAGACCGTGTTATGGCGATGCGTTCCTCTTACGCAGTACTTCCTCGGTTAAAAGAAGGAAGACGTGTTTCCCTTGAAAACTGCCTTAGAACTTAGTTCTAGCTCTGCCTTAGGATTACAATTAAGCCTTTTAATCTCTGTCCTTAAAGTTAAGCACCTTCGGGAACAAGCTGGATATAAATAACCACAAATAAACTCTCCGCTTCGGGTCCTCCATTCATTCAGGGTGGTTGTCTCCATCCCCTTCCTCCAGCCGACAATCAGGAGAGAAACGTCCATGGCACCCTCTGATAGTGTCTGTCCAACGGTTGGCGCTGGGTCGCGGGGGGTCGGCAGTGCTCCGCCCGGGGAGGGGAGTGCCCAGGGGGTCGCTCTGTCCTGTGCCCTTCGGGTCCCTATGTTAAACCAGGACAAGGGATGGGAAAGTCCCCTGCCCCTTCCCTACAAAATGAACCCTAGCAGCTGCAGGTGCTTGGCAGAGCCCTCCAGGGGGCGAGCGTCCGCTGCGCTAACTACCATGTCGTGAATGACCGCTCGGCATTTCACAAGCAAGGAAGCATTATATAATAAGACCCTCAGAGTGAAATGTCAGCGAGGCCCGGGACAAACCCAGCTGCCTGCCCGCTCCCCGCCATCAGCGCTCCGGATGAGGCAGCTTTTCTGTGTCTGCGCCAAACCCCACTCGACAGGAACTAGCCGACACAAAAGGCTTTTGTACCACAGAGTTTGGGTCATGACGTCATGGATGAAATCCAAGTTCAAGGGTGTTAGATATTAGCCATTTTACGTTGCCAGCAGAATGGTCACGCTGTTCTAAGCGGTGCACTCCCTCCCCTCCTACAACGATGTTTACCAAGGCACTGACGTTCTCTTTCATTTTTCCATGTGGTCCTCTTCAGTGAACCCAAGAGAGAAAAATCGCCTATGATGAACAGCTTAAAATAATCCCACAAAGAAACTTAAGCCTTTCTCACATCTGAGTTGGGCCATGAACGAGAATCAAGATCGACGGACACACACCAGGAAAACAGCCCTAAGTTTCTGGAAGAGGGTACTTGGAAATGGACTATGTCCAGTGTGAACTCTGGCCATGCGTCAGCCTTCTCCCTTCCTGGAGGGGTGGGAGGGTGGGGGGATCAGCTAAGAGGGAAAGGGGGAAGCGAATTCATACTGTGCTCCTGTTAGCCTGCAGTCCTTCTTGACGCCAGCAGGGGGCAGCCCTCACTGGCCATAGTCAATCTACACATTCCACACAAAAAGTCTGTGACTCCAGCAAAGTTTGCAACACCAGATCCTCACTGCAGCCTTAAAGTGTGCATCTAAGCCCAAAACGGGAGAATGGATATGCTCGCCACCCCAGAATCTCTGTGCGCATGCCACACGCTTCCACGCAGGGTGCTGTCCCCAGTCACCCTGGAGCCACAGTCATGGTTAAAACCACAGCAGCCATGATGTGCCAACAGATGCTGTAGTCCATGGGTATCTATCAGTTATGCTTCGGTAGGACGATTTCGAGACCAAGGTGTTTCAAGATGACAAAAAACCCATAAGAGGCAACAGAACCTTGTATTTCTAGACACTGCACGTCTTCCAATAACTCAAAGGAAAGTTTTGAAATCTTATTGTGATTTGACCCATCAAATTATCAGATTTTTAAAAGACATTTATTTAGTTTTGAGAGACAGAGCATGAGTAGGGCAGGGGCAGAGAGAGAGGGAGACACAGAGTCCGAAGCAGGCTCCAGGCTCTGAGCTGTCAGCACAAAGCCCGATGCGGGGCTCAAACTCATGAACTGCAAGATCATGACCTGAGCCGAAGTTGGAAGCTTAACCGACTGAAACACCCTGGAGCCCTATCAGATTTTTTTAAAAATCTTAACTTCAGGAACAAGAAAACAAACCGGATGAGGAAGATTGTTTCTTCATAACATAATTCATGTTTATATCATTGTTACACTTAAAAAAAAATCTAACCACAGACTGGTCTCAGAGAAGAAACCAAAACATTAAAGAAAAGTGTTACTCCACTGACTACAGTTAAGGCACCTCAGGAGGTTCTGTAAACTCACAAAGGATATCCGTGAAAATACGTCTCTTGCCGCCTCTCTGCCACAAATATTTCCTAAAACAAACCTCATTATAGGATTTACACATTGAAATTATAAACTGTAATATAAGAACCAAAGAGTCGAAAAAAGTGTCTCTGTCAGACTTGAGGAATCTTGTTGAAAGAAACAAAAATTATTTTTCTATTGGCTGAAATTTTCTTTATAGAAAGAGCAGAAACTAAGAAGTCTGCTTTATATAAATGGAAAAATGGGAATAGACATCATCACACCTTCTAGTACTTGAAACAACAGATGTTGGTGAGGATATGGAGAAAGGGGAACCCTCTTGCACTGTTGGTGGGAATGCTAACTGGTGCAGCCACTCTGGAAAACAGTAGGGAGGTTCCTCAAACAATTAAACATAGAGCTACCCCAGGACCCAGCAACTGCACCACTCAGTATTTACCCAAAGGAGACAGAAATGCCAATTCGAAGGGGCACGTGTACCCTACTGTTGTAGCAGCGCTATTGACAATAGCCAAAGTATGGAAAGAGCCCAAATGTCCATCAACTGATGAATGGATTAAGAAGATGTGGTTTACATATGCAATGGAATTTTACTTGATGATCAAAAAGAATGAAATCTTGCCGTTTGTAACATCGTGGATGGAACTGGAGGGTATTATGCTAAGTGAAATAAGTTGGCCATAAAATTATAAGTATCATATGATTTCACTCATACGTGGAATTTAAGAAACAAAACAAGTGAATATAGGGGAAGGGAAGGAAAAATAAGATAAAAACAGAGAGGGAACCATAAGACACTCTTAAACAAAGGACAAATTAAGGGTTGCTGGAAGGGGAGTGGGGTGGGGGGATGGGCTAAATGGGAGACGGGCAGTAAGGAGGGCACTTGTTGGGATGAGCACTGGGTGTTACACGTAAGTGAGAAACCATGACTGTGCTAATGTTAACTCCCTTGGATTTAAATAAAATTTTTCTAAAAAGTTCAGTAACTGCTAAATATTAACTTGAAATTTCACCTAGAAGTAAATGGAGAAAACACTGTTTCTTTGGTCTCTACAATTTAATGCTCATCCTATTATGAAAAGATTATTTAAATTAAGCAAAATCATAAGGTTCCTGTATTTAAACATGTATTGTTTTATGCTAAATAATCTTCTTTACTCTTTGACTTCTCATTTCAAATGCTCTTTCAATGAAGTACTACTGTGCTCAACGCCATTAGATTACCTCATTACTTTGGTGTTTCCCAGTCTGTGTAAAACTATAAGATGGGGGTTATTTCATAGCTAGAGAAAAGCATCTTTTTAGCCTAACTATCATTATTACTTCCAGCCTGGATCTAAAAGAAAATGATTGCTAAACACTAAATTCTGTCTAAATTCAACCTTAACCAAAAAAAAAGTCTGAATATCAGGTTTAGATATTAGAACATGCCTACAATGTAAACATAACTACATTTCACAGGTCTTCTGTGTTTGAATAACATTAGTCTAACTTGAGGAGCAAATGATCACTCATGTTAGCGCTCTGGCGAATGTTAAGATTCATCACCTAATGTTTTGACTTTTTTTGACAAATATATGAAACATTTGCTTAACAATGTCATCGTACATTCTTCTACAAAGGCTCTCTGCCAATAACATTCACATCTTCAATTCTTTAGACATTAAGCGCATCCATTTTTCATGCTAGATATGTAAACAACTAACTCAAGTTTCAAACAGATTACATGTTCACTTCTCTTCGTGTGGTTGATGCTCATTGGGATTTATGCTCATTGTCAACCCCATGCTCCTCACTCTGGCCAAGGATGTAGCTGTACCACTTCTATCTGGAGGCTCCCACTCTAACGGAAGTAAGTAAGAGGATGCTGATCAAGAGATGTTCACTTCCGTCTGCCCACCTCCTGTGTAGCTGGTGCTCTTCCATCCATGATCAGACACACCTACTGACTGACTTGACTGGGCTTTTTGTCCCTGGGGACAAATTTCTGTCCCTGGTCTAATTTCTGACGTTTACTGTGCCGACCTGCATTTTTGGATTATGGAGCCCTGCCTGTTCCATTCTACCGAATTTCTTGGGGTCTGACTCACTGACTGCGCTTTGGCTCATCAACTTTCTCCTACCTGTCAGTTCTCATGCATCCCGTCTCCTGGGCATCGGTTCTGATATTCAGAGGAAGTGGAGTCATCCCAGGCAGGGGGAGTTGACTTGCCGGTGTCTCTTTCGTCTTTGCAGACCCTTGAGGACCCCGTGAGACTGCACGGTGAGATTCCAGCTGCGGAAAGGACTAGACTCTAAAGCCAGATGGACCTCACTATTGGGGGCTGGAGAGGATCTTGGCTACTTTTTCTTCCAAGTTTTGGTAACACTTCTTCTTCTTTGTAGAAGGAGACCAATTCTGGAGAACTGGAGGGTCCAGAGTAGAGAAGGCAGGAATTTTCCTCTGCCCACCACCCACTGCTGTCCTTCAGAGGAGCCAGCTTTATGCAAGGGTCCCAGGTTCAAATCCCCACCTACCGCCAAATGGCACATTCACTTGTTTCATGACTTTCTTCAGGTTTTTCCTCAACCAAGAATTCATCCTCTCCCTTCCTGTCAAGAAAACTGTACCCCACATTCAAGACCTACTTCTTAGGTCACCTCTGTCATTAATCTTTTGTTGACTACCTCACACCCTCTTACTTTCCTAAAATTCTTCCTACCAACCATGTGAGGCATTGGTTTGATTAACATGTGATTGCTCCACAGTCCTTTTCCCCAGCAGAATTCTAAGGTCCTCAGTTAGAGTGACTTGAATATGCTTCTCTGGTACACATGTTTTCTCTTGCCATTCATCTCCCGCTGTTGGGCTCCGGACCTTCCCACCCTACCGACTTGACTAACTTCTAAAAGACCGTAGGCTCACTCAACTACTCCTTCTCTGAGAAGTCCACTGTCTCCTTCTCCACTCCTAAAAAGACTTGATCAGCATCCGCTCTGTGCCATGACTGGACATGCCTCTACCAAGGGAGCTTTTTGTATCCGATATGCACACGACTTTTCTCCTCCTCTGGACCTCTCGAGAGAAAAGGTTCTGTCATATTTATCTTTGTATCCCTCTGCCTCTCCCACAGCCCAGAATCAATATCTGCTTCATTGTCTGAGAATCTGGAGTCTGGTGTCAAAGCCAAGGTGGCACCAGAGGGAGAGTCAGCCATCCTGCAGGGGCGAGGGGAGGCCGTGTTATCGGGCAGGGGCGGCACTTAGGAATCTCACCCTGCTGCGGTTCCCCGGCCAGCCAGGGCTGGAAATCCCTGATAAGCATTTGTTATCTCATTTAGTCCACTTGCGTTTACAGAATTTATCTTGTTACTTGTAGCAGAAGTTTCCTTTCAGGGCCCATCTAGCCCTTTACAGAGACGGTGGGCTGATCTGATTGGAGAGACTTGAGTACAAAATTAGGACACCAGCAAGGAGAAGCCAGGCCTTCTGGTGACACCAGAACCATGTCGTCAGATGCCTTCAACCTGAGCAGATCATGCGGGAAAACTCACAGCTCTATGTCTTTTATACTTCCTTTGTAGGATAGCCACATGGTGCCTTCATTCAGAGAGCCTCAAAACCTTTTAATTGTGACCTCATTTGGACAAATCTTAACTGCCTCAACAGAAAGGCTTTTAAATGGGTGTCTCTGGTTCATTTAAAACGATCTACATTATCATTGTTGAGGAGCAAAAAAAAAAAAAAAAAAGCTCAAGTTTTCCTTGGTGACCTAGGGGGGGAAATACTTTCTTTGCCCTCTGCCCATCATTAATTTCCTCATCGTCTGAGTCAGAGTCACAAACACATTTTCCCCACTGCCTTCCGTTCCCTGCCCGAAGTCCCAGACCTCTGTTTTGCAACGTGCTTCTGAAACAGGCATCTGTTGGTGGCCATGTCTGGACGAGAGCCACTCGGAACATGAGGATAAGTCCTACCACCTGGGACGACCTGTTGCCATGCCAGCCGGTCACCCCTGTAGACCAGGGGTCAGCAAAGGATGGCCCACGGGCCAAATCCAGACCGGTGCCTGTGTCTGGAGGAACGTGGAGCCTTTGCAGGTGGCCTGCGGGCATCTTTGTGCTACAAGAGCACAGCCAAGTAGGAAGACAGGACCACCGAGCCTGCAAAGCTTACGGTATTTGCTCTGTTGTCACAGAAAAAGTCTGTTGACCTCTGTTCCAGGAAGGAGGAAAGAGGAAGCTGGACAGTTTTATCAGGAGCTCGGGCCATGTTTTCAGATGTTTACAGTGAGGCCTACAAGAGCAGCCGAACCTTCCACCAGCCATTTTTATTCATGTGACAGCCAGATAGGGCCTCTCTTCGAGACCCTCCTAATTTTCTAGACATGATCACGTTTGGCTCACTGGCATCTTCCTGTCCAGAGTCCTGTATTCATTCAGGGAACGCCAACCAGGCCCTTCTGGGTCCTCCTGGCCTTGCTCAAGCTCTTCCTGGCCGCTCAGGCTGCACTCCCTTTGGTTCCCATCACATAAAAGCTCCGTTCTGGATGTCTGGGTGGCTCAGGCAGGTGAGTGTCTGACTCTGGGCTTCAGCTCAGGTCACGATCTCATGGTTCATGAGTTCGAGTCCCACATCAAGCTCTGTGCTGACAGCTTCAGAGCCTGCTTGGGATTCTCTCTCTCTCTCTCTCTCTCTCTCACAAAAATAAACAAACATTTTTTGAATGACTTTCTCAATATCCTAATGTTTTTCCAGCATCTTCCCTTTCAAACTGTGACAGATCCACAAGGTCATGAAGAGGATGGCGAGAAGGAAGGTCATGACATCACCGGACCTCCCGGTCACGAACCTTCTCCTCTCCACGCCCCTGCTGTCTCCACGCGGGCACTCGGCCCATCCAGCCCAAATCCTAAAAGGAAAGATGTCTGCATCTCTGTATGCACCCCTGGAGGTCTTCAAGTTAAGTAACAAATCACCAGTGGCTCGTTCTATGCGGCAGGGCAGAACGGCTCCATCCGTTGCTCTGGGCGCCACTGCCGGCCGGAGCCCCCTAGGGCAGCTGACATCCACGTGACTCACCCCGCACAGGAGCACCCCAGGCACCTCACTTGGCCTTAAGCACAGGCAGAGCCCAGACGCCCAAAGGGCAGTCCAGTGTTACGGTCTATGGCTAACAGCACAGTAAAAGACGATATGGGGACCAGCTTCCGAGGGGAAGAGACTGGTCTGGATGCTGAACTTTTCTACTTCTAACTTCCTGTATTTCAGGACGGTGAGGTCACCTCCCTGCCCCTCACCTTCTTATTTGAAAAGAGAGAATACCAGTGTCTCGTTCATTGGATGGCTGAAAGATTCGATGAAAATAAATGTACGTGCTCGATACATTGTGTGATATGAACCAGTCACTCGAGGGTACCTGCGTGACTTAGAAGTGCACGCTACATTTAATGTGCATGTGCTGGCATGGCTTTCAGCAAAAACCATTACCTACCACGTGGGAATATGGACTATAAGGATCAAAAACAAGATGGTCCCCAAAGCCATGTGGACTACCCTATAGGGTTGCCCATAAAATGTCCAAAGAGCTCTTGGAACTGAATTCCAGACGTGAAGACACAAGTGCTTTCCTACAGCATAAAGAGAGCCGATGAATAAGGCACAAGCAATGTTCACATTTCCCCTCATTTTAGTTTGGCAATTACAGAGGAGGAGCGCTTTAGCCTCCAAAACCATTTACTAAATTAACTGGAGAAAGGAGGGGTGCTTCGGTGGCTCAGTTGGTTAAGAGTCTGACTCTTGAACTCAGCTCAGGTCACGATCTCATGGTTCATGGGATTGAGCCCCATGTCAAACTCTGCAGTGACAGGATGGAGCCTGCTTGGGATTCTCTCTCTCTCCCTGCCTGCCCTTCCCTTGCTCATTCTCTCTCTCTCTCTCTCTCTCTCTCTCTTTCTCCTTCTATCTCAAAATAAATAAACTTTTTAAAAAATGGAGAAAGGAAGACAAACTTCCAAAAGTTACATGGGAATCTAGGATTGGCAAGGAATAACACAGATCATGGGAACGAGTCTCTAGAAAGTTACAGGAGGAAAGACATCTGGTAAACAATGCATCAGCCACGGCATGGCTGCCAAATCGAGTCCCTTACCCATGTCTGAATTATGAAGGGAACATAGATCTAGTTAAATGGATTGGGGAAGGGAAAGAGGAGAACATGTAAATTTTGGTCAAGGAAAAACATATCTTATGGAAATGTATTCTCCTTAACATCCCCAAGGACATGTATGTTTGCTGGTCCCAGTGCTTGAGGCATGAAATTCATCAGGGACAGAAAAGGTCTCCACTGGAGAC
>NC_043709.1:131041563-131064477 GCF_006229205.1 Suricata suricatta | reverse complement strand
AGACAGACAGACAGACAGAATCCCAAATAGGATCTGCACTGCCAGCACAGAGCCCAATGTGGGGCTTGAATTCACGAATCATGAGATCATGACCTAAGCCAAAATCAAGAGTGGGATGCTTAACTGACTGAGCCGCCCAGGAGTTTAGATTATCAATATCTTCATCAAGTTATACATTGTTCCCAGAAGAGCCCCAAACCCTGGCCTCATAAAGGTCATTGTTTTAAAGAAAAAGACAAAATAAAGAAAAATGAGGATGTATAGGTGCATAGCAAGTTGATGACATACACAGGGGAACCTAGTTCATAGCACCTACTCAGTAACCTAACTGCTAATTGATTCCAAATCCAAATGGGAATCACTTCACTGGGTCAGATTCAAGACTGAATGAACACCCTATTCTATGGCCAACAATGGTCCCCGAAGAAAACCATGATTATCCTTCTGTTCACATCTGTATTCCAGCCAACAAAGTCACAAAACAATGGCGCTTAAGAACTTGGGGTACATAGGGGCGCCTGGGTGGCTCAGTTGGTTGAGCATCCAGCTTTGGCTCAGGTCATGATCTCACAGTTCGTGGGTTCAAGCCCTGCCTCAGGCTCTGTGCTGACAGTTAGCTCAGAGCCTGGAGCCTGCTTCAGATTCTGTATCTCTCTCTCTCTCTCTCTGACCCTCCCCTGATCACACTGTCTCTCTCTGTCTCTCAAAAATAAAAAAGCATTAAAAAAAAAAGAACTTGGGGTATGTAAAGAATATTCAGAAAACATGGAAAGACTGTGAGGCCAGTCAAAAATCACCCATTACCAAAGAACATTTCACATACATGTGATTAATCACTTTGGGAAATGCTGCCCAGAAAGAAAACCTATAGGTAATTTGTACCCAACTCTCCCACTGAGAAGAGCAAAAAAGGCAAAATACAAAATGAAAAAAATTTTAAATCAAAATAGTGAGAAAAAGTATCTGGGAAAAGATGAAAATTTAAAGAGGTGGGCTCAGCATTTGGGATCAGTTTTACCTAAAAGATGCTTGTCAAGGCCAAAGAAGTATCTGAGAGGCTAAGCATCGTGTTAGTAGCTTAGAGGATCAGAAGTCAAAGCCGAGAGCCCACCAGGGATAGGTGCTCTGGTAAGCCGCTGTATTTTGCACCAAACAGAAATAAATCAGTCTTGAAAGGACTGCAATCCAGCTTTGAGCCATCTGGGCCACCCAGAAAAATATCAAGCCCTGAAAATGGACTAAAACAACCCCCGATGAAATCCCTCAAGTACCTTACAGAAACACCCCAAACTTTCTCTGGCAGAAAAGATCATTGTAGGCTTTAAACTATTTCTACATCAAATGTTTAATGTAATGCTCATCACGCAATCAGAAATGACCAGTCACAGAAGAAGAGAAGAGAAACGATAAGAACGGCCCCAGTGGGGCTCTGGGTTGGAATGATCAGATACGGCCTTTAAAATAAGTATGTCTCTTGTACTTGAAAAAAATAAAAAATGTTATTAAAAACTTTGCAAAACAACTGAACATTCTAAAAAGTTACAGAGCAGATTGGAAAAAGAACCAAATGGAAATTCAAGAACTAAAAAAAAACCACAATAACAGAAATAACTCAATGGATGACTTTAACAGCAGATTAGACCTGACTGAAATGAGAATTTGTAAACTGTAATAGGTTTGGAATGAGGTATGGAAAGGCAAAAGTTGGAATAAATAGAAGAGAGACAGGAAACAGAATATGGAGAGATTTTCTAACACTGCAATCCTAGAAGGAAAAGTGAGTCAAAGCAATTTCAGAAATAATGAATCCACAAACTCATGAAGTTCTACGAACCTCAGGCAGAAAAAATAAGAAATTCACTGTGAAATCATTATATTAAAACTACAGAAATTAAAACTTAAGTTAAGAGGAAAATCTTAAAAGCAGTCGACCATAAAAGATTACCTTTAGAGGAACAACAGTTAGTAATACCTTTAGTGGAACAACCGCAGCAATGAAAACCAGGAGACAATGGGAGCTGTCTTCAATGGACTGAAAGAAAATCACTACCAACCTACAAGTCCATTCCTGCTAAAAATATCCTTAATAATGAGAATGAAATCACTAATTTTCAGACAAACAAAAACTAAGAGAATCCTTTACTGGCAGACCCACACTTATGAAGATACGAATGAGTGTCCTTCAAGCAAAAGAAAAGTAATCCCAGATGGAAGATCAAAGATACAAAAGGAAGGAAAAGTGATCAGAGTGGAGGGCCCAGCAGGCTGAATTCCGTGCCAGCATGTGATGCTGAAGAACTACGCAGAACTGATTTACAGGGTGAAGTCATCTTGCCCCTATTCTAGTTGAAATTATACCTGGCAATCTTCTGAAAAAAAAAAAAAGTTTAACCTTGTTTTCGCATGGAATCTATTGTTTATTATTTTGGACTAGAGAAATATTAGATGCCATGAAGAAAAAACAACATATTTTACATGGTTTTTAAAATATAGATGGCCAAAGAAACAACTTACAAAGTCATAACTGCGAGGAAGTATTTACAACAGTTTATCCGCTAAGATCAGGTTCAGCTGGGTGCGGAGTGGGACCTAGGGGTGCAAAGAGGTGGAGTAGAGGGTTCTTTTGAGGTTTGAGGTACTACTTCCCTCATTAAACCACATATTTAAAAAATCTTTTTAATGCTTTTTATTTATTTTTTTGAAAGACAGAGAGAGACAGCGTGAGCAGGGGAGGGTCAGAGGGAGAGGGAGACACAGAATGTGAAGCAGGCTCCAGGCTCTGAGCTGTCAGCACAGAGCCTGACTCAGGGCTCGAACCCACAAACCATGAGATTATGACCTGAACCGAAGGCAGACGCTCAACCGACTGAGCCACCCAGGTGCCCCTAAGCCACATATTTTTAATTGATAAAAACAGATCATGAATTAAGAAAGAAAAGCTAAGAGTAAGTGTTCGCTGAATGTAGAGTTACTATTTGGTCTGGCAGCCAGTAGCTTTTTGTTTCCGGTTATGTGAGTTGAAACTATATCATAAATGCAAATTTCTGATATTTATACTACCAGAGTAACATAAGGAACAGCCTTTTCCCAGTGGTTTAAAACAAAACAATTTAATACTTGTATTTTTAGTATAATTTAATATTTCAGCACAGACTACGTGTCCCTTAATGTCCCTGCTAGCCTTAGAATTCTAACATCCATCCTAAGTGCTCTAAGAATGATCACTCCTGGGGCACCTGGGTGGCTCAGTCAGTTAAGTATCCGACTCTTGATTTCAGCTCAGGTCACGATCTCGTAGTTTCATGGGTTTGATCCCCGCATTGGGCTCTGTGGGATTCTCCCCCTCTCTCTGCTCTTCCCCCACTTGCACTGCCTCTGTCTCTCTCAAAATAAATAAATAAACTTAAAGAAAACATAATATCACTCCTTAATTATTGGGATAGAAGTCCTTTGTCCTAAGGGTAGGCCCAGGGGGCTGCCAATGGCTCTATTCCATTGCTCTCGAAGGACATCACTGCCGAACAGAATTACTCCATCAACAACGGGGCTGTGACGTGTATTCCCCCTCAGTGTATTCCTGTCTCATGCTCATTATCTACTCCGCCAGTTCCCTTTATTTCAAAGTATTAGTAGAGCACATCCCTCTGCTCTCTTAAAGCTGCCAACCTGAAATGATAGTTAGTGTCAATGGCTTAACTGAATCGGTTCGGGATTGTTCTCTGTAGGCAAGAACAGCTGAATGGTAAAGCAGACATTTGGCATCAACTGAATTTTACTCACCGAGAACGTCATGGCTGCCGGCAAAAGTGAGGCAGAACGGAGTCGGCGGCGGGCACTCACTCACCTGTCGGAGTTTGGTTCCCACCATGGAGGCACTGCTGTCAAGTACAAACACCACGTTCTTGGGCAAGGGAGGCAGGTCTTTGGGGGCAAAGTAGTGTACGAAATAGCCATTTAGAACCTGGTGGCGGGAAGAGAAAGGAAAGCTGGTAGTACCCAGGGTTGGTGGGCAAACCAGCTAAAAGGGACAGTCTCCGTAACTTCTGAAAGTGAGAGCGTGAAGCAGGCTCCACGACCCCAGCAAACGTATCTACCGTCCTGATCCCTCCAAGGGAACGAACTGCTAACTTAATCTGTATAAAGATAATATCATCCCTTAAAAACTTCTTGACTATGTTGACTAACTTATCTTGAATGATCCACCCCCTTATGGCCCTCGGAATTCCTGCTTCCTTCAGTATCTGGTTTTTACGAGATGAGGTGGCAGTTGTCTACATTCACATGCAGACACATCTTAATATTCCCACCCTGTCTCTGGAGCAATAAAACCTAAAGGGAAATGAGCCATGCACCAGACTCTCTTAATTAAAATTGAAGATGAGCTAAAATTCTAACTTCATCTAAAACACCGCAGGGAAAATTATATTACAGATTTCATTTGCTCTGTGGATGATCGATGCAGGAAATGGATACCCTCAACCTCTAGGAAGGGAACACCCAAGCCCCCTCTGAGACATATTTTAGGGTAAAATGAATTTCTAAGAACCAGAGAGTTCTCCCTCCCTTAGGTTAAGAACTGGAATCCCTCGTTCTGAGTCTAACTACAAGTATCAAGCATCTGACGGGAAATGGCACCAAGGAGCCCGTTACCTGAATGTCCCCAATGCTCTGCTCCCTGTTGACATCATACCGAACGATGAAATCTCCCAAAATGCCATTCTGGGCGATCTTGGCCTGTTGTACCACGGTAGGCTTAAAAATAATTTTGGCAAAAGTGTCGTTTTGGTTGATAACAGTAGAAGGAGGTGGGCCGGAATCATCTGCAAACAGGCGCAATCAAAATCAATCAATAACATAATCAATAACAGATCAGTATTTTCCTGAAAGGAAACTGGGCTGTTCATAGGCACAGAGGGTTAGACTTTATTGGAAATAGGTTTATTTTCCATATGAACTTAACAGACTTCACACTGATAATATATCACCATGCAAGAGAGGGTAGATATGTCACCTTTATGCCTTCTTTTTCATCCTTTATATGAATTATATAGACATACAAAAACAGAGAGAACAGCAAAATGAACCTCCATGTACCCTTTACCCTACTTTAACGATTATCCACCTTGTACCAATTTTTTACCTGTTTTCATGAATTCCCTCACCATCTTTTGCTAGAGTATTTTAAAACCAATCCCAGACATCATATTTCACCTGTAGACAGTTTAGTATGTATCTCTATTTTTTTTTTCACATAACCACAAACCATCATCATGAGTAATGAAACCAAGGTCTGATGCCATATGATCCTTGAATGCTCTGTCTGTGTGGAAAATTTCGTGATTCTCTACAACATGTCTTGGTATGGCCGATCTGTTTGAATCCAGATCAAAGAAAGACTGCACATCACACTGGGTTTATGTTTCTTAAATCTCTTTTAATCAACAAACGTCCCCTCCCACTGCCTATCTCCTAAAGCTATGTCACTGTGTTGTGAAACGCTAGTCACCCATTTTAGGAGATCTCTCACATTCTGCATTTCGTGATTATTTTCTTGTCATCTCTTTTAACTGGCTCCTCAGTTCCTGGTTTCCATCCTTGGCTCACATCACGACATCTAGGGGAACTAGAAAAAATACCAATATCCAGGCCAAGAGCTCATTTATTTAATTGGTCTGACACACAGCCTGGGCATTAAGACTTTAACATTCCCCATAGGAGTCTAACATGCAGTCAAGGTTGAGAACCCCAGCTCCATCATCTGTATTTTCCTGTGTCCCAGCAGGAAAGTGAGGGGCTTGGTTAGACTCAGGTCAGTATTACCGACAAGAACACTTCACGGGGGATGCTGAGTACTTACCACGTTTTCAAAGCAGAAGTATATGGTATCCAGTTGTAGTAAGAAAGATGGCAGGCTCCCACATGGTCTATCTGATCAGCCCTAAGAAGGCTCCTCCTTGACCTTTCCCTTGATAGTTTTACCAGTCACTGACGAGGTTTGTCTGGGTCCACTATTTAATTAGAGTTGCAAAAGGATGGGGTCTAGTTCGGTCATTCCTTCCATATGGAACTCTTTCACACAAAAACACCTTTCCCACACTGATCATTTGGTTGCCCTAACATACTGTTTGTCCAGAAAGTTGATGGTTCTTCTTATTTATTTATTTTAATTTTTTAAATGTTTTTTTAAATTTATTTTTGAGAGACAGCATGAGCAGGGGAGGGTCAGGGAGAGAGGGAGACACAGAATCCAAAGCAGGCTACAGGCTCTGAGCTAGCTGTCAGCACAGAGCCTGACAAGGGGCTCGAACCCACGAACCGCAAGAACATGACCTGAGCCAAAGCCAGATGCTTAACCGACTGAGCCCCCCAGGCACCTCGATGGCTCTTTTTAAAGATGCAATGTCTTCCCCAGCACAAATCTTTGAATATAAGTTAGAATTACAGAAAGCTCAATTCATAAATGGATTTTACATTATTGGTGAAAAATCAGTGGAAGGACAGATTAAGTAAACCATAGCCCATTTTTACTCCTGACCTTCATTTTCTGTTAGAATGGAGAACTATTTCGCAGACTTCCCACCTTTACATATCCAAACACCACCATGTGTACATACTTAGCAACCGAAATTCAGATTTTTTAGCTCTGCATGCACCAAGAGGAATATAAAAATAAATAGAGACTAAATAAACATCAGTATAGGTGGAGACTTTATCCGGATACTGAATCAAGGCCAGGCTTAAAACGGCTGCAAGGCATTTGATTATTTTTTAAATCTATTCAAGTTGATACCATAGCGTGAGCTGACCACCCATCTTCCGTCGCTAATTAACAAAATAAGACAGGAAATAAGGCATGATGTGCCCATGGTAATTTGTGCTTAAAAATAAACTTCCTTTTGCTAAAGGTTCATGAGACATTAAAGTCGAAGGAAGTTTAAACATTTCCTTGAACAGAACAGAACATTAGTTTTCAGGGACAGTTTAGGTGTAACTTGAACAGGCACCACAGGGCAGAAATGATTCTTCTATTATTTGCCCCCATCAAGGGTTGGAGTTTTGGGTGTGACCAGAAAGCCAGTAAATAGATTTCTTTCTCGTAGGAGAGGGTCATATGAAAGATAACATGCTTCCCACAGATCTGTGCGTCTGCAGAAAGACCTGGGGATACGTCAACCGCACATTTCCAGTTCACTAACACAGTCAAGGACCCCTGAGAACCACTAAAGAGGAGGAAGGAACAAAGGCTGAAAATGGAAAGGTCCTTGAAACGGAAGGAAGATGCGTGCTCATCAGGGTCCATCCCACATCGCTGATCACTGGTAAAGCACCACAAGTGAGAGGCTGGTGACACAGCTGAGAATTTGGAATCCTGAATGAGGCAGAAGGACCTGCTTTCAATATTGGCTCTACCTCTTATGACCCATGAGATGTTGAGCAAGTTACTGAGCCTTGGTGATCTCATCTGCAAAATGGATTCAGGGTCTACCAAACTCACACTATTGAAAAGATTAAGAGATGTAAGGGACAGCAGTCCCTCCTTGTCCCCACCATATCCACATTCCAAGGTCCCAGGGGACACCTGAAACCCTGGGTAATACTGAACCCTGTGTACACCATGCTTTTTTGTTCCTGTGCATACATACCTACAGTAAAATCTAATTTACAAATTAGGAACAGTAGTGACTAACAGCAACAGGTAATAATAAAATAGAACAATTACAACAATACACTGTAATAAAAGTGATGTGCAGGTGGGTCTCTCTCTCTCAGAATATCTTCTGGTGCTGCGCTCACTCTTCTTGTGATGATGTGAGATGATTAAACGCCTCCATGATGAGATGAATCGAGGTGAATGACAGGCACCGTGACCTGGCGTGCGGCCAGAACTGAGCTCCTGACCACATGCCGGAGGAAGAAGCACCTGCTTTCAGGCCTGTGGGTGACTGTGGATAATGGTGACTGAGGGAAACGAATTCATGGATGGAGGGGAGGAACTACTGTACTTATGCCCTTCTGACTCATGGTAAGCAGTCACGCTAGCGAATGTTATTCTAAGCCTTAAAGATACATAAAAGAGCAGAAGGGCCAGGGAATTAAATGCAAGACAATACAATAGATCCAACGGGGGACACTATATGCAACAGAAAGGGGAGAGCCCCTGTCATTGACAACATCTCACAGTCATTCGGAGTGGAAACAGAAGATACAGAAAGAGTATATTCTCCATGGTTCCATTTACATAAAACTCAAGACCAGCACCACCTGCCCGCTGCAACTGACGCAAAACAGAGGTTAAGAGTTATACTTCAGAATCCTCCGTGCTTTCGTTCAACCATGAATGGTATTGGTTCAGGGGGTGGGTGTAAGGAGCATTTCAATGAGAGAGCTTTGAAGCAAGGAAAAGTCAGGATGTGCTCGTATACAAAGAGGGTGAGATCTAAGAGAAAATTTGATCTGGGCTCTTTGTCGCTGGCTCTCGGCTCTTGGGGGTGAGCACCGACTGGGAAAGATGGCAGGGAACCCCCGGCAGTCCTGAAAATACTCCACGTTTTGGCCCGGAAGTGGTTGTATGGGTGTACACACACGTGACACTTCACCAAGCCATACACACAGATGTACATGACTTATTCTATGTGTAACCCCAATGGAAAAAACAAAGATCTGAACTCATTGGGAGTTGGACCCCAGAAGAGACTGAACAAACATTCCCCAGCATGGAGCAGAATGGCATCGTCTGCCAAACGGACTCTGTTCTTTCCCTTAGGATAAGTCTGTTAGTGGAGGTATTTATATGCGGATTAGGTGTATTCAGAGTTAATTCCAGCTGGCAGAATTAGAACCAGGGTAGGGTTACTGGGAGGCATGCTCTGTGCCGTTTCGAGAAGCTCTAGGAAAGACGTTCGTGGGCATGTCATTGGACGGGTTCCAGCAAACCCTGAGTGCATCAGCCACCTGTAGGGACGGGGCTCAGCAGTTCTTGTGACATGGCCAGGGGCAGCAGCAGCACCAGCAAACTTGCTAGAAACACAGACTCTCGGGCCCACCTGGAGACTCTCAGTCAGAAACGCTGGACGCGGAACCCAGAAGTCCGTATCGTCATAAGCCTGGAAGGTGGCTCTGCTTCCCACACAGAAATAGTGGTCACGTGCATTCTGGTGAGTGCAACAAGGCGGGGCTAGGCTATCTCCAACTTCCAAATTCTCCATTGGATCTGACCCTCTTCGTATACCAGCATGTCCTGACTTTTCCTTGCCTCAAATCTCTCTCATTGAAATGCTCCTTACACTCCCCCCCCCAAATTAATACCATTCATGGTTGAACGAAGGCACGGAGGATCCAAAGTATAATTTCTCCCTTCATAATTCATTTGACTGGGCTTTTTGATAGAAGCCCTGAGAAATATAGTGTATTATTATTTTGGTTTCCTGTTGCCCTCTGACATTTGCTAGTTCATGATGAAAATTCATGAGATTCCTCTAAATGGGCTTATTTTATCTGCCCAAAGAGTGGGCTGATTCCCACTTCAGTCACTCCCCAAGAAGTCTAAATCCCGAGGCTGACTTCCACCCATCCAGACAGTCCATGTGACCTAGTGAATTTTCCACTGACTATCAAAATTTAAAAAAAAAAAAAAGTTTGCTGGGAAAAATTCCAGAGCAGTAACTCCAGAAAATAAAGTCTTCCTTTTATTAGAGAAGGAAAAAATCTTTCAATCGAGGAAGTTACTATCGGCTGCCCCACAGGGACTGACCAACGTCCCAAAGTGGACACAGCTGAGGTTTTCCTTACGTGCGCCGACGGCCACCAAACAGCCCACGAGCACAATGAGTGTTATGAGCAGGGCCCTGAGGGGGTCACACACATGTTCTAAAGATGATGAAGAACACAAGACGAGGCTTGGGAGCAGACCAAAAGAGTGCGACTCTGACCTACTTTGCTAATAAGAAACCACATGTCTTTTCCTCCTCTTGGTTTTCTCTCCTTCGTGCCCACTTGGTGGGGGGAAGAAGGCAGTGCCATGATTGCTCGGAGTCGGAGGAACCTGGGTGTCCTGACATCATCTTCCTGTTTTGATGCAAGCATCAGAGCTCGTGTGCAAGATGACCTTCCGTGGCCCACCGAAGCCTCTACTACATCCTCGGGAAGGTTCATGAACTGCTCTTTCTCCTCCCACTCTTCCCCTACCCTCAGGTCACCAGTATCTCCAGGATGTGCTCCTCCTAGCTAGACCCTGCTATTTTCTAACAAGATACGTGTTTTCTTACAACCACATGATACTGAGGAAAGTGGGCTCTAGGATCTAATAGACTCCAAATGGCTGACTTAGTATCTCTGAGCCTCAGTTCCACATGGTTTGACTGGAGTAGATCCATGTCATGGCATCGTTGTCAGAATTAAGTGAGATCACATGTACAAGGTACCACGTGTGATGTCTGGCACACAGTAGGTATTCAATACATATTACCCTCCAGCCTCCGCCCCTTTCTGAAGTCGCTTCTTATACTCTTTGTCTAGGATGAAAGGCAACTCATGAGGGGAAAAAATACTCTTGTTAACATACAGTTCACATTTGCCATGACAGGCTTCTCCACAGGTCTGAGAGCTTAGTAAAAACAACATAATCATTATTTGGAGCAGAAAAGAGGAATCATAATAAACATTCATAATAGGGAATTCAAGAATGTTTGCAGACAGAACAATCTTTATAAAGCATAATGGAGCTGGTAGTTTCCCAAGAGCCCCCTGAAACTACACACAGGAGTTTGCATAAAAGTATACATGGAGGTATTTTTTCTGGACAGAGTGCCCATAGCTTGCTTTCACCAGACTCTCCAAGGAGTCTATGTAAGGTTAAGAATCTTACACCCACGTGCCATTGAGTCTCCCCGCTGATTCTATCTTGTAACGACAAAGCACTTCCTACATTTTAGAGAATGAAACGGATGTTCTCAGTTTTGTCCTGGAGCATGGATGTTCTTCACAAATAAACATTCTCCTCCCAGACAACCACATGGGGGAAAAATGGAAGTCAACTGCTATGTAAAATGTCTAAAGGTGAAACGATTTAGGAGCCAAGAACCATGGTGAAGGACATGAGCTGACAGCGATGACCCTTTGGGTCAACAGACAGAGGGGTTTCCTGCCTCCTTCCTGTGGCCCTCAGGCTTGCTGCTCCCAGAGAAACACGACCAACACCTGGCGCTCTACGAAATGATTTCCAAACAAACACCGCCTGCTCATTTCCCTCGAGAAAGGGGCTAAACTGTCGACATTTGTTGATGTAACCTTCTCACCTGGACCCCAGTGGGGAGATTTCTTAAATAGAGGGCAGTCCAAAATATGGTGACTAATTGGACAACCACCCTTTGATGGTAGCAATACAGACAAAATCCAAGCACACTAGTGGAGCATTCAGAGAGAAAGTGATGAGGATGTAAGGCACAGCATGGTGACAAGAGTCCAGAGCGTGGCGCTGTGTAGCTGAGGAGGGTCCATCTCAAGAGTTCTCCTCACAAGACATAGAAATTCTGTAAGTGTGTGGTGATGGATGTCAACTAGAGCTATTGCGACGATCACTTTGCAACATGTATAAATAAAGAATCATCATGCTCTATGCCTGAAACTAATATAATGTGTGAGAATTATTACACCTCAATTAAAAATATATATTGGCGAGGTCTCAAGGGAAAGCAGTAAAGTTGAGGCAATAAAGATGAGGAGGAATTTGGTTCAATGTCTTCCTACACCCCCTATTATCATTTTCTTATGGGAAGGGAGTTTTGTTCCCTATATTGATATATTGATAACCTATACAATAATAGGTATATTATACCCTTTTGGGAAATAGCATTATATAGACATGACCTCAACATGTGGCATAAAATACTAATGCAAATGTATAGTTGAAAGAGTTCAAATTCAACTCTCTCACGTTACAGTTAAGTGGCACTTGCCTGAATTTCTTAGAAAATTTGCCTTCTTCACTATTTCCTCGATGCTTTCTTCCTACAATAATATATTCCTGAGCCTCAGTTTTCCCTATGTGACTGACTTCTTCAGAGAAACTACGCGTGAAACAAGTCAACTACCTCACACATTCTACATGCAGTTAGCCTATAAAAGCACGTATTACCCCTTTCTGATATCGTTTTGTGTCCATGGAAGGCCTCAACTACTACCCACTCTAAATATCAGAAACTGAACCAAATGGAAGCCTACCAAAACCAGTTCCAGAACAGAAAACAAATCTAAGATCCAGAGATTTCTGTTAAATTCCTCTACATTGTCCTCTTGCACAAAAGTAGAACATGGCCTGATCACTGGGAAAGCCTTCATGGCTTCAGATTCAACCTGGCAAAACGGTTTCTTTTGTTATTTTTCAAAACTGCCAACTCTATATACCCATTAGAATGACTACTGTCAAAAACACAGAAAATAACAAAGCCTGGTGAGGATGTGGAAAAGTTGGAATGCTTGTGCACCATGAGTGGGACTGTAAAATTGCACAGCCCTATGGAAGACAGTATGGAGGTTCCTCAAAGAATTCAAAATAGAAATACTATATGATCCAATAATTACACTTTGGGGTATCTAACCAATAAAACTAGAAGCAAGATCTCAAAGATCCTATACACTATGTTTATATCAGCACTATTCACATTAGCGAAGAGTGGAATCAACCCACTGGCCTTCAACAAAACGTGGTCTGTATATTCAATGGAATACATTTCAGTCACAGAAAGGCAGGAAATCCTGTTATATGCCACAACATGGATGAACCTGGAGGCGTTACATGAAGCGAAACAAACCAGGCACCAAAACACAAATATGGACTGTGTGATTCCCCTGGCAGGAGGTATCTAAGACTGGTCAAACTCCCAGGGACAGAAAGGACAATGGTGGCTGCCAGGGTCTTAGGACACGGTGGGGCAGGGGGTGGGCAATGGGGAGATGTTGTTGAATGGATACAGAGTTTCAGTGTGGAAGCTAAAAATGTTCTGGAGATGGGTTGCACAACAACGTAAATAAACTCAACACCACTCAACTGTTCGCTTGGAAATGGTTAAGATGGTGAATTTAATGTTGCATGCTTGTGGCTACAGTTGAAAACTTTTTTAATTTTTAAAAATTGCCAACTGTAATTTCTGCCAGGGCAGTGACAAGCCTTAGACATATTTAGGTTCTGGGCATCGAGCACGGTTGCTGGGAACACAGTGAGAACTTGACAGGTTTGTTAGACACTTAACATGGAGATGACTCAACATATTGGCATGTGGCAGGGCAGACGACAAGGGGAGACTTTCAAGATCTTCATCGTGAGAGTGTTCTGGTGGGTGGGGTGGATGCTCTCGGTAACCCATGTCACATGCCACAGACACGTCTCTGGCTTCGGCCACAGCTACAGTGGACGGTGCCACATGTCCAGAACACACTCTACCTCCCACACCAGAGAACAAGAAAAAAGGAAGAGACAGAGTGAGGTCTCCCCGAGAAGAGTAGATTGTTCACCAATGTCAAGTTGAAGAGAGAAGGCCACCTCCTGGGTCTCTCTGAGCCAGCATGCTCACAGCTGGCCCGTGTCAGAACAAACAAGAGAACATGGTTCTCACATCAGCATTAAAAGCAAAACAAAACAAAACCAACTATGGAGCCAAATGATTCATACCTGAATCATTTCTGCACTGAACAATGCTGGAAGCCCTTGCATAACAACCAAATTATTATTTCCTGGCAAATGTATGCAGGCCAAACAGGGCCATTCCCTTCCAGCTGCAGACCAAGACTAGAGGTGGGGGAAGAACACAGAGCAGTAGGGAGCTAGGACCATGGGTGAACTGTCAGTCACGGTGCAGTCCTTTAATAGGGCAGAGCTGCCAGATTTAGGAATTAAAAACATGGGATTCCCAGTTAAACCTGAACTTGAGATAAACAAAAGATATTTTAGTGGAAGTATGGCCCAGAGATGTCACGGGACATCCTTGTTTACCTGAAACTCAAATTGAACTGAGCACCCTGTGTTTTATCTGGCAGCCCAGGAAAAGGAGAACATCCATGTGTTTGCAACCAGTCTTCTGGAACCAAATTCTTCCCCCTACTCCCCACCATGCACAAAAAATAAGAGCTACATCTACGTTCTGGCAAAATTAACCAATGTAAACCAGGAAGGTGTTGAAACCTAGCAGCACTTTCATTGCCAACAGTTATTTATTCCCGAGTTCACTGAACAAATACTTCCTGAGCATTGGCTCCATGGCAGGCGCCATGCTGGGGGCCTAGAATGCAATCCTAAGAGAGCCTTCACCGCAAAAGACAGAGTCTTGAGGCTAAGAGACCAAAAGAGAAAAAGATCAATGGGATTTTTTTTGACAGATTCAATCAACCCCTTATTGGGTGTTTACTGATCTACAAGACACTCTGGGAGTCTCCGGTCAGAGGGGACTTGATCTTGCAGGACCTGTGGCTTGTCCTTAACCGCAAAGCCTGCTCTGGCCAATCTCACCACCCCCACCACACAAAAGGTAATGAGGTTTGTTTCAAGTGGTTCTCTTCTTTCTAACTAAGCTTCCTTGGTTCTTAGGCTTATTTGAAGGTTAAAATTTTATAGGATGCTTCTTATGTGGGAGAACAGGATGGAGAAGCAGTCCAGAGCTGAGTTCCACCGAGCCCTACCACCTGGCTTCTGGGACACGGAGGCTCTATAACTATTAAAGCTGTCACTCTCCATCCCTTCCTCCTCAGATGATGGCAATTGTCAACCCATTTTCTGTCTCTCTGGATTTATCTATTCTGGATGTTTCATATAAGTGGAATCAGACAACACATGACCTTTTGAGTCTGGCTTCTTTCACTTGGCATAATGTTTTCAAGGTTCGTCCATGTTGTATTTTATCCATTATATGGCTGAACAATATCCCATTGTATGGTCATAACTGGATTCCTATTACCCACTCATCTATTGAGGACATTTGGGTTGTTTGCACCTTTTTACTATTGTGAGTAGTGTTGCTATTCACATACAAGTATTTGAATACTTGTTTTCAATTCTTTCATGCATACATCTAGAGAAATTTCCAGATCTTAAGATAATCCTATGTTTAACTTTCTGATGAACAATCGAAGAGCTTTCAACAATGGTTATGCCATTTTACACTCCCACCTGCAATGTATGAGGGTCTCCACATCTCTGCCAAAAGTTGTTATTTTCCATTTTTGCTTCTTTGTATTATTACAGCCATCCTAACGGGTGTGAGATGCTATTTCATTATGGTTTTGATTTGCATTTCTCTAATGACTAATGGTTTTGAATGCCTTTCATATGCTTGTTGGCCATCTATCTGTCTGCTTTGGAGAAATGTCTATTCAAAACATTTGCCCATATCTTACTTGGGTTGTTTATCTCCTTTTAGTTGAGTCATAAGAATTCTTTATATATTCTGGACACGGGATGCTTAGACATATGATTTGCAAATATTTCCCCCCATTCTGTAGGTTGTCTTCTTAGAATGTACTTTCAGAGCACAAACTGGTACTCTGCCTTTCTTCTGTGCTCTTGAGCATGGGGCCTCATCAATGATGAACCAGATACTGGGAGAAAATGAAGACAGTTATGATGGTCTCCTAGCTCCTGAGACTAAAATTTCCTTTTGATGTTGGATTACGGTGACATCAGATGAGTTCGCCAATTTTGACAAAGATGAGGAGGTGGGATTACTTAGGAATTCCAGCTGGGAGGCTTGGAACCAGAGTCTGCAGCCCACGACTACAGTTTTAGGGAACAGAGAGGTAGGAATGAAGCCAAATAACACTTGAAAATGAGTCTCCACCCCTGGCGACTCTAATTTAATTGGCATGGCCAATAGATCTACAAAATCTCCCAGTTGATCCTAATGTGCACTGATATTCAAGACCCACTGGACAAGGAGAGGAACTGTGTGAGACAGTGGGATGAAGGTGAACAGTAAGCCAGGCTTCGAAGGGTAGGAAGAGTGGTGTGGGGAAGAGTGGAGAAGAGCAGGAGAGGTCTAGGAAGCCACAGTAGGAATCAAGGAAAGGAGAGAATCTTTTGACCCCACAAATGCACAGAATGTTCATGTTTGACTTTCCCAAGAGAAGATGGAATACCTATTTTAATCAGCTCAAGACTATCCTAGAAAAACGGCACCAACCCATTGGCTTGTTGGTACTTTTCCATTTCAAGTGCCATCTATGTTGACGAGCAGAAGAAGCTGCTTATGGAAAGAGGTTATTTTTCACCAACTGTGTGAGTAATCCTGTGTTGGTCTGTATCCAACAGTAAAAACATGTCAGTAGGAAAGAGGAACGACACACAGTTTAATAAGGGTCAAAAGTCAGAGTGTGCCGAGGGTCCCTTGACAGTAAAAGAACCAACTTATTTTCAAAGGTGTTTCTGTAGGTCAAGATCTTGACGTAGTTGATGTCCCTAAAGTCTGCTGGTAAGTTCAAAGTAAGGGTTCCTAACATTTGTAGAGCATCAGAATCACCTGGGGTGCCTTTGAAAGCACAGCTGTCTGAAGACAGACAGCAAGGAGATTGATTAGCGGCTGCCCAGGGCAAGGGTGGAAACAGGGAGTGCCTGCAAACAGATCTGCGGATCTTTTTGGAGTGAAAGAAGCATTCTAAAATTGGATTGTGGTAATGGTTGCACAACTCTGCAACTGTGCTAAAAATCATCGAATTATACACTTACGATGAGCAAATTTTATGCTATATAAACTAAACCTCCATAAGACTGGTTGTTAAAAAAGCAAACAAGATAAAGGGGAAACCATGGAAGTCCTAGACCTGTACCCGTTCAATCACAGAAACATACACAAACTCGTCATTTAGCTTTACAACTAAATGGGCACGTTAAAAGCATTCATATATTATTCAGTTTCTCGTATAAATTCATAAAGTTATCACACCCAAAAATTTGGCCACCTAGGCCTCGCTCTGGTAAATTCTGATTCATGTGCTTGAGGTAGGGCTCAGTCATCTCTATGGTTTTTTTAACCTTTCCAGGTGACGAAAGGGTAGAGCCAGGTTTGAGGGTCATTCAGGTAAAGCAAAAGAGAATAAAACAGGCAAGTTACCTTATTTCTCACTTTGTTTATCTCATTCCATTTTACTCACAGCTATCAGGGATCTTATCATAAACAAAAAGTTTCTGCCAAAAATAATTGGAATCATGGAAAGGGCAGTAGTTTAGGGGCCATGGGACAACAGGAAGTTCAGGTTTTAATACAGGAAGTGAAATACCCAGCCTTGAACAAGCCACGTACACAGAATATGTATCTTGGCGTGTGTCTTCAGAACATCACACATCCCATGATGCTCTGGGAGAAGTCTTAGTTTCAAAGACTCTGTTCCACTGAGCTCATAAACCATCAAGATATTTTAGGGGAGGAGGAACTGCAGGTGGGGGGCATACGAGAAGGAGTCTTGTCTTGCACTGTAAACCAATTTATTATCTTTTAGACTTTGAACCATGTACTTGTTGCGTTCACTCTAATAATATACTAGGTATGATGCCCTGGCTTCCAAATTACATCTCACAAGATTAGTTTTTACACTGAGAAGGAACCCTAGCTATGGGCCCAATCCTGAGACACCTGATAAGTGAGACAATGAAACTGATGCCAAGATACGTTATACTGCTTTGAGCCTTTCTTTTTATTCTTACATAACTAGAGAGATCTGGAATTTGAGCTCAGACCCTCTGTATTTTGCCATCTTCTATTGACTAAGGAGGCAGCATAGTTCAGAGGGTAAGGGCATGAAGTTGGGAGTCAGCTCTAGGCCCAGATTCTGTTTCTAACACTAATTAAATAGGAGGCCTTGTTCATATTACTTAAACTCTGTAAACCTTTATCACAGATAAAATGGGGACGAGGAACACCATGCAAGAGGGTTGTTGTGAAGGTTGAAGAGATAACACAGGCAAGCACTGGGTCTCGCATCAAGCACGCAGTCATCCTAATCCAGACGTGTGTCCCCAAGGATGCAAATGGGTCCAATGGTCAGAGATTTGTTTTAAGAAATTCCAGAAGTCTAATCTCTTCACGGCAGCCAGATCTAACAGAGGAATGTACTGGCCCCGGGCCACATTCACACAGTTACAGCTCATGTTCTGGTGCAAGCCCAATTCTAATTTGATCTCTACCCTGGATTGCTCTGGGTGACACGCAACGGGATCCAGACAAACACCACAACATCCTGTGCATCTCGATGCCGGAGCCGCCATCTTGCAGGGACAGTAACAGCTGGACGGGAATGAGGAGCCAGAAGGGAACTGGTCCACCGCACCTGGCTTGGGTCTGTGCTTGTGAAATCTCCATGCTTTGGAAGGCAAAATATCTGCTTTGGTACAAAAAGCAAGGAAAACAACTCTCTTAAAAATAAACAGGTCCCAGGAGATCAATGGTCTGGAAAAATTCCTCTGAGATTCTCATAGGCCCAAAATATAAACAGTTAGCAACTTTCTCGATGAACGATCTTAATTCTTACAGCCTCCAAACATAACACACACAACCACAACTCACACTCTGAACAGTCACAGTGGTTCTGGAAATTCAGCCAAGTGCACACATTTCATTACTACATTCCCTATAAATTATGATTAGGAAAAAATGGAATTTTAAAACACTCTTTGTTATGAGTTTGGGTGTATGTTTCTTTTTCTTTGCTCATTGGCAAGCACTTAATTGGCTATCCACAGTTTAAAAGGCATTGTGTTAAGTACCATAAGAAGACATAGTAATCCGACATAGGACTGCCTTCCAAATCACTTATGAGCTAATAGGGGAGATAAGGTTTGCACAGAAAAAAGTAAATATAAGGTGATAATGATAGTGATACTTAACTATTAAGCCCTCACGAGGGGCCAAGCACTTCCCATGCACAAACACTTGCCAATGACCCTGAAACACTGTCCCCGCTCTGCAGATGTGCGAGTGGAGTCTCATAGGACCTGGGTCATTTTTCCAGGGTTCTGGTTAATAGCTGAACTGAAATCTGTCACCAACAGACATGGTGGCCAATATGACATAAGAATGGTGTATCCTATACTGTACCATTTCTGAAGGTCAGAAGCCTTGATGGCCATTTTTTTCAATGAGATCTAGATGGAGAGTGTCAAACGCCAGGCTGGGAGCGAACACGTAACAAAAGACCCAGGTCCCCCAAAGAACTGGACACACTCCAGTCTTTGAGAGAAAACTGCTTGTCACGCGGACAGTCAGGACTTGAACGGCAGGCCGGGAGAGGAAAACGCATGGTCTGTACGGTGAACTCTTCCGCACACCGGCTCCGGGTCTTGACTAATTTCACGTTAGGTTAAATCACAACATTCTTCTCTTCTCCTTGTCAGATCACATCTCTACTCTCCTTCCACGCTCATTCCTAAATATTCTTGCCACAACAGCCTTCTTGAGACCTCTGGACTCCCCCTGCAGCTCACAGGCACTGTTCACTTTCTGCATATTCACTTACCGGCCAGCACCTCCTGGCCTTCACGTCACAAATACCGGAATCTAGAGACTCCCATGCCAGTGCCGCTTTTTGACACATCTGCCTCATTATCTGATTTGACACAAAGCCTGACTGGTCTATATACAGGACAGCTCAACACAAGTGAACATTTAGGGGCACCTGGTGGCTCGTGGGTTAAGCACCCAACTCTTGGTTTCAGCTCAGGTCATGATCTCACAGACTGTGGGACTGAGTCCCACATCAGCCTCTGTGCTGACAGCATGGAGACCGCTTGGATTCTCTCTCTCTCCCTCTCTCTCTGCCCCTCCACAGCTCACGTGTGCACAGAGGCACATGCATTCTCTCACTCTCAGAAACAAGTATTTAAAACAAAAAGAGGTATAGTGGGGCATCTGGGTGGCTCAGTCCATTAGGCGTCTGACTTCAGCTCAGGTCATGATCCTGAGGTTTGTGGGTTCAAGCCCCATACCAGACTCCATGCTGACAGCTTAGAGACTGGTGCCTGCTTCAGACTCTGTGTCTCCATCCCTCTCTGCCCCTCGCCTATCTCTCTCTCTCTCTCTCTCAAAAGTAAATAAACATTTAAAAAAATTAATAAAAATAAATAAGGAAAAAGAAAACAAAGTGGTATAGGAAAAACAAGTGAACATTCAATATAAACTATCAGCTGAAACTAATATAGTAATTAAAATGATATACCAAATTTGTAATTATCATTTAAACAAACAGTGCTATTTTAAAAATCAGATTTTCAGAAAAACCTAAACTAAGAAGTCCAGGTAATGAACCAAAATGCCCATGTCCCCAATCAAACGTACAGTACATAGTTTCTCTGCTTAATTTTAAAGTATTAAAAGCATTACTTTTTTTTAAGTCTTTTTAAAGTTTTTTTTAATCTTTATTTATTTTTGAGGGAAAGAGAGACAAAGCATAAACAGGGAAGGAACAGAGAGAGAGGGAGACATAGTCTGAAACAGGCTGTCAGCACAAAGCCCTACATGGAGCTCGAACTCACAAGATCAAGACCTGAGCTGAAGTCGGACGCTTAACCAAATGAGTCACCCAGGAACCCCTTCACTACTTTATTTTAGAAAGAATCTCGCACATTGTTGAAATGTTTGTTGGTGTTAAATGTTTAATGTTTCAAAAATGGATTTTTAGAAACATAACCCTGTAATCCCTCATCCTCTAGTATAAAAATGATTATTTTATATAACTTTCTAGTCTTTTCTCAACTTCATATTTAACAAACTTGGCACATTTAACATTATAAATTTTTAATGTTTATTAATTTTAGAGAGAGTAAGACAGAGTCGAGTGGGGGAGGGGCAGAGAGTGGGAGACACAGAATCTGAAACAGGCTCCAGGCTCTGAGCTGTCAGCACAGAGCCCGATGCGGGACTCAAACTTATGAGCATGAGATCATGACCTGAGCCAAAGTCAGACACTGAACCGACTAAGCCACCCGGGCGCCCCTCATTTAACATTACAGAATGCATACAAATGTGTCTTTTTTTCCCCCCAGTCATGGGCTGGGTTGTTTTCATAACCATATTTTACTAATCACATTTGCTTGCACAGTTGAATATTTAGGATGACAGAACATTTTGCTGCTACAAATGTCATCAAACAGGGTTATGCTTGTAACGTTCCCAATATCTTAGATGTCTCACTTGGGGTTAGATGCTCAGAAGTGAGGATTACTGTACCAAATGATTTAAACTTCTTTAACTCTGCTGATAGAATCCTGTTTAGAAAAAACTGCTGTGCAAGGAGGTGCCAGGGGGGCTCGGTCGGTTAAGTGTCCGACTCCTGATTTGGGCTCAGGTCATGATCTCACAATTCATGAGATCGAGCCCCACGTTGGGCTCTGCACTGACAGCACGGAGCCTGCTTGGGATTCTTTCTCTCCCTGTCTCTCTAACCCTCCCCTGCTTGCACGAGTGCACTCTCTCTCTCTCTCTCTCTTTCTCTCAAAATAAATAAGTTTTTAAAAACCACACAGGGCATTGCCTTTGCTTTGTTGCCATCTTTCAGATTCCTGCAAACTCTGAGAGCCTTTGTTGAAGGGGAGCCGTCTGTTTAATGACTTCTCAGAAGCCAATGCCCGCCCCAACTCAGCACCCGGGATCCAGGACCGCACTCACCTTCCCCCCGGACGCTGCCCCTCTGCCGACTGCGCTGTAAAGGCAGCACCTCCAGCGCCGTGATGCCGGACCTCTCCAGAACATTCACTTCCACCGTGAGCCTCCCCACCAGCTGCTGGGGCCGCACGCTGATGACGTGCTCGTACTTCCCCAGCCGCCTCCGCAGCAGCTCTTCGTAGCTCAGGAGGAAGGCCGCTTTGTCCTTGCTGGGAATCACCACAGAGGCTCTGAACATCTCCGTCCCCTTCTCCCTGTTAGGAAGAGGAAAACCTGGCTCCCTCGGGTCCCTTCAGGGCGCTGGCCTCTGTCTCAAGAGAGTCCTTGAAGAAAAAAACTACATGTTCATTTTGGGAGGAGAAGCCAACGGCCTGACCTAGAGGAAGGTTACAAAGGTTCAAGGAACACTGAAGAGGCAGAATCCAAGCCTGCTGAACTTCCTCACTCTCCCTGAGTCACACCCAGGGGACAGAGAGGAAAGGATATTTGGAAATAGGTGCACTGCTGGGAAGGACAGCTTCGGGGTCCAGATGTGAACTGCATCCTTCTCTTTACAGGAATGGCCAAACAAGCCTGACATCTGATGAGACTTTAAAATGTCTAAGATGTTAGGTTTTTATACTCAGTAAAGTCTCGTGGATGTCACCAGGGGTAAGGGTAAAAAATAAAGGATTCCAAGAAATATAAAAATACAAACCATTCCAAATGGTTCAGTGCTGGGAGTGAAGGTTCTCTGATTCAAGATGGCAGACTGACCATAAAAGGGATTGGATTAAACCAAAGGAATGAGAGTGAGAGGGGCAGGCATTCGTGGGTACAAGACTTCAAAACATTTCTGGAAGGTGAGGAACTGAGAAGAACAAGAACTCTACACCTCAGACTGTAGGAAGAGGCTGTAGGAAAGCACCAAGAGGCAAACTGTCCACAGAACGTCCAAGAGATGGCAGGCTCTGGCTCAGCACAAGCTGGGCGTGAGAAGGGACCAAACACAGGAACGAGAGACCGTATGTGAATGAGGGACTAAGGTGACAGGCTTCCTATACTTCTTCCCAGAACTAAAAACAGACCTCTGTACGAAGATGGAGAAGCTTCACTGACAGTTGGGAAGAATGGCTGAAGAAAGACTGACACCTAAGCCCTTACTATAAAATCCCCGAATATTCTGTAGAGAAAACACAGAAAAGGAATTAGGGTGTTAGGCTCTAGCACATTAAGAGCATCACTAACGAGGCTGGCAGGCTTATCAATGTTATAAAATACTGGGTGCAATGTCTTCCAA
>NC_043709.1:130962266-131041463 GCF_006229205.1 Suricata suricatta | reverse complement strand
TAAATAATCGGGTAGAAAAAGATGAGCACTGGAAATAGGGAAGAAAAGGTATGGTTTCAGTGAGGAGCAGGGACTATTATTACTGAAGGCAGTAGGGCTAGTCCAGTCTGGTGTTACACTACTTACACTGATGGACGAAGAAGAGGTGAGAATCTAAATATATGGCACCCAGAGGTAGGGTGGGCGTGATGCATATACGTGGACCTATGTTGTACATATGCCACTCTCCTTCACAGCAGAGAATCAACAGATGGTGTCTGATTTTTAACATCACTCTTCATCAGGGAAATACCTATCAAAACCACAATGAGATACCACATCACACCTGTCAGAATGGCTAAAATTAACGAATCAGGAAACAACAAATGTGGGTGAGGATGAGGAGAACAGGGAACCCTGTTGCACTGCAGGTGGGAATGGGAACTGGTGCAGCTGCTCTGGAAAACAACGCGGAGGCTCCTCAAAAAGTTAAAACAGAACTACCCTACGACCGAGCAATGGCACTGTTAATAATTTATCCAAAGGTGGTATCTCAGTGTGGTTTTGATTTGTGTTTCCTGGATCAAGAAGATGTGGTATATATACACAAGGGAGTACTACATGGCAATGAGAAAGAATGAAATATGGCCATTTGTAGGAAAGTGGATGGACCTCGAGGGTGTCATGCTAAGCGAAATAAGTCAGACAGAGAAGGATAGAAACCAGATGTTTGCACTCATAGGTCTGGCAGGAAAGCAGGAGAAACCTGATGGAGGACCAGGGGGAGGGGAAGGGGGAAAGAGAGTTGGGGAGAGAGAGGGATGCAAAACTTGAGAGACTGTTGAATGCTGAAAATGAACTGAGGGTTGAAGGGAAAGGGGGAGGGAGGAAAAGGGGTGGTGGTGATGGAGGAGGGCACTTATGGGGAAGAGCACTGGGTGTCATATGGAAACCAATTTGACAATAAACTATTTAAAAAAAGAGAATTTATCCAAAGGATACAAAAATGCTGATTCGAAAGGGCACGTGCACCCCAATGCTTATAGCTGCACTATTAACAAGAGCCAAATTATGGAAAGAGCCCAAATGTCCATTGATTGACAAATGGACAAAGAAGATGTGTTACACACACACACACACACACACACACACACAATGGAATAGTACTCAGCGATGAAAAACAATGAAATCTTGCCATTCACAGCAATGTGGATGGCACTAGAGGGTATTATGTTAAGTGAAAGAAGTCAGTCAGAGAAAGACAAATACCGTATGACTTCACTGGTGTGTGGAATTTGAGAAATAAAACAGATGAGCATATGTGAAGGGGAAGAAAAATCAGATAAAAACAAACCATAAGAGACTCTTAAATATAGAGAACTGAGGATTGCTGGATGGGTGGGGGGTGGGGGGATGGGCTAGATGGGGGATGGGCATTCAGGCAGACACTTGTTGGGATGAGCACAGGGTGTCATACGTAAGAGGTGAATCCCCGGGTTCTACTGCTGAAGCCAAGACTACACCGTATATCCACTAACATGAATTTAAAACAAGAGACCTTTTTCAAACACAAGACTACCATAGAGTTTAAAGTTAGAGAGGTCACTACAAAGAAACTACAGAACTATTAGAAATGGATGCTTCTAGGAAGTGAGACCTGGAGAGCAGGAGTGGTAAAATGTTCCTTTTTATTATAAACCTTCTCTGCTACACTGCCACCTATATATATTTAATTATTTACTATATGATAAAAATAAAAAGCAGATAAGTACTGAAGGAAGGGAAGGAACAAGATGGATAGGCAAATGAGTAGACAATGGGGCCCTTTGCTGAAATGGATTTTTAATTCCTTAACTAAATGGCACTTACCCGTTGTCTTCAGAGGTTTTATTCCTTTTCTCTTTGACCTTGTCACCACTTTTCTTATCTCTCTGTGTAATTTCTCCCTGATACACCTTGCTTCCGATGAGCCTGAAATACAAGAGACCGCCCTGCTACCGGCTTACAAGTTCCAAGACAGATTCAAACATGGATCTCATAACCCTAGAAAATATTTTGATGTGACTCTCAGATACGCAGAAAGAATGCACTCCGGGCCAGGGCACTACCCTTGAATCCTTCATTTCATTCTGGGGCAATTTCCAACAGGTCCAAGTCGTTGGGCCTGACTTGTGGTGCCTCTGGGGTCCTTCGTGAGGACACTAGACCTACTTGTACCCCTTTTCATGAAGATTCACCGGCCTGAGTCTTGCCCAGCCCCAAAATTAAACCCCCAAACCTACCCTACTTTGCAGATCTTTACCTCTTAGCTCAGAAGAAAATAAGAAATACAGTTTACCTCCTATATCATAGGGGTCACACTGCCTCATTAGTCAGATCTCTACTTAGACGCCGCCTCTTGTAGGCCACCTCCCTGATTTCATGCTGCCTAGACAAGCCCCTGTCAGTCCTCTGGCAATCCCTGAGCACTCGTTATGGTCTAAAATGATCTGATCTACTGATTTGTTTGCTTACTTATTTCTCCTCATTGCAATTTCTACAGCAAAACAACACTGCCTTTTTCTTAGACGTATACTGATCACTTTGATCAGTTCGTGGCCCGGAGTAGGCACTCGTTTGTTGGGGGAAAGAGAAAAAGACAGAGGAAAAGAAGGGGAATGGAAGCAGGGAAGGAGACAGGAACAGAATGAAAGAAGAGACCGTGGGAAGGAAGGAAGGAGGAAGAAAGGACGGAAGGGAGAGAGAAAGGGAAGAACAAAGGGAGAGAAGGAGGGAGAGAGGGGGGAGAGTCAACCTTCTGCTGGGATAAATTCTCATGACCGCAGGCTGTGGCTCTCACATCCTGGCAAGCTCACCCCGGCCGCCACCATACACACACACGCGCGCGCGCACACACACACACTCACACTCACATCCTGGCAAGCTCACCCCGGCCGCCACCATACACACACGCGCGCGCGCACACACACTCACTCACACTCACACCCCTCCATCTCAGGGTCTCCGACCAGAGTATCGCTTACATAGTGAAGTTGGTGATGAAAGCCGCAGCGGGAATCTGCATCTGAAACTCAATTTCCTGGTCCTCAGAAGCTCTGTTCAGCATTCTACAGGAGACCGTGGTGAAGGCGTAACGGGAAATGATGGTGGACTTCACCCAGAACTCTGTCATTAAGGGTTTGGTTTTCTGTTGGACCGAAAAGATGCCCTATTTTCAGTGACGTGTGAAAGGGGGAGAAATAATCTCCAATTTGGGAGGCTGTGGCGTGCGATTCCTTCCTTCCTTGTCTCGTCCTGACTTTCCCACTTGGTACTCTCTCCACTCATAAAGTAACAACCAGTTTGTGACACAGAGGCACATCTTCTAACCTCACTTTCACAAGGGAACACAGTTGATATTTCCAATTTAACAGAGAATACACATGACTTAACTCGTTAATGAAGGACTAGAATTTCAGAAGGAAAGTGAAGTCTATAATGTTTGTCATAATGTTATCAACTTTTAGATCACATTTACAGGATCACAAAGGGATGAGAACATCAGAGCTTACCCAAAGAAATCCTCATAGTCTCAAATTAAATTTAATATCCACTTAGAGAAACGATATTCCAGGACTTTCTTATTTGGACAACAACCACATTACTGCAAAGTGGGAGTCGATATTGAGCTCAAGTAAGTATTGGGGGAATTAGAACCCAGAAAAAGGAAAGTGTAGGCTAATTAAATTTGTCCCCCAAGTCTCTAACGCGGAGCAGATTTAAAGGGCGGTTAAACTTCTCAGTGTTTCTAGATCTCACAGCAGCGGTCCATCTGACCAGGGCCACAGCGGCAGGAGCCAAAGGGGTAAGGAGACACGAATGACGAAACTCGTGGTGGCAGAGCGGTCCTCCAACTCCAAGAACAAGGCTGAGCAACTCACAGGCATGTTATGGACTCAATGTCTGCGTCTCCCCCCAGCCCCCCACCCCACCCCGCAAATTCATTCGGGGAAGCCCTACCTCCCAATATGGTGGCCCTGGGAGATGTGGACTTTGGGGTGATTTGGTTAGATGAGGTCACGAGGACCTTGATGATGGGGTTAGTGGCCCACAAGAGGAGCCACGAGAGAGTCCACTCTTGCTCTCCATGCATACACTGAGAAAAGACCATGTGGATGAGAATTTAACAAAAATAAATTTATATATATATATATATACACACACACACACACACAATTTATCTAACAAGAATACATTTCTGTTGTTTCATACTAATCTGTGGTATTTTGTTACGGCAGCCCAAGCAGACCAGGACAAGGCACTATCTCATGACAGACTTAGACATGCGTATGAAGCAGGTGTTTTTTATTCCCATTTCATGCATGAAATTTATGTAAATTTATGTAAATTTACATATTGGCTGGCCAGGCATTCATGGAAATGAGACTTGAACTCCATCCCACCTGCTCCAGAATTGATGCTCATCGCCATGATGCCTCTGCGGATAGACCTTTCTGTCTCTGTGTGCCCAAACTCCAGCCTGGCCTTCAGTATGCAGCAGGCTGTCAATAAATGCTAAACAGAACCAGGTTACTCTGCTAGGATCCTACTTTCCCCTACTGGCATCGTCCTACCCAATGTTTATTTCAGCCTTCCTCTGCTCTCTAAATTTCTTCCCAGCACTAAGCTAGTCTTCAAAATAAATAGAAGATGATGACCTGCTGATATCAAAGCATATTGCTCCTATGATAAACAAAGATAATCTTTCACCCCACTTCAAGAGAGTTTCAGAGTGTTGTTCTATTTAAACATATGTAAACGTTTGAGTTCAATCATGCCCTTCATGGCAAACCATTAAAAGCTGGCGAGATGTTTTATACGAAGTGTTAGTGAAGTAAGACTGAGCAGTCTTTGAAACAAAGCGCATTCGTGAACACCCACAAGATGGGGTGCTGAACAGAACGGGGCCACACGTGAGCGTGGCCAGAGTGGGTGAGTGCTGGGTGCGGAGGTGAAGGGATCCTTCCTCCCTGTGGCTGAACTTCTGGTCCTGGTGACGCGAAAGGAAAAGAGCGAATGGCAGTAGGTTCAGGAAAGATGTTAAGAGACTGTGTATCTGTCTTAGAAAAGTGGAAAAAGAATAACATACAGGTTATACAGTGAAGTGATGATCAGGTCGAGGAAAAAATCTAAACATATCTGAAAGATCTTTCCCCTGCAAGAGGAAGGGAAGTTCTCCAATCTGGTCGGAGAAGGAATTGCTTCAAAGCAGGGTCCTTGACGTGTGGTCCCAGCGCCACCCACAGCAGCATCCCCTGGAAAAATGCAGAATCTCAAACCGCATCCCAGACTTGCAGAATCAGAAACACGGGGGATGGAGCCAGAATTCTGTATTTTAACAAGCCTTCCTAGTGACCCTGATAGTCAGGTCTGAGACCTCTGTTTTAGGAAGAAGGGGTCTTCTTCATGCATTTCCTCATCTATAAGAGGACCTGAATAAATCACTACACTTACACTCACTTCTGAGACAGAAGAATCTAAGGCAAAGCTAAAGTGGGGAATAGGGGCACGTGGGTGGCTCACCGGGTTAGGCGTCTGACTGTGGCTCAGATCATGACGTCAGGGCACACAGGTTTGAGCCCCACATTGGGCTTTCAGCCGTCAGCACAGAGCCCACTTCAGAGTCTCTGTCCCCTCTCCGTCTGCCCCTCCTCCACTGTGTTCTCTCTTTCAACAATCAATAAACATTTTTTTTAAACCTTTCAAAATAATGGTGATATTTTTTTAAAAAATAAAGGAGTAAAACATGGTTTTAGGAAACCACTCCTCAATTTAGAAATACTTGATTGTAAATAGTCTTTGTGAAAATTTAGTCTCTTTAGGACACTATTTCTTTCTCCCGAAGTAATATGGATTAAAAAGACATTCTAGGGGCGCCTGGGGGGCTCAGTCAGTTGAGCGTCCAGCTTCATCTCAGGTCATGATCTCACTGTTCATGAGTTCGAGCCCCGTGTCGGGCTCTGTGCTGACAGCTAGCTCAGAGCCTGGAGCCTGCTTCGGATTCTGAACCTCCCTCTCTCTCTGACCCTCCCTGCTCACGCTGTCTCTCTCTGTCTCTCAAAAAAAATTTTTTTTAAATAAAAAAAAAGTTATCCTAGATATGGTTTAACCAAATGTTTCTGTTTAATGGTCTCATTAAAACCATATACCACTGGGGCGCCTGGGTGGCTCAATCGGTTGAGCATCTGCTTCGGCTCAGGTCATGATCTCAGGGTTGTGGTTTCGAGCCCCATGTCAGGCTCTGTGCTGATATCTAGCTCAGATCCTGGAGCCTGTCTTCAGATTCTGTGTCTCACTCTCTCTCTGACCCTGCCCTGCTCATACTGTCTCTCTCTCACACTCTCTCAAAACTACATAAAACATTAAAAAAAATTTTTTTAAACCATATACCACATTTCAGTAAAGACAGTATGGATTAGGCTGGGGGAAGGTGACAATGATAATGATCTTAAAGAGCAGAATAGCTTGTTGGGTTTTTTTAAATTAAAATTTGTGTCTCCTCATTTTTCGAAAATGGAACTCTAAGATCAATTAAACTGGAAATTGAGAAGCAGTGTTTTACTTTGACTTAGGTTTCCCTGGAAATAAGTTTTCTTCCTAAATTATCCATATATCAACATATTCTTTGATCTCCAATATCTTCATAATCTTATGTATGTGAATTTGTGAAGGGTCTAAAATACCACTGCACACAGCTCTCTTATTTCTATAGATGGATGGAGTAAAGAGGAACCAATGCTAAATTCTCGTTCTCATGCTCCACTTTATTTAAAATGTAAACTAGAGGCGCCTGGGGTGGCTCTGTCGGTTGAGCGTCAGACTCTTGGTTTCAGCTCAGGTCATGATCTACGTACGGTTCATGGGTTCAAGCCCCACACTTCACTGCTGGCATGGAGCCTTCTTGGGATTCTCTTTCTCCCTGCCCCTCCACTGCTCTCTCTCTCCCTCAAATAAGTAAAAACTTTTAAAAAGCTGACAAAACTATAGGCGTCTAGGTACATGGTAACACATGCACATGGTACACTTCAAATTACACAGAAAATGAAAGGAAACTCAATGGTCTCCGCCCATCTACAGCTCTGTTCCCTAGAGGCGATACTTAATATAACAGTTTTTTGATACATCCTTCCATAAATACACGCTGTATTGATTTGCTTTAATTTCACTTAATGATACAGTGTGTTCATCTTTCTGTATCTATGCATGTTTTGATTATCGAAGGCTGCATAACCAACCATTCTGAAATTTAGTGGCTTAATAACAATCGTGGTATTTTCTCTTGTGGTTTCTGTGGTCAGGAGTTCTAGAAAGGCTCGGCCAGGGACACGGGGCGTCAGAAGGTGGCTGAAGCTGAAACAGTGGGTTCGTGAAGCAGCTCGGGGCTGGCTGGCGTCTATTCCGTGTTGTCCCAGGGCCCCCTGCATGCCATCCTCCCACGTGGTCAAGTTCAGACCACCTCACACATCAGTCAGACGGATGGCCTGGTAGCTAGGGGCTTCATGAGGGCACGTTTCCCAACATCGAGGTGGAGGCGAAATTCCTTCCTTTGCCCTCAGCTTCGTTTCCACCTTACTCTACAGGGCAACAGTCACAAAGGTACATTCTGTTTTAAAGGGAGATGGTCCAGACCCAATCTCCACGGGAAGAGTAGAGTATCAAAGAGGCACTATCTTTCAAAAATGCAGTCTGCCACCGTACAAATCAGTCCCCGCATTCTTTTAGTAGCTGCACAGTATTTTCTTTTTACAGATGCACTATATTTTATTTTATTCTTAAATTTATTTGAGAGAGACAGAGAGAGACAGAGAGCATGCACGTGGGCGAGGGAGGGACTGAGAGAGAGAATCCCAAGCAGGCTCCACACTGTCAACGTGGAGCCTGATGTGGGGCTCAATCTCACGACCCGTGAGATCACAACCTGAACCGAAATCACCCAGCCACCCCGAGATGCACTCTATTTTAATTAACCAGTCCCCTATTTTATCCATCAACCCTTTATAATTATTTTTCATGATCATTTGAAATGCTCATGCCTTCAGATGTGCCTTCTCTCTGATTCATGTATACCAGAGGTCGGCAAATGATGGCAGGCAGGTTACAGGATTTTTGTAAATAAAGATTTATTTGAACACAAATTCTTTCACATCTAATCATTTGCATACCGCCTGGTGAGATTTTTGTGCTGTAATGTAGAGCAATTAACTATTCATGTCTCTGTGACAGACTATAGCCTGACAAAGCCTGAAGTACTTACTATCTTTTCCTTTAAGTGAAAGTTTGCTGATGTCTGGTCTGCACTATTTAAACAGATAAAGCCCTACTATTAGTCATTTGCATACCTTTACTGATTGCTGTTTTAGGAAGAAATCTCAAATGATACAGACCACATTTTTATTGGACTTGCACAATCTCTTAAAAGTCTTCATGTAGGGGCATCCGGGTGGCTCAGTCAGTTGAGCGGCTGGCTTTGGCTCAAGTCATGATCTCATGGTTCTGGGTTCGAGCCCCACATCGGGCTCTGTGCTGACAGCTCGGAGCCTAGAGCCTGTTTCGTATTCTGTGTCTCCCTCTCTTTCTGACCCTCCCCTGCCCATGCTGTCTCTCTCTGTCTCTCAAAAATAAATTTAAAAAATTAAAAGAAAACTAAAAATAAAAGTCTTTATGTAGGTGACAACATTTAAAACTTAGGGGTTTCTGTGAGGCTCAGTCAGTTAAGCATGCAACTTCAGCTCAGGTCATGATCTTGAAGCTCACAGGTTCGAGTCTCACATTGGGCTCTGTGCTGACAGCTCAGAGCCTGGCGCCTGCTTCGGATTCTGTGTCTCCCTCTCTCTCTGCCCCTCCTTCGCTCATGCTCTGTCTCTCTCTCTCTAAAATGAATAAACTTAAAAAAACCTTTTATTAATTGGAAAGTTCACATAAAAATCCATAATGCCCATTTCTCTTGGAACAGATGGGGTGGGGGTGGGGGGCTGTGGATGCACATTCCCACTTGACCCTGAGCTGCTGGCACTAACAGTGGCAATGGTTTCCAATCAGACCCAAATCCCATGGTCCCAGGTCCACAGGCCTCCTGTCTCATGGACACAGACTGTGAGTCGCCGTGTTCACTGTGCTTTAACTAGAATCGTTCTTATTCCAAGCCCGTCTTGCTCATTGATGTCCTCTGTTCTACTGGATTAAAAATGGCCACAACATGTACACCTATGTTCAGAGCGGCATTTTTCACCACAGCCAAAATGTGGAATAACCCAAGGGCGCGCTGGACGATGGAGAGAGAAACAAGATGTGGTTTATACCCATGATGGAACATTACTCAAGAAAAAGGATGGAATCCTGACATGTGCTTCAACACAGATTAATTCTGACAATGTTATGCTAAGTGGAATAAATCAGTCACAGAGGGACGAACGTTGTGCAGTTCCCTTGCATGAAATACCTAGAGTGATCAATGTCATGGAAACAGAAGGGAGAAGGCAGTGGCCGGGGGCTGAGTGGAGGGGACAGGGGTGCGGAGGGGACAGGGGTGTGGAGGGGACGGGGGACTCTTACATAATGGGTATGAGCCTTCTGGCATTGGATGGTGGACCCACGCGGCACAGGGAATGCACCATTCACTGGATAACGGTGTAAAAGTTACATTTTATGTTATGTGTATTTTAATACAATAACAAAAAAAAATTTTTTTTAATTTTTGATGGCCCCAAGTCCTCTGCTTTTCTTGCCATCGAGAGGTGTGTTTCAATTCATTCACCTTTTGATTCTGGGCCTTCATGACTTGCTTCACTTAGAGAACACGCCAGAAGTGATGTCCTGGGACCCCACAGAGAAGCCTCACCCCGTGGACCCAGGTGTCCCAGAACTCTCCTCGTGGCCCTGTGTCACCAGGTTGGACGGAGCCTGTCCCGCTGGCAAGGCATGCGTGGGCGCTGAGCTGCCACCCAGGGGCCCGGCACACGAGGGACGCCAGCCAACCGTCCAGGTTGGCCCACAGCCAGCTGACCAGCCGCCATCAACAATGTGTGGCCAAGAGAACCATTAGGCTGAGGCCTGCCGGGATCCCAGCCCCACAGACACTACCACACCGGGGCTGCTGCTCTTGGCCACAGGGCTTGGGGCACATCTCTACACGGCAATAGAAACTGAGCCCCTGTTCTCTAAACACTGGGTTCTGTTCTGTGAACATAGCCCTGAAACCCTTCTGGAGGAAGTTACAGTATAAATTATAAAGACAAAATATAGAGTGAGAGTCCAACCCCTCACCCAACCAACACAGGCCAAAGGGGTTTACTCGCCTGGGGTCACACGGGGAGGAGGCCATCAATCAAGCAGGGGCATGGGGAGCCCCTGACTTCCAATCCTGCCTCTTTCTAGAAAGGATCTAGAGGGAGCCTGACCGTTCAAGGCTTTCCAAAGCAACACCCACCGTTATATGACCAATGAAACCCAACACTCCAAATGCACACTAAATATCAGTCTTTGTGGCCGATTCTGAAGTGACCTGGGGACCCCACTCACTGCCCGCTACATTGTAAACACTCGAGACACAGAACATTAAATCGAATCCATTCTGCACTGTTTTCACATTCTGGCATCTTCCAAACATTATCAACCTACCGCTTAACTCTTTTATATAAAAGTAGAGTCATAATTGGGAAAAGAGCTCAGGAAGTCTGCAGCTTAGAGAAACAAAGGGTCCAGAGCCAGCCGTGGGCCATTCCATATGCACTCTAGCTCCTTCAGTAGACAACTCTGCCCAGCACCGTCCTGAAAACAATTTAAAATTTTCTTCACTTGGTACACTTGGGACTAATTGTGACGTCATGCTGACTTGTCCTTATTCATTGTGTCAATGATCATTTCATGAAACTTAAAACGTGACATTAGAAGACACCTCACAAAACACGAGGTCTAACTATGATGGTATTTCTGTTTTGCCTCAACGTAAGATTATGGATATGATAGAAATTTTCCACAATATTACAGCAAAAATAGGACGCATAGTTTATGGGCCCAAGAGACAGATTGAGAAAAGTTTCAAGAAACTATTTTAGTTTTATTGCTTCTGCCCAGTTACTATTTTCCCACAGGAGCCCCCCACTGTTACTCAAGCCTCGTGGCCCTTGTCCTTCCTACCAGTCAGCGCCCTCGGTCCCCAACTATGGGAACCAGTTATGGGCAGGTCTACCCCCACCCCAGGCTGCTCCTCAGGGCCCCTCCCCCTGCTGGTCAGCACACTCGTGCACAATAAGAACCATGACTTCTTCCTCATCGTTATGTTTTTTCCCCATAGCTCTCAGCATAAAGTAAAACTCAAAGACATTTATAGAATTGAATTTTTGAATCTGAATGATTCAAGAAAAATATATATCCCCCCCAAAAAAAGAAATGGTTATCAACAAGAATTTGTTGATCACTACTGTAGAGTAAATGCGAGAAGGTGTACTACATGGTTCCTTCCCTCAAGGCACTTACGATCACATTGGGGAAAAGTGCAAAAAATATAAAGCAACATAGGAAGACATGTAGAGACCTACGTTTTACTCATTGGCTGGAGGACATTCCAGAGTTTGGAGGAAAGAGCAATCAGTGAGATCTGTAAACGTAAGAAGAGGTTTCTAAATAGAGGCAGAGTTTGTATGTGGTGAAAGAGAACAACAAGAATGTTCTGGAAACACAAAAGACAAGGAAGCAGGAATGAAGCTTAGCTTATTCCTGGAACAAAGAAAAGAGCAGTTTAATTAGAAAGGGGGTATGGTGTGAGGAGAATACTGGACTGTCAGGAAACCAAAGCCCGGAGCCAAGCACAGAACTTGGAGCGGCAGCAGTTTATAAAAATGTGTCATAAAAGGAAGGATGTAAAACAGTTGTTTCAGTTGTTCCCCAGTGCATGGCTCTTAAAAGTCCAACGTGGCTTCCAAATTTATATTTAACTCATTATTTTACTTGGGGACGTCAACTGGAAACTAGGAGGCAAAATCAAGTCTTCCTGTGACAAAACAACTTCTTCACTCTTTTTTCTACAAAGGCTGAACAGATGGAAAAGCGGTTTGAGGCAGGGAGTGTCTTAATTAACCTACTCGGGGGACCGAAGTCATCTGTGTGACTCATGTGAGCCACTTAAAATCAAGCCACCCAGAGGATGTCCTGAATTACCCAAGATACCATCTGGAAATGCAAGGGAGCAGTGTTTGTGACGGCATCTTCCAGAACGAAGACTCTTCCCAGATTAACCTTTTGTTGTTTTACTCTGGCCCAACACTTGTCCAGGGGTTATGAGAAGAAATAACTCTGGAGATGGCAGAGCACCTTAGAAATCACGTAACTCGCCCCCCTCCCCACTTTGTGAAGGAGAGGGCTGGCTCTGGGCAGTTGGCGGGTTCTGGGTCCAGAGAGCTGTACTGAACCTTCGTGTCTCTTCTTTGCAAGTAGAGCAACACAGCCCATGTTGTCATTCCATGAAGCAGAAGACTTTCACACAAGACACCTCCCGTAGGTGTGCGTGGGTGAAAGCATTCTATCCCTCCGTAGACAGAGGGCAGCATCAGCTCCAAACTGCCCATTTGCGGTAACACATGCTACTCAGCAACATTTCATTATGTTAGGAAAAAGGAAACATAAAAATGCAATGCTCATCTTCATGCAGAGAAAAGAGCGTACTCTATGCACCTCCTAACAAAAGGTAAACCATGATGGCTGGGCTCAGGACAAAGGAGACAGACACACACCTAACTAGCCCTGGGTGACTTAGCAACACCCAGCACCATGTTCCCTGTCCCCTGACCGTATTTTCCATCTTCCCACTGCTCTGGCATCTGGAGCCCCTCTCCTGGAGAGAATGTTCCTCCCAGGGCCAGCTCATTCCTAGAGACCGCAGACTCCCCTCGTGTGAGCCCACCTTTGATACACAACCAACCAGTCCAGAGCTGGCACCCAGCCACCTCCTTCATCAAACTTTCACATGCCAACCCAAGAGTCCCCTTTCCCAAGTCACCCCAGGGCCAGATACCAGACCGCCACAGACCACCGTGGTGCCTCCCGTTCCCAGAAATCTGGGAGTATAAGCTTCTTTCTTCACGATGATCAACTCCAGGTCTCCATGTCTTAACACAAACCCCAACTACAAATGTGAGGGAAATGCCAAGACACGGTCCTGCCACTGGGAGGTTAAATGATGACAGTGGAAACCAAGTGAGTGTCTGTTAAGGGCTGCGGATCTGCAGGCATCAACATACCCCTGCTTCTGGAAATCTAAGTGTTCTTTGTGTACGTGTTGCCAGAGAGAGTCAGAAAAAGGGTATCTAATTAATTCAGAAGAAAATAAAGCAAATCCTTATGGTTCAGGGGCTGGCAGCGATCGGAGAGTAGCAGCTGTTGCCACCCACATTCTATTCATTAGCTAGGGACACTCACAGACCTTCAGACAAGTGTGGTATGGCTAAAGCAGAAAATACAAGAAGACTCCTGGAGTAAACTGAGGCTAAAGAGGCAGGCCACAGCCAGATCACACAGCGCCTTACACGTCTCTGGAATTTATCCTATAGGTAACGTGGAGTCACCAAAGACATTTGCAAAAGGGAGTGACACATCAGGTCTACCACGGAAAGATCATCCTGGGACCAGCTAGAGATAGAAACAAAGCTCACGTTAAACAGGCAGGATGCATGTGAAAGTAAAGCTTTTAAAATTCTTAGAGATTTTTAAGAAAACCCAAGTGATTACACAAATATTCTCACTCTAAGGGTCAAGAAAATCTTGGAAACCAAGAATGAAAACTCAAAAGCTATTTTTAAAAAAGATAAACTTATTTTTTACTAAGAAACGTGTAAGTTTTTATATGGAAAACATAGTATAAACAAAGCTCATTGACAAATGACGCATTTAGGGGAGAATTCTTCCAATTCAGAAGACGGAGTAGTTCCAGCATGCAAAGATCTCTATCATACCAATGACTGGGGGGTAATAAACACAATAGAAAGATGGGTATGAAGACATGCACGCATGTACACACACACACTCACAATTCACAAAAGAACTCTAAATGGCCAATAAATGTATAGAAAAAAGTCTACATTCATAAGGAGTCACATGAATCCTAAAGGGACAATAAGACAGTGTATATCTAAGAGACTGACATGTCAAAAAGTAATATACATCTGTTGGCAGAAATGTGCGTACTTTTCGATGCTGATAGAAATGGAATTCATAAGGGCATACTAAGAGCAGTGGTATTCAAAAGTAGTCCAATGACATCCACTAATATGTAAAATGTCCATGTGCTTTGATCCAACAATCCTTCTACTGAATATCTAGCCATAGAATAAAAAGCACCCACATAATAGAATAAATAGAAAGGTTTTTGCAGCATTTTTTGCAGGAGCCAAACAACTGGAGAGAAATCCAAAGTGCATCCACAGCAGATTGCTTAATAAGTTACGGTGTGCCCACAACATGGAGTATTTTTCACCATCTAAAAGAATGGGTATGGTTAGGCCAAGTGAAATACTGTTGATTGAAAAGAATAAGAAATGGAAAAAAGGGAAGCAGTTTGAGAAGGCGCTGTGGTGTGTCAGGTAAGAGGACACACAGACACCAGGCCTCAGACCCTGGTTCTGCCCTCGCTCTCACCAAACGCGTGGTCTTGGGTGAGTTACTCAGTCCCGCTGAGCCTCTGCTTTCTCATATGGAATGCCTCAAAGAACTGGACAAGAGAGACCGAGTTATGACACGTGAAGGCACCCAGTAAGCCCTCAGTCACCATTAGCCGTCATTATATGATCCCACGGTGTGAAAGCAATGATCAAAATCTCATATCTGCAAATGTCTATATTTCCCCCATCTTCTCTGGCACGTTCTTTTTCTCAATGCCACCTGTCATCTTCTCCATTACTCATATACTTGTCATTTATTCATTCACTTTGTCTTTTTTGGTCTATCTCTACCCCCACCTTAGAAGTTAAGTTCTGGGGGCGCCTGGGTAGCTCAATTGGTTGGGCGTCCGGCTTCAGCTCAGGTCATGATCTCACGGTCCATGGGTTTGAGCCCCGTGTCAGGCTCTGTGCCGACAGCTAGCTCAGAGCCTGGAGCCTGCTTCAGATTCTGTGTCTCCCTCTCTCTCTGACCCTCCCCTGCTCAAGCTGTCTTTCTGTCTCTCAAAAATAAATTTTAAAAAAACATTAAAAATTAAAAAAAAAAAAAGAAGTCAAGTTCTGTGAAAGACAGGGTCCTTGGTCTGTCTCATTCATTGCTGAATTCCCAGTATCTACAATAGTGCAGGTTAGATAGTAAGCATTCAAAAAAATGCCTACCCTCTCGGTTGGAATGAATGTATCCATGAATGTGTGCATGGATGAAGATGTGTCTAGGTCTTGCGAGAGGACTATTTTCCATGAGTCTCTGGTATTTCTGCACATTGTTCGACCAGAGGCATTAACTATCTTAGTTTTGATCAGCCTTTTCAAGTATGTTTGGACAGTGGACTGTTTTGGAAGAGGGAAGTTGTGTCTCCCTCCAGAGCAAAGGGGAAGTTGGATTACGATCTAGAATAATAAAGAGAATGTGCCCCTCTAGGGACAAACATCAGACAGGCTTAGCCTTCATAAAAGACTCAGGTTCTCTAAGTGCAGAGTTCCTCTCTTGGGCAGGTGTCGTCGGGCCCTCTCTGTATGGCCATATGGGACCTGTGCTCAGGAATGGGACAGACACCAACTGTCAGAACGTCACTACTCCATGAGCAATGACCATCCTCTGTCTCTGACCCAGGAGTCTCTTGTTTTCTGCCGACATCCATGCGATGGCAACAAACTAACCCCTGGGCTTGTAAACAGGAAAATCCAGACTCCTCACAATTCTTGACAAAGAATGTCTCCGTTCATTTTCTATTGGTCTATGATTACATGAACGTGGAGACAAACATGAAAGGATGAGGGCATTAGTAGACTTGGAAGGATCAGGAGAAGGAAGGGTGAAGAAGTCAAGCAAAGAATAACAAGAACACAATGCCCCAGTATAGCAAAGATGGTAACGATTGTGATGGCGGTCATGCTAAACTGGAACTGACTCACACAGCACCTGAGTGTAGACAGACCTTGGAGAGATGCCTACCCTCTGAGGACCTGTTGTAGAATCCACATCCCAGAGCTGGTAGGCATGTACGCACAGCTCAATATAATCCTGCGCCCACAGTGGTAAGGAAGGACTGAGACTGTGTCAAGTGAGCTCTTAGGGTCCCTAATCAGGTGCCCAAATTCCAATCTGAGAGCCCCAAAATGCACCAAGAACCGTGCTCAACCCCCTCATGGGAAGCTTACACCTCCAAGTGTGACTTCTTGCCTTGCTTTAGTTGTCTATTTCACAACAAAGCTTTTATTTCATGTGTAAGAATGCCATAAAATGTATAGGTTAATTTAAGGTATTTTTGTTTGTTTGTTTTGTTTTTCTTAAGGCTCTGAGACTCCAAACGTTGTCCTCAGAGCCCTACTGAAATGATCAGGTCTCTTTCCAGGAAGAAACGTTCACTTTAAGAAAGTCTTGCAAAAGCTCTGCTGTTTCATGTCAGGATTCTTCTACAAGCAACTTTACAAGCTTTGGAGGAGATGCCAGCAAAGTTAGGGTCTGGTTCAAAACACACAGGACAGGGGGAGGTGGACACTGAGGATGTGCCGTGTGGATACATACCAGCCTCTGCAACAGTCTGACTTGCCTTGGCCCCCTGAGTCCACTCTGCAAGAGGAAAAGAGCCATGAAATATGATTGTCAGACCTTTCATAAATGAATTACATGAGAGGGGTTAAAACTGACCCAAAGCTACAGAAGAGATTATCCATCCTGAAAAGTAGATTGCTCCCTTAATTAAGCCACTGCCAGGCCCCTGAGTCTTGGTTGACTGACCCACGAGGACACTACCTCACATTCTTCTATCTGTTACAACAGTAAGTACGAAATGATAAGAACAAAGAATTCACCAGAATATCTGTACTCTGTTTCGCTGAATTTCTGACTTGAAAATAAAGCTCTTTTTGTCTACTAAATGTATTCAGTTCTACTCTGATGGGCTCAATTATTCAACTCCAAACTTTAGGACGCTCTGCAAGCAAAATTGAATTTACCTTGAATTTTCTTACCGTGTTTTTTCTGGTTTAACTATACTTTCCCACATGTGGAAGAGGAGCACGAGAAAGTGATGAAATCCTCATTAAAAAACATTGTATTAATTAATCAGCCACTCTGGACTCATTTAAAATTCTTATTAGCTGGTTGTTGAACATCATTCATAGCAAATCTCTGTTTCAATAAAGCGTTAACTACCATTGCTGTGAGTAATAAATCATCCTTTCTAGAGGACAATTTGATAATGTAGATCAAAAACTTGAAAAATATGCCTAGACTTTATGAGTATCTTTTTTTAATGGCGCTATGATGTGCAATTTGCAAATATAATTCATTCACTAAAAGCGCACAATTTAGTTTTTTTAGTATATTCACAGAGTTGCACATCCATCGCCACCATCAAGTTAGAACATTTTTTATTATGTCAGAAAGAAAGCCTGCACCTCTTAGCTGTCACCTCACAACCACTAATCCACCTGGTCCCTGTGGACTTACCCCTCATTGACGTTTCATAGAAATAGACTCTTATGGTAGACAGTCTTTTATGAGTGGCTTTTTTCACTTAGTATCATCGTTTCAAGGTCATCCTGTTTATTTTTATTTTTTTAATGTTTTATTTATTTTTGAGAGAGACAGAGACAGAGTACAACTGGGGAAGGACTGACAGAGAGGGAGACACAGAATCCAAAGCAGGCTCTAGGCTCCGAGCTGTCAGCCCAGAGCCGGATGTGGGGCCCAAACCTGCAAACCACTTGATCATGACCTGAGCCGAAGTCAGATGCTCAACCGACTGAATCACCCAGGCGCCCCGAGGTCATCCCTGCTGTAGCATTTTCAGTACTTCATTCCTTTTTGTGTCCAAATACTATTCCTTTGTATGGAGAGACCACATTTTGTTGATCCGTTTGCCAGGTAATAGACACACAGGTTATTTCCACCTTTTGGCTATTATGAATAATGCTAAATTTACATAAACATTCACACGCAAATCTGTGTTGGACATAGATATCCAGGAGGGGAGTGCCGGGGCCATATGACAGATTTAAGTTTGACTTTTTAAGAAATTGCCAAACTGTTTTCCAAAGTGGCCGCAACATTTTTGTATTCTCACCAGTAGGCATGTCTTTCAATTGAGAAATCCTACTTACAGAAAAGCACCATGAGAAAAAAAAAATAACAGAAAAAAAGAAAGTTCTCTGCAACTTTTAAAACAACTGTTAATGATTAGAAATAGTCTAAAATATCTAAAAAGGGGTCTGGTTAAGTATATTATGATACACAGATCAATAAGAATACAGGTATAGAAAGTAATGATGTGTATCTATATTTATTGGCATCAATAAATGTTCATTTTACTGAACGTTGATGCTCTTCACCAAACATTTATCTAGCTGTCTGCAGAAGTATTGCATTTCCTTTGTCCGTTGTGGGAACGCAGGGCCATGTGACTAACTCCAGCCAAGAAGTTATGAATGTAAGTAGCATTTGTCACTTCTGGATTAAGTGATTTAATTACAGATGTCCTGTCTTACAGAACTGCTTTTTCTCTCTGGCACGGTAATTAGTGGTGTTTGAAACGGTAGCTCTCCATCAAGCCCAGTTCCCACTGACCCCCACCAGTCCAGGACAGACGAGCTGTACCAGCTTGGTATCTAAGACATTGAGATTTCTAAGACAGCGTTCCCACAGAATGACCTAGCCTATCCTGACGAATAAGTCCACAACTCGTTTTAAGTGGTTAAATCCAGTAACAAAACATCACGTCTAACATGATCTCATTCTGTGGAAGTCCACGTGTTCGTATGTGTAGAATGTGCACCAAAATGTATTGGGTGTTACCTGTGGGTGGCTCAACTCTTTTTTTTTTTGACACTTCCCTGTATTATCTCACATTTTAACAAATTCATGTGTTTTACTTCCATAGCAGAAGAAAAGACCAGTAAAGAGATTTCCATTTGGGAAACTAAACTCATAACAGTAATTGTTTTAATCCCTATCCTCTCCTATTCTCCCCGGGGGTAAAAAACATATATGTGTGTGTATATGCTATTATAAATTGTCATTATAAGCCATTAGAGCACGTTCTATTTTATAGAGCATGGAACAGAAGAAATACTACAGGATTTAGGTTGACACCCACCACTCTGACTCCAAATGAGAATCCAAGAATTGGTAGGATGATACTCGTTTCTCTTTCTAAACTGAGGGGTGATGTCTGAGACACTCTCCACGGAATGCACAATCAGCACGCTGGGCCAGGTCCCCACCACTTCTTCAGGTTCGTCTCAGGCCTTTCCCTTCCTCAAATCGTGGAATAGGCTGGAGACCGCTGAATGTAGCTACGGTTGGAGGGAAAGCCCAGCCTCTCTCAGGTATTATGATCTGTGATTGATCTACAAAGTATTTTCTTTGAAGTTCCCTCCTCTGGAAAATAGGTCCTCCAAGAAAATAAACAAGCTTTAAGGAGAACAAGAGAAGTTGGTTTCTCATTCTTAAGATGACTATCTGATGTCTCAGGGGATCGCCATGGCAACACTTCAGTCCAAGTTTAAACGAGATTGAACCAGAATCAAAACTTCCCGGTACAGACGGACTCCTGGGGCCAGCTAGGACTGGCTCTGGAAATTACACCAATGTCATCAACATTGTTTTTAGTTCGGAATTCCTGATCCCTTTTATTGTTCAAGGGTTTTCCATTGCCTCATGAGAACCTGGGAGTGGGATTCAAGAACAGTCCAGCTCACTGACAAGGACTGCCATGAGCAATAATCTCAAGAGCTTGGGGCTCCAAATCATGGACTTGCAAGATGGCTCAAATAAGATTCTTTGCTCCTACTGAGCTGAGCTTCCTTCTCAAGCATCAGAACAGAAGATGTCCTGGCCACAATATTTATTGAGAAACATAAGCCATGATCCTTGCCATTGAGGACCATACTATATAACTTGAAAGAAAGAAACCTGCTCATGAAAACTTAACAAACAGGGTAGTTACAAAGGAAATGGAAAAAAGTAGAGTTTCCTCTGCTCCAAATGGCCATGAGAAGCTTTATGGTGGAGGTATGGTTGAACCAGTCATGCAGGGGTTTGAGGAGTGGGTGAAAGGACAGGGGAAATCGATGGAAAATCAGGTTCAATACAGGAACTATGCAGAGAAAGAGCTTCAGAGATCTACCACCGCCTCTCCAACCTCTCCAGCATTCACTACCAGGAAATAGAGGGTAGGTGAAGATTTCCTTTGTGCCAAGAATGTAGTAATCACAGTCATGGCTATGGAGTCTAGAATCTTCCATCTACATGATCAGTTAGTCCCGCTCCAGGTAAAAGATGGCAGGCACTGCTTAAATGCTCACAATTTGAATAACAGGAACTGTATTTTTTCCCCAAGATTTACCACAGTGTTGGATCACGATTAGAAGAGAAGAGAAATAGCCTTGGAGCATTCCAAAAAGTCCATAAGTGGGAAGGGCATGGGAAGAGAGGAAAACAGCGAAATCTAATTCTAACCAGGGTGAAAGACACTCAGAATACAAAGAACACAGACATTTCCTCTTGGCATGGATGCTTTAACGACCCAGGATGACTGAAGAGAGACATAAAGACAAGGTTCCTTCCCTCTACTCTTCCCTTGGAGCTCTATCACTGGGTCTGTGACCCCAGGTCCCATAACACATCTGAAGGACACTGCGTTTGGTCCCACCTCAGCCATCCCACCATCAAGGGACTGAAGTCGTGACTTCCTACAGGGCTCTGTGCTAGGAACCTACCTACCAGTTGGTTTCCATCCCCTGAGGATGTTCTGAAATCCTGAAACCAAGATCCAGGAACTCGTAAGTCAGTGCCTCAGAGATCTCTGACAGAGACTGGAACGAAACCTAGGCCTCTAGGTTGGAAAGGCACTGGAGTCACCAACTGTCCCCCGGGCGGAGAACAGTCCATCTGGGAAGATCCCATGACTCACACAGAAGTTTTAGTCCTTCCAAGGAAAGTTGTTACGGGTTGTCAGCTACTAACCATCTGCAATGCAGGGTGCCCCTAACCTCGGCCATGGAAAAAGAAATTTCACTTTTGGGCTACAATTCCAAACAATTTCCAGGTAGGTTTAAAAAAAAAAAGGCACGGGCCTTAGGCAAGCCACTGTTTCTTTTCTTCACGTTGAAAAACAAGGGAAATGGACTTTGCCTCTAGGGAAATAGGGAGAGGATTCAGGATCCCCTCCCCACTACCACCACCAAAAGCTCAGGTCTCCATCCCATGGTCCCACCTTCCTAAATGGAGCCCCTCACTCCTTAGCAAGACAGAGCTTGCTGGGGTCTCCGAACCAAACCCTGAAAACATGGAAAGCCAGACTGCTTTCAGTGGAGCATCCAAGGCTCAGGGAGAGTGCCGGGTGGGGAAAATGACCCAGTTGTCTATACATGCCTACCCTCTCTCCCCCTCCCACTCGAAGAAACGAGAGATGGCCGGTTTGGCAGTGAGTAACTCTCTGGACTCCCTCCCACAGTGTCCTCCTGACGACTCCATTTCTCCAATCACGCCCATGCACATAAAGGAGACGGATCAGAGTGGTCTGGAGCTCACAAAATCTTGAATGGACTTTCCTTGTTAAAGACTTGAGTCCAAAACCAAGAACCAAAAAAAAAAAAAAAATGTCGTCTTGATTCTTGATTGGTGTTTCTGAAAGCAAAGGTTTGGTGGTGAGCAACAGATTATCCAAAATTAACACGCAGAGGATCAGAAGTGTAGCCCCACGCTCTACGTGGTCACAAGCTTATCCGAAACACTATCCACATGCCAGAAGCCACAGATAAAAGTCACATCGAAACAAAGTCCATTAGGTTATTACTATGAAAGTGGCTTTGTCTTTGGAGGCGTCCTTGAAAGCCTGGCTTTGGCATGAGCACACGTGGGTTCTACCCCGGGCTCTGCACGTACCACGGGGTATGTCACTTCCTCCAGGGGGATTTCCTTGGTTCTCCTGGAAAGTATGCACACGGAGACTTTCCTCTCCGGGGTAGTCAGAGGCTTAACTAGGCTGTCCAAGGACAACAAAAGTAGCTCATTTTACTTTAGTGCTTACTGAAGGCATGTACTTTGCTCGAATTAACCCACTTCATCCTCACAACAACCATAAGAACAGAAGTGGGTTTATTATCTTAGTGTGACTTAGAGGCTAACGTAAGCTTCAGGATCTCTCACTTGCACGGTCCCTTAACAATGGGGGGACACCTGTGGTGTTTGTCTGCCTATAAACATGAAGCATTAGTTGTGATTTATCACCCTAAATAAATGTTCGCTTCAGCACCTAATTTTGTGGTCAAAATTGGGCACACTTTTTCTTTGAGAGGGCCTTGCCAATGATGTAAACTTTATTTGCCTCTAAAAACCTAGATCCCCCCCCCCCAGCTGATGAGAGTAACGAGTATATCTTGCAGATGATGAAACTGAGGCCCAGAGAGGCTAAATCACTTGTCCAAGTACACACAGCCAGTTAGATGCTGGGACTGCACATCTGAACGTGGGCGGTCTGGCTCGGAGTGCTCTTACCTTTATCCTTTATTTTTCTTCTTATTTTTACACAGAGCCACTAGCAAACTCTCTGGGACATTTTGAACACGCAATAATTAGTCGCTATCATCATTTTGTAAATGAAAAACTGTTTTTGTAGTAAGAGGAATACAGCCCTGACCTGACTGAAGGAAGCCATGTCAATTTAACACTCGGGAAACAGATAAACCTGTAGCAGGCTGATTTTATACAAGAGACTTCCCTTTTAACATTAATTTCCTGGAAGGTTCTTCTAAAGCAGTATCATTCTAGGTGTGGTCTGTGGATTGTGTGTATCAGGATCCCCTGAGCCCCACCCCAAACCCAACGGATCTAAATGGATGGGAGTGGGGGCTCGGAAGTCTGCATGTTTAATGAGCTGTGGAGGGTCTTTTTTGAGGACCAGGCTGACACCAGTGCCCCACCAGTGCCCCACTACAGGTGGTACTGTTTACAAATGGAGTGGAGGGCCAGAGGGGAGAAAGGAGCTTGAATTTAAGGTGTCATTAGTGATATTGCCAAACACAGGGAAATAAGGATAGCAGGTACAATGCTAGCGAACAATTTCATGTAAGCTAAAATTTACATAAAATTCACGTATTCACTTACATTAAAAAATTAAGCTTGTGTATCATTTAAAAGAAATTTTTTAATGTCTTATTTATTTTTGAGAGAGACAGTGTGAGCAGGGGACGGTCAGAGAGAGAGGGATACACAGAATCCAAAGGAGGCTCCAGGCTCTGAGCTGTCAGCACAGAGCCCGACGTGGGGCTTGAACCCATGAACCGTGAGATCATGACCTGAGCCAAAGTCGGATGTTTAACCGACTGAGCCACCCAGGCTCCCCAAGTTTGTGTATCATTTTGAAGACCATAATTATGGAGAACAAGAACCAACTATATGGCCACGGACTGTTGTTTTAAGTGTATTAATTCTTTCAAGCTCTTTTTAATTAAGTAATTTCATCATTCTCACTCTCGAGACGAGTAACTAGAGACTCACAGACAGACGAGAAGTAACTCTCCAGGAAGTGCAGAGCCAGGCTTTGGACCCAGGAAGTCTGGTGCTGGAGCCTGTGTCTGTGAAGCCTACATCACACACACACACACACACACACACACACACACACACACACACAGGTTTGTTTATTTGTTTGTTTGTTTAATAGAGATAAAAAGGTAAAATCCAAACTTTCACCGAACTTCGTATCTTGCAGTTCTTGTCTGAGTTAGTCCTTTTCAAGACGAATAAATAGTGCTGTGGTTCAAAGGCAGCAAAAAGTCCCTAAAACGGTCAAAGCCAGTCTGTGCAGGGAACGTTCCGAGTGCTGAGCCCACTGGCTCTGGCCAATGCCGGAGCTTTCCTCCCTCCTCCTGGCTCATAAACGGAATCCTTGTTTCAGTTCCTCCCACACTTTCCTCTCTCCACCCCCCCCACACACAAAAGTTTCAAGCTCTTTACCCCAAATTCCTTCCCTCTGCACTTCAGCTGTCCAAGCCCAGCAGCTACTGTAAGTGTGACGCCAGGTCATGCCCTTCAGGCGTATTAACCATCATCCTTAACACCTAGTATTGCCTACATTTTACAGAATTGGACCTCGAAGCCCCCAGTGACTTGACCAGCGTTACAGAGCTGGCTGAGGACAGGACCAGGAATCGGTCCCAGGGAGCCCGACACCAAGCCCGTGCCCTTAACCACTTTATTAATCATTTATTGAGTGCCCACTGCACACCAGATCCTTTACACCAGCTAGCAGCTGAGTCCTTACAAGTACATTCCAGAGGATGCATATTCTCCACGGTGACCAACCAGACATCAAGGCTTGGAAGGATTACACAGCCTGCCCAGGCCACATGCCTGTAAAGGCCAAAGTAAAGACCAGACTTTCTCTCCTGGATCCAAAGCCTGCACTTTCTCCACTCCACCTCTCACCCTCCTGGAATTTTTATTAGTTATCGCTCCTGGCAACCGTACAAGCGAAGGATCACCTAGTTTATTCTGCAGAAAGCACGTCCACGTGCAGAGTCAGCCGGAGAGGACATCTTGCAGATCTGCTGTTCAACCAAAGTGCTGGAAAAGGCCGGGACCAGTGAGCCTACTTATCTCCTGTTCCCATCGTGTGAAACACGCTTTAAGCTAAACAATTTTAAAACCATTTAAATGATGCATGTGTGAACGGCACCCCGAGATGCAGATAAGCACTGCCTGCTTTCACTGGGACACTGCCTCCGCTTCCCCAGGACATCTTTACATTGATACCTGTGTCAGTTTGTCTTATGTTTTTCAATAGGCTTTTTTCTCTGTTCCTCGGACATGGCATTGAGCGTTCATACATGTACGATTTATCCACCTGTGAGGTTGTCTTTTAAAATATGAACTCATGGGGGGGCGCCTGGGTGGCTCAGTTGAGCGACCGACTTTGGTTCAGGTCATGATCTCACAGTTCAAGGGTTCGAGCCCTGAATCAGGCTCTGTGATGACGACAGCTTGGAGCCTGGATCTTGCTTAGGAGATTCTGTGGCTCCCTGTCTCGCTGCCCCTCCTCATTTGCGTTCTGTCTCTCTCTGTCTCTCAACAATAAATAAATGTTAAATATATATATAATTTAAAACATGAACTCTGGCAGTTGGACGGAATATGAGCCAGGGGAAGTGAGCCCGTGGTTTTGGGTCCTCCCCGACCTTCAGGCCACCTTTAAACTGCCAACTCACTGATAAGAACCTGACGGAAAAATAGCGTTTTACCCTGGTTTTCAGGTGAGGAAAGTGGAGGCTTCTGGGAGTTCGGAACTTCTAGATTGTGCTTTTTCCCTGAACAACTAGGAGCAACGGGAGTAACACACAACCCTATATGCATCTTAAAGAAGAAACTTCGTAATTACTGGGAGCTCTCGCTCAAAAACGAACACCAGCCACAGCAACAAACTAGCAGAAATTCGCGCAGGTAACGGGAGCCAAGATTGAGTTGTTCAGGGCTCTCAAGCCCCAGACACGGTTCTGCAGGACGTGCACCCTCCGGGCGATCGCCAGAGTGGCCAATAGATGGGCAGGGTGGGGAGAAGTCTGCGGAACGGAGAGGGGGGACGCGATGTGACCGGAGGCGGGCGGTCCCTCCCTGCCTCGCGCCCAGGACCCATCCACGGGAGTCTGTCCCCCCGCCGCGCGCCACGAGAGGCCGCTGGGAAGGGCGGGCAGCCCGCGCCCGGGCCACGTCTGGGCCCTCCCACGTCCACTTACTTGCTCCGAAGTGTCATCCTGGGGCCGAGCCGCCTCCAGCGACCCGGCGCAGAGCCGCAGCCCCAAGGACAGCCCCAGCAGCAGGAGCATGGCGGGGCGAGCGCGGCGGTGACCGGGCGGGACACGCTCCAGGGACCGCTCCGGGCTCCGCGGCCGCTCGCGAGACAGGCCCCGCCCCCTGCCCTCCGGCCCCGCCTCCAGCCCGCCCCGCGTCGACCCCGGCCCAGTCGGGTCTCCGCTGCCCCGGGGAGGAGGCTCCACGGGCCGGCTGGACCGCCAGCAGGCTCGCCCCCAGGTCCCCTCCACGTCCCGCCCTTCGGCTCCGCCCGCCTCTTCCCATTTCCCTCAGTCGCCTTCTGCCGCCACCTTCAGGGCTTATGACACCTGCCACCCCATCCCCAAATCTCTCTCCCGCGAGGTGTGAAATGCTTCTTCCCAGACCAGCTGAAGTTCCTGTTGCAGGAAGATACAGGAGTGGGCAGCCTGACCCTCAGGATATGGCCCACAGCTCCCCCACCCACCTGCTCGGTATACCCCGCCCCCCTGCAACGTATTACACCACACACACCGCCACCTGCTGCATATACCAGCGCACCTGCTCTATACACCACCCCCCACCTGCTATTGAAATGCTGTTTGTTCAGCAAAGACATTAGGAGAAGGGAAACGCATGTTGCGATTGTACAGTAAAGAAAAATCACTGGCATTAGCAGTTGATCGTTTCTACGCCTAACCACGGACTAGGTAAAATACCCGCAACCAACACGAAGCAGCAGCGGCTGGTCTAGCTTTTACAACAAAGCCACTCGGAAAACAAGAACTCCGCAGAAGGTCAAAGGCTTTTTATTTTTAGTTCTTTAATATACTCTACCAGTGAGGTTGCCAATGTCCCCTGTCCCCAGGCTGACTCAGAAACTTGGCCACGTATAAAACATGTGCACCTCCTCTCCTCGTTTCTAACTAAGGAGCATCGTCCCGGATCTTCTGGAATCAAAGTGTGCCTGTTCGCCCTCCCCTCCCAAAAGAAAAATACCTACTTATGACCCGAAGTTGAACTGGGACAAAGCCGGATTTTTTGAAAGGAGACAACAGCTCCTATTGTTTCAATCCTCCAGCAGAACTGGAACCCGGGCTTTGTCTTCCCTTCCTACTATCCCCATCGTCAGCTCAGCTCTCTTTTTGCCTGTATGTCTGCCCTTTTCCCCGTTATCCCAACTGGCCTCTGCAGAGGTCCAATGTCAAGATAAATGACTCTTACTTTCTTCATCTTGTAGGGCTCTCCAGTTCTACTGCCAGCCCTGGCACCGGTGCATTGTCATGTTCAGCTTAAGCACAGCTTTACCCATTCGATCAGAAATTCCTGAAGGAAAAGCATCTTCCACGACTTCTAGCACTGTGCTAACTCCATGGTTGCGCTTGCTCAACATTTGATGAAGGAAATTAGGAGATGGGAGGCTGGGGGGCAGGAGTCCCAGCTGGCTGTGCTGGGAAAGAGGGCTGGGTTAGAGTCCCAGGGTGGCGGCTGTCCCAGGCTAGCTACATGACTGGGGAGGCTTTCTGAAACTCCCAGTATTTGCAATACTAATAGCCCAGGCTTCTTTGTGACTTCTGAGCATCTGTATAACTGAATAGGGTTGCTCATCAAATTTTTTCAATGTTTATTTATTTCTGAGAGAGAGAAAGACAGAGTGTGAGCAGGGGAGGGGCAGAAAGAGAGGGAGACACACAATCCCAAGCAGTCTCCAGGCTCTGAGCTGTCAGCACAGAGCCCGATCCGGGGCTCGAACCCATGACCTGAGCCGAAGTTGGATGCCTAACCAACTGAGCACCCAGGCACCCCATGTTGCTCTTTAAAAACTATGTAGGTGTAATACAAATAAGCCCCCGTGGAAGTTTTCCAAAACTGTTCACAAGCACCAGTCACAATTTATATTGGCTTTATAAATAAGGATGAAAAATTAACTGTCCCCCCAAAATGGGGCTGAGGCGCCCCCCCCACCCACATTTGTCTTTTGAGTCCGTGTTTCTCATTTCAACTCCAGAGGGGCTGGTTTTCCAGTCCGAGTCTCCTGATCTCTTAGAATCTCAGAACTCACAGCTCAACCCTCAAAACACCCTAAAGGACATCTTGCCCACTACTGATTTTTCCATCAAGACACATCACAGGGCTTGGCCCAGGACCTCACTCCATTAGAGACAAATCTCTGGCAAGTCTCCAGATGTTCATCAGCAGAATCTAGAGTGGGATTCAGCAGCAAGGGCCTCAGAGAGAAGGACCTGTGTGGGTCAGAGAGGTCCTCTGTGCCAGCTCTTGCTAGGAAATGGCTCCCCAAATCACTGAAGGATGGGCCAAGGGTTCCAAAATTTTAGCATCAGACTCATCAGAGTCACAGGCTTTGTCCTGGTCTCCCACATGAGACTGCCACCAATGGGCTTGCAGCTGTAGCCAAACCAGTCAAGGTAGCGACTGCAGAGGAGAGGGGGGGTGCTGTCCTATCCTCTTCCTTGAATCTCTGCCCTGAAGCCCGAGGTTCCTCTACCCAGCTTCTGTGAGAAGCAAGCCCTCCCCAGGTCCTCTGAGCTCCCCCCTCAGTCCCTCCCATGCCCCAGGCTCCTTTTTCAGTGTCTGTGAGGGCAGTCATTGTTCCCCTCCTTGCTCTCACCGTTTTATCTACTTATATGGCCTTGTGTTTCTCTTGGATCCCTGATAAATTTGCATGATTGTTACAGTTTCTTACAACCTTGGCTTTTCTCCCTCCTAAATTAAAAGGACTGGGAAGGAAATGGATTCCCTTCAAGTCTGGCTCCATATTTTCAGGAGCACAGGGTATCTCGGGAGTCTAGTCACACCCACTTTTTACCTATTTTACCAACCCCTGCGTGTTATCCAGGGACAGGATTTATAAAAGTGGAACTAGAGAATGCAAGTTTTCTAATTTCTTCTGACCGATGAATTGCTAAAATTATCGACAAGTCACAAGGTGTATCGAATGATGTTTTAAGTGTCTGCATACAGATTGGACTCTGTATTGGGCAAAGATTGGCTCATGCTCACATGCTCTGGAATGCAGCACACACACGGGATGTTTGATGGATGCATGAAAGAATGCGGACATGTCGCCATGCTCCCCTATGCAAATGAGCTGTGCGCGATACAACAGAAATTGCAGACACAGTCCGTCACCTGGAAGAACTGACCATTTAAATACAAGGTGAAACTAACAAACAACATAATCTAAGCTTAAAGGTCCGATGGTAAGTGTAGAGGAGTGTGGGACACAGTCTCGGAAGAGGGTAATTGGAGAAAGTTTTGCGAAGAATGTGGGAGTTATTGGCATCAGGGTTTGGAAGTCAGCTGGGGAAGAGGGAGATTAAGGAGACAGAGAAAGGAGAGGATACAAGAGTGGAAAAGGCTTTGATGTTGGGAAAAATGACCATACAAGATGTGGGGCAGAAAGATTCCAGTCTAGGGAACTACCTATAGAATTTTCTTGAGCTGAGGGGTGGAAAAGGAGTGTTCAGGGATCCCAGGTACAAATCCACTGACCAGTGGCTCATGACAACGTTTTCTCCAGCTCCTTGCAGTTGAGGAAAAATGAAAGCATTCCAGTCCACCTTTTTCATACAGCTAATTTTTTTTTAAACTGTCCTGTGCTCTAACGGTTTTTGTTTGTCCCATCAATGACAGTGTCTCACTATGGACCCTCGGGGTGGGAGAGGAAATGAGCATGTCCCCAGGGGAGGTGTGTATAGTGAGGGGTGAGAATGGTGAACTAGAACTTAGGAAGGTGCTTGGAGGTGTTGGGGGACATGGGGGACACGCCATTGAAAAACCTGCCAACACACCCCACACACATTGCACCATATCCCTAGAAGTTATAAAAATACTATTTCATTTACCCATGCTTGCTCCCCTTGTCAGTACTATAAATTGAGTAGCTGAATACAAGTACTTTTAGAGACATCAGTGCTTGTGACTCTGCACCTTGGATTCAGCTGGCTAAGTGACAGCGAGTCCAGTCTGTCTATGCAGAAAGTTCTATGGATGGATGTGAGATGCCCAATAACGAAAGTCAAAGAAATGTAAGCTCTGGCAGCAATCTCCAACAAATCTTCATCTCCACCGGCTCTTTGACCCATCAAACCCACTTCGGGGAATTTATCATAAAAATAAACCCACTCACATACAAGAGGGTGTAGATGCAGAGTTATTCATGACAGCATTATTTTCAATGGCCCAATAGCCGGAGTCTGGAAATAATCCAGAAGGTCATCAAAAGGAATCTGGTTAAATATAATGTGAAACTATGAACTTGCAGGAGAGAATGAAGAAGGCTTCTATGTAGTGATATAGAAAGATACTGAACATATTATATAATTAAGAAAAAATCAAGTGTAGTGTGTACTGAATGTAGTACAGGGTATATACTGTCTTTAGTGTAAGAAAGAAAGAAGAAAGGCAGAAGGGAAGATACAGAATTGCTGAAGGAAATCTGCACAAAGAAATCCCAGGAAGGACAAACAATGAGGAAGGCGGAATGGTGAGAACACAGAAACAGGACAGAATCTAGCACAAGGAAGGGAGAGATTCTGTTTTCACATTTAATTCATTTTTTTGTGTATTTTCAAACAATGAAAATGTACTGCCCATTCAGAATGAATCAATTCATTTAAAATTGTAGCTACAACAAAACAATAATAATGGAAAAGCTGGCTCCTGAGGTTTCTCTCCCATCATTCATCTACTTGTGATTATTGGGTGAATACTGACGGCAAAAGTGCACAGTAGGAGGGAACTTTACTTCCTTTCTCCAGCTTCACCTCCAGGAATTCCCCCGAAACACACACACACACACACACACACACACACACACGCACATGCACACGCACACACACCCAGACTCAACTACTTCCGGTTTCCTAAACTCTTTTCATTCCTGCCCCCTTGCTTTGCCTGGATTCTTCTCTTTTCGGGAATGCCTCCCTTGGACTCCCCACCTAATCCTGCAAATGTCCCCTCCTCCAAGGTCCTGGTCAAGGAGGTAAGTGCTATTATTCACATCTCTGATGGAGCCTTCACCTCTTTGTTTACATGTTTGTAGTTCTCACTAAGCCACGACTCACTGAAGGGTAGGCTTTGTGTTTCATTCATCTTTATATATGCATTGTCCGCATCCAGCACATCATCCAAGCTTGAGAAATACTTATCAAATGAGTAAGGAAAACTCCACTAGAACGGTATGCTTTCCATATTGTACACTTCCCTGAGAGTTTCCATAACACCAGTATGCAGAGCCAGTGATGGGACACAACACCTTAGACGAGCACGGATGTCCCTGCAGGTGCACATTTCCAAAGAAAAACATAATATCGTCTCCTCAAGGGTCAAAAACATTTAGCCCACAATGATCTCTCTTCATTATTTATTTATCTTTGTAAGGCTGTAATTACAAGAACCGGGGGGAAACAAGTATATTTTAGACCCTCAGTATAATATTCTAGGCAAAACTCCATCTTCTCTTAGACTACTAGATTCCTGGTAGACTTGAGTTCTACATGGTGAGAGAATCAAGTTCAAATCCAGCCATTCCGACAAGTCTAGTTTTCTATTGCAGACACCCTTGCTCCCCTCTCAAAAAATCTGCTTTCAGAAACCACTGCAGTCTATCTCCAGCACACACACCAGAAGCGTCCCTGGAAAAATGTTAAGGTTTATACGTAGTAATATATTTTTAATATTCCTGAGGCCATGAAAGGGCACAGTTACTACTAATGTTGCCTCGTTTCCTTAGGTTGCACACACCACAAACCCAAGCCAGTCCTTCACTCTTTGGCGTCAGCTGGACATGGCTGTCTTTGTCTTCTGCATCTGCATTACTATGGAATTCAGTGCCAGCAAATAGTTCTGAAGAAATATGTGACAGCCGAACAATGCTTTGTCCCTACAGAAGTGCTCATTAAACAGTGAGCCCTCTCAGCGCAAAGCTAAGGACCATTTTTATTTTCTTTTGGAAGGGTGCCCGGAGTGACGAGCGCTGTCCTAGTTTTCTGGCTTTAACCTGGGAGCACGGAAGACTTGCGAAAGCACAGAGGACCCACTGATGCTGTGCTGGAGACGGACGTCCCGCTCAACCTGCCTCAGTGCCCCAGGTCAATGCCCCCTCCTGCTACTGTCACTCACTCCAAGGCCTGAAGGCAGAGAAGGCAGCAAAACCTGCACTTGATCCACGTGGTGTGTTTTCTCCCCGAAGTCCTACCAGATCCTTTCCAGGCAGATGCTGGGAGGTGTCGGGAGAAGGTTCACCGAAAGCCACAGGTGTGTCTTCGGAAGGCTTCCAACTGAAACGGAACAGTGTTGGCTTGGTGGCTGATGCTGAGAAATACCTCATACTCCACGGGTCAGGCCTGACAACCAAACTGTCACCAGCGTCTGTGGGCGGCACTCACGGGCTTGTCCCCTGCTGGCAGGCGAGAAAGCCTCTTGTCTGTGCCACATACGCAGCAGGTTTGGATCTCACGGGTGCAGACTTGCTGAACAAAAATATGTAATCCTTTTTTCCCTACATCTCAGGTGTGCCGATACTGAGTTCCCGTGCTCCCACATAGAGCAAACTTTACTCTTGCCAAATTCATGATCAAACATCAATACTGTTTTTTTAATTAAATTATTGTTTTATTGTTTTCCTAGTCAATTTAGCGTTCTCTGCCTTCTTACCTATCCATTGGATTGGTTCTAAATTCCAGTACGTCATCAGGGAATGGAGTCGGGGAACAAAGGAGGGGCTGCTGGTCCTTGGTCACCACCTGGTTCTGGACTGAATGTTTGGATCCCCTCAAAGTGATATGTTACAGCCATGACCCCCAATGTGACGGTACTTAGAGGTAGAGCCTTGAAGAGGTAATTAGGGTTAGATGAGTTCACGAGGGTGGGGATCCCCAGATGGGACACAGGACCTTGTAAGGAGAGCTGTGGGGGACACCGTGAGAAAATGACCATCCACAAGCCAAGAAGAGAATCCTCACCAGGAATCGAGGCCAATTGGCCAATACCTTGTTCTTGGACTGCCAGCCTTTAGAACTGGAGGAAAGAAATGTCCTTATTTAAGCCATTCAGTCTACAGTATTTTGTTACAGCAGCGTGCCGCTGACTGATACAACCTGTCTGCATTGGCGTGCAGATTTAGGGCCCATCTGACTTAGGGCCAGGTGTCCATCTGTGCTGGACTCCACTCAGTGACTCAGGTGCCCACAAGCCAGGTTAGAAGGCTTATCTCCATTCCCCCCAAATCCCCTCCTTCCATTTGCAAGGCTCTTCCAGGTGTGCTGAGCCTCAGTATCACCTGCTGACCATCCTCAGACACCAGCGAAATCTAGACTCTTCCTTTCTCCATTAGGACCTCCAGTGAGCTCATTGAAGAGCTCTTCGACCTGACCCCCAAAGCACGACCCATCCAAGCAAAAAATCATTAAATTGGAGTTCGCCAAACTTTAAAACTTTTGCTTACAAAAATACTTCACTTAGAGGATAAAAAGATAAGCTGCAGACTGGAAGGAAATGTTTGCACATCACTCATCTAATGAGCCACTTGTCTAACTTCTCCCATATCTAGAATAGATAAGAATTCTCCAAACTGTAAACAAATAATCCTATAAGAAAATGGACAAGGGGCACCTGACGGGCTCAATTGGTTGAGTGGCCAACTCCAGCTCAAGGTTCGTGGGTTTGAGCCCCATGTCAGGCTCTGTGCTGACAGCTCAGAGCCTGGAGCCTGCTTCTCATTCTGTGTCTCCCGCTCTCTCTGCCCCTCCCCCATTCATGCTCTGTCTCTGTCTAAAAATAAATAAACTATTAAAATAATTTAAAAAAAAGTAACTGGACAAAAGACATGAATAGACTTTCACAAAGAGGATATATGGACTGAAGATAAAGACACAAAAAATCATTCAACATCTTCAGCTTTCAAGGAAATGCAAGTTAAAACTACAAAGAAATATCACTACACACCTATTAGAAGCACTACAATATGTATTTTTTTTAAACAGTGACATGGGTGCCTGGGTGGCTCAGTCGGTTAAGCCTCTGACTTTGGCTCAGGTCATGATCTCATAGTTCATGGGTTCGAGAGCCCCATGTCGGGCTTTGTACTGAGAGCTCAGAACCTGCTTCCATTTCTGTGTCTCCCTCTCTCTCTCTGCCCCTCCTCCTCTCATACTCTTTCTCTCTCTGTATCAAAAATAAATAAAACATTTAAAAATTTTTTTAAAAAATCAAAAAAATAAAATAAATTTTAAAAAAAACAGTGACAATACCAAATGCTTGCAAAGATGAAAAAACTGGATCTCTCAGAATTGAGGGTGGAAATGTAAAATGATGCAGCCACTCTGGAAAACAGCGTGGAAATGTCTTAAAAAAAAAAAAACACTTACCATTCAATCCAGGAGTCCACTCTTACACATTTATCCCAGAGAAATAAAAACACAAACCCTGTGCATAAATATTCAAAGCAGCTTTTTTTGTATAGACCAAAAACCAGAAATATTCTTCAAAGGGTCAATGCTGAAGCACCCTATGGTACACTCACCCCCCAGGGAATACTACTCACCAATAAAAAGGAACAAAGTACTGATCCATCCAACAACTTGAACGGACCTCAGGGGTAGTGTGCTGAGTGAAAAAAGCCAGCCCACAAAGGTTACATGCTGTATGATTCTATTTATATGATATTCTTGAAATAACACACTTCTAGAAATAGAGAAAGAGATTCGTGTTTGCCAGGGTTGAGGGATGTGAGGAGGGGGGAGGGAGGCCCAGGGGTAATAGTTTCAGGGACATCTTTGTGGTGAGACAACAGGTGTGCATCTTGGCTGTGGTGGCGGGTCACACAAATCTACATGCGGGATATTCACTGAGAGAGAGAAGAGGCTCATGTGCCAGCAGGGGCGGGGCAGAGGGAGAGAGAGTCCCAAGCAGGCTCCCCGCCCAGTGGGCCCCAACATGGGGCTCAATCTCATGACCATGATTCATGACCTGAGCCAACATCAAGAGTCGGACACTTAACTGACTGAGCCACCCAGGCACCCCTACGTGTGTGGTACATTTCAGAAAATTAAACACCCACGTGCATGTACAGCTAGTGAAACGTGAGGAAGTCTGTGAAGTACCAACAACTTCCCCGGTTTGATGTTGTGCTCTACTTATGTGAGATGTTACCGTGAACGAAGGGTACATAGAGATACCGTAATATTTTTACAACTTCCTGTGTCCCTGTAACCATCTCAAAATAAAATAAAAGTTCACAAATAAAGCTTACTCTACTTTACGTCCTTGTATAAAATGGGACTCTGGGTGGAGAAGGGGGCAGGCTGAGCAGGCAGGGTCTTTTCCTGCCACTGTTCCAGCCCTGCGTGGGTGCGCATGTATGTGGTCATCCTCTACCTTCCCTGTTTCACAGCTACTACCTTTATTTTTGATCTGTCTAATCAAAAATAGAAAAGAAGATAATTATATTTTGGGGTATTCTATCAATCAGACATGACATATCTAATAAGAAAACAGTTTACCAATGAAATCCTACTGTACACATTCATTTCTCAGCTCTGCCACTGGCTATGTAAACTAGAGTATCTTTTTAAAAAATATTGCCATGGTTTTACCACCATTTAAGTGAAAATGCTGGTACACATTCCCTGTCTCTCAGGAGTCCCACTCAGATGACTTTATAGACACAAGACGGAAAGCCAGCTTGCTGACATTATGCTAAGTGTCGCGTGTGACCCATCTTCTTCCCTCCTCAGGGCAATCCCCGCTGTGCCAGCTCAACGACGGTGAAGTGATTTGTCCAGGGATTTGTAATTGAGGCCCTGAGATTTGATAAATGCATGACCACCTGAAATCCACAACAGCTCCATGGCCCAAAGAAAATGAAAACACAAATTGAAAATGATGTAAGCACTTGGGTGTTTTTTGCAGCATTATTTACGATAACCAAGAAATGGAAGCAGTCCAAATGTCCATCCATAGATAGATAAAGAAGATGCAAGACGCACACCTCCCCACATGAATATTACTCAACCATACAAAAGGACAAGATCTTCCCATTGGCAACAACGCGCATGGACCTTTTAGAAGGTATTATGCAGAGTGAAATAAGTCAAATAGAAAAAGACAAATACCATATGATTTCACTTGTATGGGGAATCTAAAAAATAAAACAGATCCATAAACAAAAAGCAAAATCAAATCTATCAATACTGAGAACTCTGGTTGCCAGAGAGGAGGAAAGTGGAGGGAGGGGGAAATGGGTGAAAGGGAGTGGATGGTGGATGGAATGAATACGTCACAGGCATGAATGTCAACAAGTGGAGAATACGGTCAATGGTACTAACAGTGCTGCACAGCGACAGAGAGAAGCTACGTTTGCGGTGAGCAGAACGTAACACAGAGACTCACTGAGCCCCTATTATATTTAAATAAAATAAATAAATTCCAACCCCCAGCTATGTAGCTTATATTTCCTCATAAGGCTGCCATATTTTTATTGGACATTTGGTCTTTGTCATATTCTAGTCTAAATTTTTAAAGTCACTAAATATATCATAAAAAATGCCACTGACCAGGTAATTTAACCTGGTAATGGAGTATCTTTTTTATTTTTATGCTGCCATGGTTTTACCACCTTTTCAGAAGGAATGCCAGTAATGGTCCCCTTAGAGTAAGTGTCTTGCTAAGATAATTTTGTAATCACAACAGTGAAAGATCATTTTCTGTATTTGTTTTTTTTTTAATTTTTTTTAATGTTTTATTTATTTTTGATACAGAGAGAGACAGAGCATGAGAGAGGGAGGGGCAGAGAGAGAGAAGGAAACACAGAATCAGAAGCAGGCCCCAGGCTCCGAGCCAGCTGTCAGCACAGAGCCTGACGCGGGGCTCGAACCCACGAACGTGAGATCTGACCTGAGCCGAAGCCGGAGGCTCAACCGACTGAGCCACCCAGGCACCCCTGTATTTGTTTTTTTTTTAATGTTTTATGTATTTTTGAGACAGAGAGTGACAGATCATGAGCAGGGGAGGGGCAGAGAGAGAGAGGGAGACACAGAATCAGAAGCAGGCTCCAGGCTCTGAGCTGTCAGCACAGAGCCCGATGCAGGGGCTCGAACCCACAAATGTGAGATCATGACCTGAGCCGAAGTCGGAGGCCCAACCGGCTGAGCCACCCAGGAGCCCCCATTTTCTGTGTTTGTACCAGGCGTAGAGGATATGAGAGACCACTTGTGCTAGTTTCATAGAGTTGTTGTAACAAATGGCAAAAATTTAGTGTCTTAAAACAACACAAATGTATTCCCCTACAGCTCTGAAGTTCTGAAGTCTAAAACCACATTGGCAGGGTGTCCTTTCTGGACGCTCTAGGGGAGAAAAGTTGCCTTGCCTTTTCCAGCTTCTAGAAGCCGCCTCCTCTGGCTCATGGTTCCACATCACTGCAGCCTCTGTGTCTATCATCACAGTTCTCTGACCCTGCCCCTCCGGCTCCCTACTTTCTCTTGTGGGGGGGGGGGTGCTCTCATGATTACATTGGACCCACCGGATAATCCAGGGTAATTTCTTCACCTCAAGATCCTTAATCATATCTGCAGAATCCCCTTTGCCATGTAAGGTGGCCTACTCACGTGATCTGGAGATCAGGATGTGGAGATCTTTGGAGGGCTATTATTCAACCTACCACATCTTCTGCATATTTACTTTGTAAGGAACTCATGGTTGAAGGAGAGAAGAAAGAGAACTGAAAAGAAGGAGAGAAGAAAAGGAGAGAAGAAGAAGTGTCGGAGGCTAGAGGATTAGATGCCAGAGGATTGGAGGCCCGAGCAATGGAAGCCAGAGGGATAGAGGCCAGAAACATGGATACACAGGGCCCAGTGCCTGGTCCTAGAGGTCCTATGCCTACTGGAATCCAAGGTCCCAGTCCAATTAACATGGGGGCAGTTGGCCCCCAGGGATCCAGACAAGACCCAGTTATGCAGGGAGCAGGCGTTCAGGGACGAGGTCAGCCTGGGGGCCTTAGTCCAGGCCAGAACCAGGTCACCCCCCAGGACCATGAGGTTCTTCAACTGACTGCAGACCAGATCGCCATGCTGCCTCCTGAGCAGAGACAGAGCGTCCTGACCTTAAAGGAACAAATACAGAAATCCACTGGAGCACCTTGAGAGGTTTTCAGAAAATATCTGGCAGCAAATCTGGAAATTAATTCTGTAACTTTGTGGAAGTGTCACAAAACGATGACTTCTGCATCCTAACCCTTGAATGACTCAGATTGGGGCCGGGTGGAGGATTCCTATCACCTTCTCTCAGAACAAAATCAGTTCATTCTGTTGTCTTGGTTTGAATATTTTTCTGTGACTTGAAATAAACTTTGAACACAATTTTAGTATACTGTAAAAAAAAAAGTGTCATCTACAAGAATTCTTTCTGTGAATTCCTGAAGATCAAGGACAAAATGACAGATCCTCCCAAGTTCCAGCATGAGGGCTACCCTCACTCCCCATGTGGGTCTTGTCCACGAGCCAGTTTTGCGCCTTTTCCCCCATCACCCTCCTCAAGGGTCCATGCTGGAAAGAGAGATGTAAGGGATCTCTTTGGAGAAGGTCATTTGGTGGCCCTTGTGTCTCCCCTCCCCAAGCGGCTGACTGAAGCCATCGTGAGGGGAGAAGGCAACCTACGAAGGGTTGTGCACCGGTGTGCACAGTCAGCAACTGGCGTGGGCTTACGTGGTTTTCATACAAAAGGACTGCATGAAGATGCTCGACATGGCCCCAACGGGGAGTGGGGGAAGGGATACACAGCAGAAAGCCAGAGGTTGAGGGAAGCACTCTCAGTAACTGAAGGCCAGACATGGTAACTAAGAGATGTGCAGCCGGAGAGTCCCGGCTGGAGAAGGTACACTGAGCGGGGACATAAGCCAGGGTTCTCCAGGAAAACAGAAAAGGACGGGTACACATAAGAAAGAGATTTATCATAGGGAATTGACTCACGTAATTGTGGAGGCTTGGCGAGTCCACAATTCGCAGGGTGAGACTCAGAGACAGGTGCAGATGGAGTCCAAGGCCAGTCTGCTGGAGAATCTCTTACTGTGGAGGAGGTCAGTTTTCATTCTACTAAGACCTTCCATTGATTGGACATGGACCACCCACAGTGGGAAGAGCAATCAGCTTTATCCGAAGTCCGCCTATTCAAATGTTAATCTTATCCAAAAAACATCCTCACAGAGACATTCAGAATAATGTTTGACCATATATCTGTGTGGCCCAGCCAAGTTGACCACCACAGCACCTCTACTGGGTTACAGCTGTGTCACTCCTGGCCTCACCTCTCATCTCTCTCCTGTGTATCCTAGAGGACATGCCTGGGGGCAGCACAAGGACTGAGGGTAACGTAGGCAGAGAGAGGAGAGCCATTCGCCCCCAAGGAGGCTTCGAGCCCAAAGCAAGACTCAGCATGAACCAGGGACTGAGGGCGCTCCCAAAGCTTACTTAGGAATTCGTGTCCAACTTCTCCATCCTCGCTAGAAGTGGTGGTTATACCACACTGTGAATATACTAAATGCCACTGAATCATTCACTTCCAAATGCTTAATTTATGTTGTGTGAATTTCACTTGAATTTGAAAAAAATTCTACAAAAACAAAAACAGAACTCCACTTTCTTATACCCCAATAGCATTAGTACAGTGAATTGACATTTAGGGAAACTTGGAACTACAAATTTATAAGAAGTACAGGTATGCTGAGACGAAAATGTAGAAAAAATAAAGAATAGCGGAAATGTGTTTTTTCTGTGAAAAGTGGTCATGATGGACACTCCCGTTAGTCTTTCTTTTGCTTAAATTTTGAAATTTTCCATCAGAATTTTTAGATCCATAATTGTGTATTTTAATTTATTTTTTAATATTTATTAAGTTTTTTATTTTAATTCCAGCCTAGTTAATATGCAGTGATACGTTTCAGTAACTCAACAATTCTATGCATCACTCAGTGCTCATCATTGTAAGTGTACTTAAAAACGTTTTTTAATGTTTATTTATTTTTGAGAGAGAGAGAGAGAGAGAGAGCAAGTGCGAGCAGGAGAGGAACACACAGAGAGAGAATCCAAAGCAGGCTCCAGGCTCTGAGCTGTCAGCAAAGAGCCCAACGCAGGGGGAGAACTCACAAGCCATGAGATCATGACCTGAGCCGAAGTCAGACACCCAATTGACTGAGCCCCCCAGGCACCCCAGGATAAGTGTGCTCTTAATCCCCATCACCTGTTTCACCCATCTCCTCCCCCACCCTCTCTAGTAACCATCAGTTTGTTCTCTATCGTTAAGAGTCTGTTTCCTGGTTTGTCTCTCTCCCTTTTTTCTCCTTTGTTCTTTTGTTTCTTCAGTTCCACATATCAGTGAAATCATGATATTTGTCTTTCTCTAATGTATTTCACTTGGCATGATACTCTCTAGCTCCAACCATGCTGTTGCAAATGGCAAGATTTCATTCTTTTTATGACTGATAATATTCCATTGTATATATACATATCATATATATATACATATATATATATACATCATCTTCTTTATCCATTCATCAGCTGATGGACCCTTGGGCTGCTTCTATATCTTAGCTGCTGTAAATAATGCTGCCATAAATATGGGTGTGCATGTATCCTTTTGAATCAATGTTTTTGTATTCTTTGGGTAAATACCCAGCAGTGCAATTACAGGATCACAGGACAGTTCATTCTATTTTTAACTTTTTGAGGAACCTCCATTCTGTTTTCCACGGTGGCCACACCAGTTTGGATTCCCACCAAAAATGCAACAGGGTTCCCCTTTCTCCACATCCTTAACCAATATCTGTTGCATCTTGTAATTTTTATTTTAGGAGTGAGGTGATAGCTCGTGGTAGTTTTGATTTGCATTTCCCTCATGATGCGTGATGTTAAGCATCTTTTCACATGTCTGTTGGCCAACTGGATGTCTTCTTTGGAGAAATGTCTGTTCATGTCTCTGCCCATTTTTTAATTAGATTATTTGGTTTCTATGGTGTTGAGTTGTATAAGTTCTTTATATATTTTGGATACTAACCCTTTATCACATATGTCATTTGCTAGTATCGTTTCCCTTTAGTTGGTTGTCTTTTAATTGTGTTGTTGGCTTCTTTTGCTGTGCAGAAACTTTTAATTTTGATGTAATCCCAAGAGTTTGTTTTTGCCTTTGTTTCCCTTGCCGTAGGGAGACATATCTAGAAAGATGCTACTATGGCCAATGTCAGAGGAATTACTGCCTGGGCTCTTAGAGGATTTTTATGACTTTAGGTCATGGGTCTTTAACCCATTTTCATTTTATTTTTGAGTATGGTGTAAGGACCTGATTCAGTTTCATTCTTTTGCATGTAGCTGCCCAGTCTTCCAGAATAAGATTTTCTTTTTAAAAGAAAACTTTGATTCTACCAGACACGATGCATTTGGCTCCTTGTAACAGAATACCTAATGACCAGTGGCCAACTTCATAATAATATTTATTTTTCTCTTCACAGTCATTCCAAATAGAAGGTTGCCACCATTGACTCAACTCTCCCATCCATACCCACATTCTTTTGATCTTCCTGCTTTCTGTTGTCTTTTCATCCTCCTTGTCGCCTCAGGGTTTCAAGAAGTTGCTGTAACTGAAGACGCTGCAACAAGGTCCAGACAGGAAACACAGAAAAGACAATGTCCAACTGCATCAGTCCTTTTTGTCAAGAAAGCAAACACTTTCTCAGAAGACGCTCAACCAACTATCCATTACATCTTACCTGCCAGAACTGGATCAAAAGGCCACGCCCAACTGCACAGAGGACGGAAATTCCAATAGAGGGTAAAGCGGCATCAAATTGTCATAATATGTATTAGCGAGTCATGACTCATCACCTTCTCAGCCAGGTCTTGTCATCCAGGAAGAGGGAGAAATGACTGTTGAGTAAGGAACCAATATGTCTGCCTCACTGCCCGTTGCCTATTGAGTGACTTAGTGGGGCCTCCACCGGCCTCACCTGGGTGCACACTCCCTCCCCAGGCAAGCGTCCTGCAGTGTCCGTGCTTCATCACTCCAGCCTTCTCCCCACCCTACAGACATGTCCATGTGGCCCTTGCTTTTGAGTGTTTGTTCAGGCTGGCAGTTGGCCAAGTACGCTTCCCCACGCTTCCATCCACAGAACCCCTTCCCATTTGAGAAAGCTCTACTTTAAAGCTACTTTCCCCTTCCAGATTATCATAGTCACCAGCATTACTCTGTTTTTCTTCATGGTTTAGTTATTTGTGTGATTTCACCACTTCTATGAAATTCTTAGCTTTTGCAAGGCAGAAAATGTAGGCTACATTTTCGTAGCCTTCTGATTCACTCACGGTGACCAGTACCGTGTCTCATACATAATGAGTACTTGATACAACTTTTGCTCCGACGAACCCTACAGTGAGTTTCTTTGTAAAGTGGAGCACCGGGTTACAATAATGATAATGAGGACCAGCGTTTGTTTAGTGCTAGATTCCAGGCAATATTTGAGACACTTTATAAAGATTGACCCTTCACAAGAACTCTGTGAGCTACATATTATTATTCCCATTTTACAGATCAGGAAACCAAGGGAAAGAGAGGTGAAATAACCTTCCAGAGGTTATAGCTAATCAGTGATAGGGCACAAATTCGAGCTGTCGGGCCCTAAAGTCTACATTCTTAACCACTCCTCAGGATGCCACATGTGCCATAAAGAGTCTAATCATGCCCCCATGTAGAAAGTATTCAGTAAGTATTGGTTGCTTGACTGGCTGATCAGTTTACTGTAAATAATTATCCACAACTTTTGTAAGTAAAGCTTCTGAATAACACCTGTACATGAATCACTCTTGTATATATTCATTATGTACATGTATTATATATCAGAAACGATCGATAGTTTACTACACGACTACTTACAGATGTTTTTAGAGAGGAACACTACGTTAGTGGCTCTAGTGCTTAGATGTATGCCTTTTTTTTAAGTAGTTTATTGTCAAATTGGTTTCCATACAACACCCAGTGCTCTTCCCCACAAGTGCCCTCCTCCATTACCACCACCTCTTTCCCCCCTCCCTCTCCCCCTTCAACCCTCAGTTCATTTTCAGGATTCAATAGTCTCTCAAGTTTTGTGTCCCTCTCTCTCCCCAACTCTCTTTCCTCTCTTTCCCTCTTCCCCTCCCCCTGGTCCTCCATTAGGTTTCTCCTGTTTTCCTGTTAGACCTATGAGTGCAAACATATGGTATCTGTCCTTCTCTGCCTGACTTATTTCACTTAGCATGACACCTAGATGTATGCCTTTTAAATGACACTACAATAAAGCTTCTGATTATAATATTTTAGAATGACGTAGTGGCTCATATCCACTAACTGCCTGGTCAATGTTTGATGTTCAAGTCCGTCCCCTACTTTGTACAACATCCTCTGGATCAGCTCAAAATAGGCGAGCACGTTACGCCATCTAGTGGGGACGCATTTTGAAAAATATTTCCAGTGATTTCCTTCCTTATCAGAATTGGATACTGCTCCCATCCAAAAGCCACAGAATCACAGTGAAAACAGAAACTTTGAAGAAACCCGGGATCTCTGCTCCAATAAGCAGCGGTTCTAAAATCATTCTTCAAGACTCTTCCGGATTGCTACCCTGATTTTCCTGATTCTGCATAGCAGCTCCCTACTAAAAACACTCCAGTGTTTCCTGTAAGGGATGATTCTCCCTTATCAGGTGACCCCAAAGACTTATTTCTTTCAAGATATGATGAAACAGCTCCTGGGAAAGTCACCCTTGTTGTCTGGTGCCTAAAGGAGAGGGGTGCAGGGTCTGGTGGAAAGTGCAGATTTGTGACTGCAGTAACCCTTCATCAGCCGGTTATCTGTGCTATTTAGGTAAATGTCATTTGAATGTGCTATTCCTGCCTGATAGGGAGTTCAAGCCCCTTCCACCCCCCGCCAAGATTTACACAAATTCTAGGGCTAATGCCTCCAAGAACACTACTTTTGTTCCCACTGAGCTCCTAACCTCCAGTAGCTGATACTATTGTACATGAAAATCTAGTTTCCTTCTACTTCCAAGCATACAGAAGGATTGCAATGTCCTGGCCCCTGAAATTAAGCACGGCCAGATATGTGGCTTGCTCTGACCAATGAACTGTGAATGGAAAGGACTCGGACTCTTCCTCCTTTTTGCATACTCCCTACCATGGCTTTCTCAGCCTGGGCCTCTGACTGAGGGCCACAGAGTGCGGGACCCTCTGCCCACTTGCAATGGACAGAGAGTCAAGATGCCCAGAGTCTGTTGTTTTAAGCCCCTGGGATTTGGGAATTATTTGTTACCTAACCATAGTCTAACCTATACTGACTAATACACTTCCCAAACTAATACTCATATTCTCTCTCTCTCTCTTTCTCTCTCTCTCTCTCTCTCTCTCTCTCTCTCTCTCCCTCCCCACTTCCCTCCCTCTCTTATTCACTGATTTATCCATGGAATATGCCTCCTCTGTTTTAAAAAATTCTCCAAAATACCACTTTTGAAACCTTCCATAAGTATAGGACACATTTTTAAATAAAGCATTACACATTCTTGTACTTAAAGATTCTTTATCCACACTCTGATCTCACTCTTTCTCTCTTCTCCCCCAACTCTGGGTGCACACAGCATGTAATTAATTCCTTTGCATTGTCTCCTTCTTAACCACTTGTTCTCTGCTCTGTCAGATTCAATATCCTGTTTCTTATAATAAACATTTTAACATTCCCTTTACTACCTATGAATAAAATTCATAGATCATTAGCCTACCTACACACATAATTATTTTTAATTCATGATAAACTCTTAACTGCAATATAAAGAAGAAAACAAACTATAATAAAATCTGATTTTCAGTAGGTACCTGGTCACATATAACCACATGAGATGTGATGAAGAAGCCGGACAAACACAAACAGATCACCGTGACTTTGATGCCACAAATTCACACTGATAAAGATGTGTGGCGCTGGTGATACAGACTCCATAGGCAGCAGTGTCATCAGTGACCTTATTTTCCAAAATGGCAAAAAGTTCTTGATTCAAAGTAAAATTATATCTTAATTTACACAGCGGCTGTATCTCCCCAAAATTGATGTGTATTAATACACTTCAAATATCTTATGTGATACCGAGTTCTGTTGCAGGACCAAGTAATTTTCAACACAAATTTTCACTTACACAGATGTGGGACAGAGCATTCCAATGTCCTGTGGTTCTCGTGACAAGTCTCCCTGATTAGGCACCACCCTGTGCATAATCTTACTGAGTAAATTCTATTAGCAGCACCTTTCAATTATAGGACAATTAAAAATTGCTCCTAGCATTCCTGAACTTACTGAGTAAATTCTATTAGCAGCACCTTTCAATTATAGGACAATTAAAAATTGCCCCTATAAATTCCCAAAATGACCCCTCGTCGAGGTCCGATTCATGGTTCTAAAGCATTACAATGGGGGCTTCCTTTTTACCATAAAGCAAGATATTGAGCGCATGCGTGTTTGTTTTTATTTCCATATTTACACACACACACACACACACACACACACACACACACACACACACACAGGTAGTTCTCACACGTGACCACAGAGGCTGAGAGAGTGCAAACCAATCTTAACAATCTATAGGAACAAATCCGATTTGTATTCCTTGACCTTTAAACGTTTTTGTCAAGACATTACAAATTCTGCACAGGAATTACACTACTCCAGTATACACGCATAAATGCATCAATCCCAGAACTTGTAATTACTTAATCCACCAGACGTTCAGACACAGGAAACACTGAGAACGCGAGCGTTTCATTTTTCGGTAGAAACTTAGTAACAGTGCTTTGACCGGCGCTGGCCTCCGCCTTCCCGCTGTGCACATTAGGACCCGAGGGGCGCCTCCTGCACCCTCTGAACGCCCACCCGTTCTAACTTTGGCTCCGGCCCTGAATTCTGTCGTCTGTGCTTTCCAGGTCACGCAGCAGCTGGAAGCATGCTCTCAACTGTGTCTGCTGGTGGCGGCGCTCTTCCTGAGACATTCTCTTCACGACACCACGTCCTTGCAGGATGCCACGAACTTGGCCCTCACAGATCTTTCTGGTCGCACCTCCGGGGTTTCAGGACCAGTGGCGGCCACCCTGCCAGGCCCCCTTCTTCCCCAGCTCCATCCACTCTCAAATCCAAATTCCTTCCTTGCAGCCACCTCTCGGGCCCACGTGCTCTTTCCATCAGCCGTTTTGTAAGATGTCACGTGGGCTGATCACGTCGGGGCACAGAGGCGGCACAGGCACCTGTTCTGCTGTCCGTGCGAAGCCAGTAACCACAGAGGCCAATCCGGAAAGAGAAAAGACGGTGACGTCATTGGCCATCCATCATGGCGCTTCTGCTGTTTACATAATGATTGGTGAACCCAGGGGCTGGCGGCGAAGGCCTTGACATTATTGCTCGGAGGGATATACTGTGGTAACTGAAATGTGAACTGTGTGATTGAAGATCCGTGTTATTTAACTAAACCACGGCAGCTGAAATCCAGGCGTATCAGAACCATGCAAAGCAAGGGTTTCCTGCAATATAATATTACTGTACGGATAATTGTACAGTTTTCTGGAAAGTACACCACTCTCTTAGGGACAAAAGCTACAATCAGCTGTGACTTTAAGTTTCCTCACTTTCCCTCTTTAGGTACCAACACAGGAATATTCAAGGAGCTGGCTGTGTAGATGAATGAATTGACAAACTCGTTTCCATCTAATAGAAATAAAACTATGGAAATTGCTTTATATAGAAGAGATCCTATATAAAAGATAGGGCCATACGTGTAAATACATGTTTTACAAGGGATTGTTTGCTGTAACTTGAAGAGTGCCATAGAACATTGATCCAAAATACTTACTCTTTTGGTCTGCATTTATATACAGCCTTTTTGTCAAAACCGGTCTCCAATGGGCTGTACTCTAGAAAAGGCAAGAAAGAAGCTGGATGGGGGGAGGGCAGGTCCTCTGAGACAAGCAGAACTGGGAGGAAGTCTTTTCTCTGTAGCTTTCTGTTGAATGGTGGAATCTTCATAGCTCTTTGTGTTCATCTTTCCACGTTACCTTCCCAATGCAGGAATCCCTTCTACTCTCTTCCTAAAATCTGATCAAGCAGCCTCTGTTTAGAGTTTAGACACCTTCATGACAGACATGGCATTATGATAGTAATAATAAGAATACCTTTATAATAATTATTATTATTGTCACAGTTACTATTTAATAAGGCCAGTTATTAGATGGAATGCTCCTCTGGGAACCCAGCCGCTATGCAGAGAGAAGGCCAGGTCATATGAGGAGCCACAGAGAGGGCGATTGAGATACTCTGGTCAACAGCCTCGGCGGAGCTCCCCCGCCAATTGTCCGCACCAACACCGGATGCGTAAGGAGCTGTGCTGGAAGTCATGATCCAGTTGACTTCAGGCGCCGCCAACACCACACAGAGTAGAAGATCCATCCAACTGAACTTAGTCAACCCACAGACTCAGGAAAAATATTAAACCGCTGTTTTAAAACAATGGAACATTCCAGATGCAGTCTTCTGGAAATACGGTGATTCAGACCATCTCCACAGGACAGTCTGGCCCAGTTTACCACCAATGGACCCTTGTCTTGGCCCTATGAGTCCTATCAAATTGCACCTCAAAGGAAAGTGCTGGCAGGCTCTCAGTGTTCATGGTTCTAGAATGACCTGCTTGAACCTCCCCTGCTCACAGCCTCCCCATCAAAGGCCTGATCTTGCTCATTCTTCTGCCACAGAGACTGGCTGTCTGCTCAGCTATTTCCAGCTTGTGACTTCCTGGATTCTAATTCCTTTCATCCATTTTGGTGTGTGGTCTCCGCAGAACGATCACTTCATAACGAACGTCTTCTTTAGCCAAGAGGTCTCATATTCGGAGAGGAGTCATATCCTCCCCATCTTGTCATTTTTTAACACCCTTTTTCTTGAGCTGTGTATTAACATTATGCCCTCGTATAATATTTTCAAATCCCTAACTATCCTGACTACCCACCATAGTTTATCTCAAATTTAAGGTCCTTCGTGATATTTCATTTAGAATTAGATGCAGTATTCCAAGTGTAGTCTATCTTATGCACTTACCCCTTACAACACTGCTTGTAGAACTCATTTTTGCTTCCAAAGATGCCTTTGAATTCTCAGTCTGTCTTCCAAAATATTAAGCATCCTTCCCAATTACCTGTCATCTGAAATTTTGTTCAGCATTTAATTCAAGTTTATTTCAAGTATCTTTTATTTGAACAGGTCCGTGAATTTTAGGACTGTTTCTCACCACTAAATTGTTTACCCCAAGTTAACATTAATCGATTCATCAAAGCTTTTCTGCTTGGATTTGTTCAAACAACTGGTTCTATAATTAACCAGTTGAAAAAATCATTTTTCATTTTCTACTTTATCCGTGATAAGCACATTAAAATCCATCTGTGCTTATGACAAATCTGGGTCTCCAGTTTAGAAACACCATGGTAAAAAAGAAGTAAAATTAGTTCAACTTGACATTAATCAAGCACTGTGTAATCACTGCTCCTTTAGGCAGTAAATGGCTCTTTGCCATTCATAAACTCAAAAATCAAGGGGAAGAACTTGGCTATAACATAGGGAAGTGTTTATGGATCATGTGTGTTACCAGTCCCCCGCTGTGCTGACGGATTAGTTTGTCCCTCAGTGCCTGACCGGATCATCGGGCTTGGGTCTCTGGCCGCCAACATCAGCACGCACTTGAAGATGGCTGCCTTTCTCCTGCGTCCTGACCCTTCAGCAGATCTGTACAGTATTCCCTCAGCTTCCTTTGGTTTTCAACCTTCTCTCTTGCTCCCCATGCAGTCACCCCTAGGATTTCAGGGCCCAGGCTGTCCCTTACCCTCTGTGGTCTGGTGACCCTCCAATCCCACTGTATTCCTGTCCCACATCTAATGAGCCTTGGCTGTCAAAGCCCTTCCACATAGATAGGATTTTTTTTTTTTTTGTAAAATAAAGTCAACTTGAAGTTCCTCAACCTGGGGCACTTGGGTGGCTCATTTGGTTGAGCTTCTGACTCTTGATTTCAGCTCAGGTCATGATCTCAAGGTTGTGAAATCAAGCCCTGCCTTGGGCTCCATACTGGCGTGAAGCCTGCTTGGGATTCTCTCTCTCTCTCTCTCTCTCTCTCTCTCTCTCTCTCTCTCTCTCTGTCTCTCTCAAAAATAAGTGAATAGTTTTTTTTTAATTTAAAATAAAATAAGTTCTTCTTGAAAACCCTAAAACAAAATGACTTCATTATGAGAAGAAAGGCATCAGAAATCAAACATGTGTGAAAAAAAACAGACTTTCTCCATATTATGTCTCATCTGAACCAATGAGTAAGTGAGTCAGGGACTGATAGAGCTATTTGTAAGTTAGTTCACTTTTGAGTTTGATCTTTTAAAAATATCTCTTTGGGGCGCCAGGGCGGCTCAGTTGGTTGAGCATCCAACTTCAGCTCAGGTCATGATCTCACAGGTCGTGGGTTCAAGCCTCGCATTGGGCTCTGTGTTGACAGCTCAGAGCTGGAGCCTGCTTCTGATTCTGTGTGTCCCTCTCTCTATGCCCCTCCCCTGCTCAGATCTGTCTCTTTCTGCCTCTCAAAAATAAATAAATGTTTAAAAAATTTTAAATATACTCCTTCACAATGAAGAAACTAGAACTGAATTTTATACATGCATGCTAGCTTCTGCCATGCTGTTAGCTAAGCCTCAATGACTTACATTCAGAGTCATGAATAAACTTCAAGTTTATTGATATTCCTTAGAACTCTCCTTGAGCACTCTGTGAGCTATTATGTGCTGTAAGCATGATAGTAGAGGAAATTTTTCTTCTCTACACTTCCTATTCATTTACACAAATCTGAAAGTGAATATTCCTGTGGCATTTGCAGGAGTGATTTCCATCCTATAAATTAGGAAGTTTTAAATAACAGCAGATATTTTCAATTCACCAACTACAGCCACCCAGGCCCAAGGGTGACTGGAAAGCTCCAGGTTCAGGGCCAGCGGCCTGAATACACATTACCATGAGAGGGAAGCCATGGTGCCTCTACACACCAAGAGAGATCAAACGTGGTGTTTCTCCGAGACCTTGGGATGCAGAGATAGGCTATCAGCCTAAAGAGAGAAGAATGACCCGGGCTGCTTTTAGTGTGGTTTGCTCTGAGGTCATTCTGAATATCAGATTACAACCAGAAGGTGAAATGGCCAATGGAAGGGCCGTAATGTTGGAAATAATAATTATTTTTTTAAAAACATGCTCAGAGGCATTTTCTCTGCAGAGAATGCAAAGCTGTGACATTTCTTCATGAGAGTTGGGCTGGGGTACCCCGCGGCTCAGGGCTCTCCCAGCTGGTCCTCCATGAGGAAAGGGAAGGTTTGTTTCCTCCCTTTGGTCATTCCAGGAAGCGCATTTCCCCAGAAGATACACCTCTGTGTGATTTTCAAGGCTTTGGGAAAACCTGGGCAGAAAAGTAGAGACAACTCTTAGTTCTAGGCTCTAAGTTGGCATTCTGAGCTGGTTTTCTTCTGCCTTCTAGAACGATGACAGCAATGATACAGGTATAACAGCAGATATCATTTGCCTGACCCCCCTCTTCAGTCACTCCCTCTTACAGCTGCCTGTGACATAGACGTTATATCCCCATTCTGCCGACAAGGAAACTGATTTACATAGAGAGACAGTAATCTGCTAACACCACACGTCTAGTAAGAAAGACTCTTGGGAACCAAATAGCGTGCTGGTAAAATGTGGAAGTATTTTGAAAAGTACAAGGGATGACACCAAAAGTTATTACTTTGACCACCTTCCAACAGCGATTTGAGCCAGGGCTGGTGCGGGAGAAGTGCCAGCCACTTCCAGAAACACGGCAGGGAACACTGTATGCAGTGTGGGCACACAGTAGGCTGTTTGAAAGTAGATGTTCAGTGAAGGTGTGGTGTGCACCTTTGGGAAAATTCTGCGAGGCACATAGTACATGCCTCTGTGGAAACCCCCAGATGACACGAGTGACTATTGTCAGCCACAGGAATCTGCAAAGCATCAGTGACTGAAGTCGCAACTCAATGGGCTTTGGAAGATGGACGGGATTTTAACAGGTAGATACTGGAGAAAGAGGGGGCTCTCCCAAGAAAGGGAACCCAGTGAGGGGGGCACGTGGTACAGACATTTGGGAGTGAGCAAAGACTCTGGTTCTGGGGAGCCCAGAGCGTTTGCAAAATTTCAGAAGACGGGGCTGAAAAGGCGTGAGGGCCAAGGGCCTCAAATACCATGAAAAGCAGTTGGCTGGACCCTGCATAGAAAGGAAGGTTTCTGAGCAGGGCGCACAGCTTCTGAGATGGATTGGACACCGAGAGAGCTGTGAGAGTCGGAAAAGGCAGCTGGGTCCTCTAGGAAACACTGCCGATGTTCCGGAAAAGTGACAGGAATGACGATGGGCGTGGAGTGGGTAGGTTGGTAGGTTCCCAGGAATGCTCAGCACGGGCACTCTTAGCAGAGCCCAGGCGTTTAGGAAGGAAAATTCACTCCCCAAATCACGCAGCGAGTGCTAAGCAAAACCAAGTCAATGCAGACAATCTGACCCAAATCACCTTCATTCACCGCAACGCCCACTCCACCTTTAACTACTAGATACACCTGTTGAGCTTAGATCTCTGTTTTATTTAAACCAAATTAGCTGAGCTGGCATATAAAACAATTGATTTTATGTCTTCTGCCAAGTTTACTTTTGTCAGTTGCTTAAAATATTGTCAACTCATCTGAAACTGATACTAGGCTTTTTTTAAAAATTACTTTTTAAATGCTCATTTATAGAGGCGCGTGGGTGGCTCAATCCGTTAAGCGTCCGACCCCGGCTCAGGACAGGTCATGATCTCCTGACTCGTGAGTCTGACCCCCGCGTCAGGCTCTGTGCTGACAGCTCGGAGCCTGGGAGCTGGCTTCAGATTCTGTGTCTCCCTCTCTCTCTGCCCCTCTTGCACTCATGCTCTGTCTTTCTCTCCCTCTCTCTCAAAAATACACATTAAAAAAATAATAAATAAATGCTTATTTATAATACTTCATAGAAAACTTAAAAAATATGTGTTCCATGGAAACAACGTAAATGTCCCTCGGAAGATGAAGGGATAAAGAGAGAATGTAAATGCATACGACAGACGGGTATCCAGCCTCCAAAGAAAGAAGTCAATCCCGTCACACGTTACATACAACATGGGTGAACCCCGAGGACATCACGAGAACTGAAAGAAGTCAGTCAGGAAAGGACAAACACCACGTGATCCCACTTGGATGAGGTATGTAGGGAAGTTGTACTTTTAGAAGCAGGAAGTAGAATGGTGCTCACCAGGGCCCATGGTGGGGGAGGGAGAATGGGGAACTACTGTACAATTTTAGTTTTGCAAGATGACGAAGTTCTGGAGATCCATTGCACAAGATGCATGCAGTTAAGGATATTGCACTGCTCCTTTGGGAATGGTTAAAAGAGAGGCGCCTGGGTGGCTCAGTCGGTTCAGCGTCCGATTCTGGATTTATACTCAGGTCATGATCTCACCGTTGTGAGTTCGAGCCCCGTGTCGGGCTCTGACGGTGTGGAGCCTGGTTGGCATTCTCTCTCTCTGCCCCCTCCATGCACATGCACATTCACTCTCTCTTAAAAAGAAATAAACATTTTAAAAAATAGTTTAAAAAGTATGCTACATGTTTTTACTATAATTAAAAATAAATATGCATCTATAAGTAATTTGCATATAAACCAATTAACATTTCCATTTCTCATATTTGCTTCAAGTTCTTTTTGCTAAGAAACAATCATGGCTTCTCCTGTGTCTCCTCCTTTTCCTTTCCCTGTCCCTCCCCTGGGAAACCGTTATTGAAAATCAGTATGCATTATTCCAATGCATGTTTTTATAGTTTTCCTACAAGTGTATACATCCATGTACCATTGTTTTGTGTGTTTAAAAATTATACTTTTCTTAATGTTTATTTATTTATATTTAGAGAGGGGGAGGGGCAGAGAAAGAGGGAGTGAGAGAATCCCAAGCAGGCTCCACGCTTTCAGCACAGACCCGACGTGGGCCCTCAACTTACGAACCATGAGATCACAACCTGAGCCGAAATAAAAAGTTGAACACTTAGCCACCTGAGCCACCCAGACGCCCTTAAAAATTATACTTTTACTTTCTGCAGGAACTTTTCCTTTAAGGCTCTTCAAAAAGTTCGTGATGGGGCTCTGAATAATGGCCAAGAAAGTCTTTCTCAGAGTTGACCCTCTGATAGATAGGTGGCAGCCACACAGTGTGGCTTGGTGACTCCCTTCTGGTGTTATTTGAGGGCCCTCCCCCCACCCCCACTTAAACCGGATGTGGCGCATCTCTACTTCCTGCATATTTGGAAAAACTTCACCCAAACACCCATCATCAAGCCGGGAGAATTTGGTACCCCACTTTTAATTCTGTGGGTTCCCAGCTGTGAATCTCATCGGCTCCCACGTGCTGGCTCCTGTGTCCACGTGGGTGACTGTCAATCTTCCTGAGAGAGGTGGAAGACGAGATGGATCCCAGGAGTCTGTAGCCACCTGCCCCCCACACTTCTCCCCTCTCCTAACTCTGCCTGAAACACAAGAGGTGCCAATAAACAAATGCTGACTTCTTTGCTTTCCCTCTAAACCCCCACCATCAACATTTCCAATGGATATAGAGACACAGGGGCCCCCAGTCAGGTCCCCTCTTGCAGCCGGCTCCCTCACCAGAGTGGGGACGACACTAAATGTAGCAGGAAGCTCGGGCCATGACAAGCTGGGCCCAGGACAAGGCACACTTGCTTTGTCACATAATTCTTCCCAGGGCTGGAGCTGCCTCTGCAGGGCCCCACCAAAGAGGCCACATTTCTTGTTTGTTGCAAGGAAAATAAAATTCTGCCGGGATTGGCTGATATATAAAATTTCTTCGCTGCATCCGTCTGAAATGTGGGGACGGTTTTGTGTGCTATTCTTACAGGGAAAGCTTGATGATAAAGAATCAAATGTAAGGTACATTACGACTGCCCTAAAGACAGCAGCAGCTCTAGTTTATGCAGGAAAACTCCACAAAGCGCTTAGCAAATGTGTAAGAAGTGTGCTGGTAGGTGCCGACTTAAGATTCACTGGCACAAATCTGAAAAATAAGAGAGGTAACCTTGTGGATAAAAATGCTTCAATAAGTATTAAATTCTACTTTTTGCACCCTCTAAGTCTCTTTACACAGAAATTGACCTTTAATGAGGAACGTAATGCCTGGGGTGCCTGGGTGGCTCAGGTCATGATCTCACGGTTCATGAGGTTGAGCCCCACGTGGGTGAGGCTCTGCATGGAGAGTTTGGAGCTTGCTTGGGATCCTCTCTCTCCCTCTTTCTCTACCTCTCCTCTTCCCCTGCACTGATGCACACACTCTCTCTTTCTCACTTGAAATAAATAAATGAACTTTAAAAAAAAGGAAATCATAACTATAGCTAATGTTTATTGCACACTTAGTATATGACAAGTATCTTATTTGCATTATTGTCCTTAACGCTCGCGAGAACCCTGTAAGAAGGCGTCAGTGACTTGGCCTGCTGGGCCCCTATAAAGAAATACCACACTGGGTGGCACACACATCAGACATTTTTACTTCTCATGTTCCTGGAGGCTGAGAAGTTTAAGGCCAAGACTTAATCATCCAGTTGGGCTTCTGGTGAGCGGTCTCCCCAAGGCTTACAGACAGTCAGGGTCTCACCAGGGAGGGAGTGGGGGGGTAGAGAGGAAGGGAGGGAACTCTCTGGGATCTCTTCTTATCAAGACAGTAATTCTGTAGGATCAGGATTTTATGGGCTTTATGAACTTCTTAAGCTTAATTGTCTCCTCAATAGGCTCCATTTCCAAATACAGTCACACTGGGGGTTACGGCTTCAACATATGAATTTGGAGAGCACATCATTCAGTCCATAATGGTGGGAAGCCTTCTCATTTTATTGATAGACTCAAAGAGATTAGGAGACCAACCCAAGGTCTCAAAACTAGTAGGTGAGAGAACCAGAATTATGGAAACAGGAAGTCAGATGGAGGTGCCCCCATTGGCCCAAATGCCCCGGCTGCCTCTGCACACCCTACACTCCCTTCCTGGGTGGCATTCTCCCAGTGTGAGCCTGGATGAATCCGGCCCATCCTCCCAGACCCACGGAGGTACCCAGTACGCCTGACAGAGTCTCCATCAGGGTGTTTATGGCGCATGAACTAGTTCCTTCACCAGCGAACCCTTCTCCAGCCAGCCCCCGATTATTTCTCCGTTTGCCGTTCGTCCGTGTTTCATTGGTATGAACTTCGCTTTACATTTCCCCCTCTGTGTTATTTCCTGGGAATTTGTTTCTGGAGCAGAGAGAGCATGGCTACAGTTTCAGAGCCTGTAGATTATGTTTGTACCACGTCGCCAGACGGCTGGAGCAAGCCGCCGTGCCACCAAGCCATCAGTGGTCACCCGTTTCTCTAGAACTCCCGGTGCCCTTTCTTAGACTCTGAGTTGTTTTTTGGTGGAATACAGTGGTCCCTCTGCCCTTCTCCAGAGTTCCAGTTTCCCGGTTTTGGTTTTCCGTCATATGAGCCACGATCTAGAAGAGGACTGTCCTCTGACCCCTGTCAGAGGGTCAGCAGCCGCCTCCCGTTCTGTGGCGACCCCTGAGTCACCTCACCTCATGCCATCTCATGGGCATCTTGCCATCTCACATCACCGCAAGAGGGGTGAGTGCGGGACCCTGAGGCGTTTGGAGGGAGAAGAGCCAGACCACATGTGCAGAACTTGACTGTATTGTTGTGGCTGCTCTTTGATATTACTCCTTACTGTTGTTCATCTCTCACTGTGCCGAATCTGCGCATTAAACCGGATCACAGGTACGTGTGTATCGGAACAGTGTATGTAAGGCTCAGTACTATTCATGGTTTCAAGCACCCACTCGGGTCTTGGAACTTGTCCCCGCAGATAACAGAGGACTGAGGGATGTGTTTGATAGCACATCAAAGCCGCTTTCATTTTCCGTATGAGAATTGTTTACCCTGTGTAGTAGAACCACTGCATTCCCTTCTGTCATCTCTCTGCTCGTCCACATGCCCCAGTGTGGACAGCAGCCCCGTCCTCCATGAGGCTGGCAGCCCCATCCTGCCTCCAGCCACCTTGAGCATGTCCCTTCACCTCTCTGAGCCTTCCTGCTCTCACTCGTATAGGACGGGTATAGACAGATTACAGCTTTCGTTGGTCCTAGTAAATCTTCACCAGTTTTGCTACTCGTGTATATTTTACTCGTTCTTCTGTTTTCTTTTTTGGGTGCCTCCAAAAAGACCCCGCCCACAGTAGGCTAGCCAGTTTCCCTTACTCTTTTTGACATGAAATTCTTCAAACCCTTTACATTTTTGTTATATGTCACCTGAGGTATGGATTAAAGTTGATTCTTTTTCATACCATTATCTTATTGTTCCAGGAGCATTTTTTAAGGACTGAACTCATTCCCTAGTCCTATGGGGCTGTAATAAATTTTGTATGACATGTATTTCTGGACTCACTATTTTATTCCATTGATCAGTGTCTGTATTTTTAAGCATCAAACCATATGTATTTTTTAATTTATGCTTTCTAACGTATTTTAAAACCTAAAACACGGGACATAATTCTTACTGCTTCAAACTATGTTTGTTTCTTTGGCTTTTGTCTTTTCATCCTGTTGCATTTTCCAGTTCTATAAACCCTTCTATAGGGCACTGACACCAATATTTTATTAAATGTAAATATTATTAGCACATGAATTATTAGCTCCTTTACTATGAGCATTAACTATTAGTACTTTTAAGAGTAGACTGCTCCATTTACTCATGTCTTGCTTTATTTTACCAGAGTTTAAGATGCGTCTTGTTATAAATCTCTGTCCTGACTTAAATTTCTACGTGGTTTTGATACAATTTAGTAAAAAAGTGCTTCTTTTGTGCTATTTCTAATGCAACCTCTAGTAAAGAAAATGTAACTGATTTTGTGGGTTCACCTGTGTACCCTGCCGTTTGGTAAACAACTTTGCTACTTCGGGTCAATTTTTCATGAGATTCTCTAAATTGTCTACATTAGGAATCACACCTCAATAAAAACTAATCTGTGGTTTCTCTTTTTAAGAGAAGTGACTTTTCTGCATAGTGTTTCTTGATTTTTTCCAATTTGAATCTTGGTTTTATATACATGTACACACACACACACGCACACACATACACAGTTCCTTCAAGTTAAAAAAACAAACTGCATCCTGAGACTAATATTTTAAGCACATTCACCTGAAACAGAGTTTATAATTTATTGAATGACTTCTTAGTAGCTCTTGAGATAGTGAAACATTTTTAGTATTTTTGTTGCTGAAGCTTTAATTTGATAAATTTTCTTGTGTAATAACAGCCCCAATTTCCTAGGCAAGTTCACTTTTCACTCTTATGGATTCTTCTTTCCTGGTATGAAAATGCTGTCCAGGATAATATTTATTATTTTTAGTAAGGTAAATTGGTTGTAGAATTGTTTTAGTGTGTACTTCTGATTTGTGGGTGAAACCAACAGCTGCTTCATTAAATTAATTAAAAACCACAATGTCACTTTCAGTATATTGTCCAGATACTGTTTATCCTGGGAAGTTCTGAAAAATGGTCAGGCTCAATTATTTTTTTATGTAATTTTTTTCTACTTCTCTCTCTGTTTTTTGTTCTGTTTACCTCTGTATTATGCACTATTTTTAATAAATATTTTACATTTCATGTAAAATGTCTCATAAATTTGGCATACTGATCAATTCATGCTAGTACTGTACATCTCGGGGCACCTGGGTGGCTCGGTTGGTTAAGTGTCCGACTTCCGCTCAGGTCATGATCTCATGGTTCATGGGTTCGAGCCCCGTGTCAGGCCCTGTGCTGACAGCTCAGAGCCTGGAGCCTGCTTCGGATTCTGTGTCTCTCTCTCTCTCTGCTCCTCTGCTGCTCTTGCTCTGTCTCTCAAAAATAAACATTAAAACAAAATTACAAAAAATACCATACATCTAATCTTCATTTTTAATATATTATCATATATTCTGCATTTATTAATCAGATTGTTGGGATCACTGTCTTCTAATTTAAAAATCTATTTTGTTATCATTTTTCTCCAAACTATTGATTTCTTTAAAAATTTTTTTTAATGTTTATTTATTTTTGAGAGAGAGAGAGAGCATGTGAGTGGGAAGGGTGCAGAGAGAGAGGGAGACACAGAATCTGAAGCAGCTCCAGGCTCCGAGCTGTCAGCACAGAGCCTGACACAGGCTTGAACTCATGAACCACGAGATCATAACCTGAGCCGAAGTGGGATGCTTAACCAACTGAGCCACCCATGCATCCCTCCAAATTGTTGATTTCTAATCTTAGATTTAATTCTCTCTTCTGACTTTCTTTTTGTTAGGATTGCTACAACGTCTCTTGTAATCCAATACCATCTTTGTAACACCCTCTTTAAGTCTTTGAAACAAACAGAATTTTATTTTATTTTATTTTATTTTAATGGTTGTTTAAATTTAGTTTTGAGAGACAGAGAGAGACAGCGCGAGTAGGGAAGGGTCAGAGAGAGAGGGAGACACAGAATCCGAAGCAGGCTCCAGGCTCTGAGCTAGCTGTCAGCACAGAGCCCGACACGGGGCTCGAACCCACAAACTGTGAGATCATGACCTGAGCCAAAGCCAGACACTTAACCGATAGAGCCACCCAGGCGCCCCTGAAATAAACAGAATTTTAATGCAATATCAACCTTTAGTCTCGTTTTGCCTCATGGAGATAAAGTGTCCCACAGAGACAGCACATGGTTGTCTTCTTTTTTTAATTGTCAGCAACTCTTCCTAATCTCTGGGATACATTTAATCTATTTGCATTTCATATTCTACTTGAAACTACACTTCGAATTATTTTTGGCATGTGCTTGGGTATTATAAATAAAATTGTAGTTTTTTACATACCATCCTGTATATTTCAATCTAAATTTCTCCTTGGGGCCTTGTTTTTGACTTTCTTTCTTCCTCTGCATTGTTTCTGAAATAAACTTTTAAGCCATTTCCCTTTAAACAAGATCCAAAAGCTAACTCAAACAGTAGCCGTGTGTTCAATGTAACTCTCACAGTGAGTCTCTGGGTTCCAGGGAAGCCGCTGGCTGTGGTCAGAATCGAATCCACTGGAAAGAGTTCTACAGCGCCATGTTTCTGAAGCCAGAGCAGACTTCCTATCTCCATGCAGGTGCAAATTCCCTCATGTGAGTGGACTTCTAGAGAGTGCTCATGCCCAGCTCCAGGTCCACGGCCGGCTGTCAGATTGGGCAGAACACTGGGCAGGAAGCCCTGAGTTCTACTGTGAGGAGGAAAACTAGAAAAGGTGTGGGGGCTCAGCTCCCCTGATGACCAAACTGGGGTCCACGGCATGACCCTTGCTCAAGCAGATGTCTGGAATAGAGGCTCAAGAGAAAAGACTCATCAATAGACTTACCACGCAGGTTGGGGATCACAGGGGAATTCTAGTCTAGAGTCGCCCCTGGAACACTGGATCCCAGTGGTGGGTGGCAGGTTGCCCCTCCTACACCTACGTGGGCATGGAGAGTGAAGCCATGGGCAGCAGGCCAGCCTTGGTGGACCTGCGTCTCCGCTTACTAACCATGAGATGTGGAATCAATTACTTACCCTTATTTTCTTCAATTATAAAGGAGCATAAATATAACACATACCTCTCATGATTCTTTTATAGAAAAAAAATAGAGTTGAAGATAAGACAAGTGAAAATGCCTGAAACCAGAAAGGCTTCATACATCTTAGTGAACATTATTTTATTATCTCCAGCTCACAAATGGGAAGGAATCATCCACAGTGCTTCCTGGCTGGGTTTTCTCTGCTTCTGGAACTGAGGCGGATTGATTTTTCCACTGACCTGAGCGACGCTAATCAGGGACAGCCCCAAGGACAGACACCTTCCTCTGAGTCAAAGACAGTCGTGAAACACCCCCACCGAAGAGCATTGCTTTTGTACCTGGCATGGCTGCGTGCCTGGCTCTTTACTGAAGTGGATCCTCAGTTATCAAAGACAGAGGAGAAAAGGCTAGCAGTGAATGCTTTGCTCAGAGCACCAGTGTGTTTTTTTCCCTCTACACTCTTGCTAAATCTCTCCAGCTTTTATTTAAATAAAAGGATTTCATTTCCAGAAACTTTACACTGACTCTGTTTCTCCATATAGTTCCCCACCTGGTCCATGAAAGAAGATGATGCTGATCTGCAGGTCCCTCTGAGTCTGAGATGGACACACATCAGCAAACGCCAAAGAAATCACATCCATCTGACCCTGACTCGTCCTCACAGCCCACTGACCACCTCTGGCTCTGCTGTTTGAATAACCTCTGGATGTCTGATCCACCCCCACAGCGCAAGTTTGAACTCCAGAACAAATATTTGTCCCGTTTTGGAACAAAGTTTGAGAGCTTTCTTCTTCTCTTTTCTTCTTTTAAAAAACGAACTCTTCTGCTGTTCCTTTGGCCTGGCTTCAGCGAGGAGTGGAATTCTCCGGAGCCCCCGCATGGAGAGCTTGGCAAAGCCGCCCAGCAAAATGAATCGACTCATGTGCTTTCTCGTCTGCTCCTTCGTTTCTGTAACACAAGCCTTCGAAATCCCCACCAACGGACTTCCAGAAGTAAGTACCTCCAGAAAAGCCCTTGCTGTTGCCCTGTCCATTTGTGCAGTAGATAGTCTGTCACCATTGCTATTCAAGGTCTGTGCGGAAAGGAAATTTATGATAAAATTCATCCGGGTAAGAGTGTGCACTGTTCTAATTACTGGAATGTGTACTTACCTTTGAAAGCATTCACGGGATTTGCAGGAGTATTAAGTCAAATGCAATGAACCAGCCCCCCAGTGCCACATCCATAGAACACAGCTGCCTACTCCTCATCTAAAAAAATGGGGATCCTTGATCTATGCCAAAGGTGTTAGGAGAATTAAATGACATATGTAAACTACCCAGCACAATGCAAGCACTAGGAAGCACTTAATAATTATCAGCTGTGATGTGGATGACACATCACTATTAGTGTAAGGAAAGTCATTAACACCATTGTTTTTCATAACTATATGAATCATGAGTCCCATAATGAGGACATTTTAAATATTCTTGTCATGGGGGAGATGGCCAGTAGGCTGGCAGATTGCAGGAATTATTTCCAGGGAGTTCAAGGCTTCCACTTTAGATCCTTGGCCAGCCCCAACGGAAGGAAAGTTTTGGATGGAGTCATTTTGAAAGTCATGCAAGAGTTATTCTGATGCCAAAAAAGCAACGTGTGTTATGAGAATATCCAAGGAGATGTAGAAGCTTAGCAGAGTGGATTAGACACGAAAATGCCAAAGAAGATGGCATATTGCAGGGGTAAAAAAAAAAAAAAACGACTTTGTCTGCTTAGAAATGATCTCATTTTCCAACACATTAAGAACCACCAGAGGGTGTTGGAAATCTCATTGATGGAGCCAGGGATCGAAGTCAAGACATCCAAATGTGTTTGTGCTTTTTCAGTCACTTCTTCCCGGCATTCCTTTCCTATCAATATTTTAAATTGGAGGAGACCTATGGCCACATTTATCCACTCGCACATTTGCTGATGCCAAGATAGACCCAATGCCTCCCCCAGACCCCCACCTGATCGCTGGGTTACAGTGACCCCCACCAGGATGCCCCATGGTCTTCTGGCAAACAAAAGAATGTATTCCTTCGTCCAACAAACTGGAGGATAACGCTTCCATTTAGTCACCTCTGAGACATAACTAGCAAACACAAAGACATTAAAGATGTCATTGTATTAAAAAATGGGATTTATAGGAAGTTATAGGAAACAAGAGTTATAGGAAACAAGGTAGCAAAACATAATGGATGCCCTTAAGCCTGTCCCTCGCTACCTCCTTTGTTCTAAATCTTTTTTACTAATAGAAATAAATATCCTAAATTTCTTTCTAAGTTTGCAGAATATGGCGATCTTGTGGAGCTGGTCCCAGGGAAATTTCAGTCTGTACCAGAGAACCGGAGGTTTCAGGTACAGTAAGCCTCAATCTTGAAAGGGACATGAGTGAAAGAGATCACAACTGCTAAATATTCTCAGAACTTTTCTTTTCTTTTTCTATCATAATGGTCACCTTCGTTCCTTAAAGGATGAATAGCTACGTGTTTCCTTCTAATTTTAAGATTCTGGGGTGATGTTACTTCCTCATAAGGAGGTGCTTCCTCTGAGGAGGGCATTTCTTCTCCCAAGGGTGGCAGACACTTCCCACGGAGCACACATCCTCCTGGGACAGTCACTGCTGCCATGGAGAGTAACTCAGAGAGAGTCTGGAGGCCGGCCAAGTCCAAGGCTGCCAGCCAAGTCCAAGGCTGCATCCTAGAGGCCGCCAGCAACAGCACAGATGCTTCCTCTAACTCTTAGGGGTGAGTCTCCAGTGAGGCCAGTAAGGGTGTGGCTTCTCTCACATGGAGCCCACGTGCTGAGAATGGGGGTGTTTCATGGACACCACACAAGGCTGACCGACGGCTTAGTTTGCATGGATGTGACTTTTTGACTCTCTAGAAGTCCCGGTTTTTGGTAGACCAGTAATATTGAAACCGAATGGGCAAGTTCTCATGCCATTTAGCCACAAGAGAGAAAACTTCTCTCGTCACCGAGAACTGCATTCAGGAAGTTCGGAAGAAGGTAACTGTTGACCTCACGATGTCACGTAACACTCCCCTAAAACCTCAGTCCATCCCAAACTAGCATAAGTAGCATTATATCCAGCACCTGACTTATTCTATTACAGTTCAACCGACATTAGATGTTCACGCTTTACTTTAAACCCATTCAGCTTTCCATGTCGAGAGGACAATCTTTGTGTGGATAATTCCCTAGTATAGCAGTTGAAGTACAGGATTTTTAACATGCCTGGGGCCTGTTCTTGGCCCCAGGGCTACCCCAAAGAGGCAATACCTCGAAATCCCTACCCTCAGGTAGCTGGGTCCATTGGAAGAGACAGACGTGTGTTCCCACTGTCTTGTTTGGAAGGAAGAACTTAGCTGCCATGAAAACTTAATAAAAGAAGCTTACCTAGATTTGGGGGTGGGCATGAGAGAGCTGGACTGACACACTTCCCCCAGGCTGAGGTGTGAAGGATGAGAGGGGGGGTGGGGGGCAAGGGACCCTGGAAGGCAAAGCACTTATTGACTTTGTGAATGACATTCCCAGAGTGCCAGCATCCAGATTACCATTCAACTAAGTCAAAAAAATAAGTCAAACAGGAAAAAGGTGAATATAGGCCCCTCAGCATGTATTTGGTTGGATATTTTCATTTGAAAATATTTATTCTAGCATTATGTCAAAGAATGATGTACTTGCAAAGTGGCTGGGAAATGTGTTCAGAGAAACACACCAGTGAGAAAAATAGTATTTGAGAATATTTGACATGTGTGTCAGTTCCCGTGAATAAATTATAGATCAGTTTTGAAGGAAAAAAATTTTTGACTGAGAGAAAGCAATTTTTGTCCTCTAGGTAATAAGTAACACACTTTTGAAGAATGATTATCTAACTTCTTTTCACAGAGAAGCATTTCCGGAGAATCTGGGGAAACGATGGTGAGTTTCCTTTGATTTTGTTAAAAATTAATGCCTGAATGATTTTCCTGTTACCTAGTATCCGCAGATCGATATGGTTGCCTCCTCTATTCCTGAGAGCATTTACCTGACTTTCGAAATAGCCTCTTGCCCAATTCTGTTTGGAAGTGTGTCTGAAATCCAGCATGAGCGTGTAGGGTCCACGTAGCCAGGACAGATGTCCCCAGGAGCTGAAAATGTCGTGTCTGTCAATTGTCTCAAACTTTGCCAACAACATAGGCTTCATCCAAGCCCATGTATTCATTCTAGCTTAGCTGTTTGAACTTAACATATGACACCTAACGACTTTGGAGGGGGGAAGAGACTGTGAGAAAGAATTCCCAAACACAAAATGGCCCAATTCCCTGAAATGTTCAAAGTCCTTCCTGTGGTGGGAAAACATCAAAAAGAAGTGGTTTACATTGGTTTCCTGCTCTGAATGGACCGAAACTTTGAGAAGCATACATTGAAGGGGTGGGAAGGACAAGTAACGTGGCCTGGATTTTGTCTTAGCTTGAAGTTCGTTGGCTGTTACAGAGTTGACAGGCCTAACCTTGGCTGATGAACCTTTGGTGGATGACTCCTACTACTGAAATAAGCAAATCCTTTTGGAGAAACAAGCAAAATCTCGTGATGGGTCACATCATTGCCATGGTCCTGAAGAAGCGTGCAGTTCTCAGGCACCTCCTGACAGATGTGGGCTCTTAGTACCTTGCCTTTGAGCACACTGGTATACTGGAATTTTGTACACTGGAGCTGCCTTAAGTCTGTAGAGAAAGATGGGGAAAGGAGGTCCCGAGTGCTGGACCAATCACTGCATCCACATGGTACTTTCTCTTCATATTCCATTTGTTGCTCACACCCATCAGTGTGGTATAGTTTGTATTTTGTTCTAACTGGGGGACAGAGAAGAGAAGTGGAAGAAGATGGCACCGTAACAGAGAAGTCGGAAGAAGGCAGATAGCGGCATGAGGACCACATGTGTACCTCCACCCCACCGTGCCCTTGGCTGAGCCCCACTCTGAGGACACAGCCAGGGTCCCCTAAAAGCCCTCAATCCTGTATCCTTTTCTTTGCTAGGGCCTGCATTTGACATTATTTCTTGAACTTTCTCGATCCAACCTTGCTTCCCACAATTTTTTTCTACTTGCATTCTCACTTTAAACATCATTATTAATAGTCCCATTGACCTGAAAGACATCTCAAGAGATCTTAAAACACAGGCAGGCTTCTGCTTGGAGGATATTCTAAGTTAGGAGAAGGCCTAATAATACCGGAGTTACATGCCTCACAGTGCCCGAGGGTTGTTCGTAATAGAGTTAGTGCTCTTAACATAAATATGTGGTGAAGTTCTGTATAATTTTGCCATGAGTACCCCTATGCTTTCTTACCAGTTACAGGATGACGTTGATCAAGTGACTCTATATAGCTATAAAGTCCAGTCCACTGTTACTTCTCGTATGGCCAACACCTTCATCCAGACCAAAGTGGTGAACAACTCCCCACAGCCTCAGAATGTTGTGTTTGATGTTCAGATTCCCAAAGGAGCCTTCATCTCCAACTTTTCCATGTGAGTAACTCTTATATAGACCAGAAACTTGATACGCTCTACCCCCTCACAGGTGAAATGGCCAACTGCTCCAGTGATTCTCACTTTCAGAGCTGTAGACCCACTAGATGTTAAGAGTCATAGTGGGGTGTGTCCCCATAATTTATTTCTGTTCAAAGTATCAGAATTTGTGAAGGATTTGCTTTTCATGCCTAGTAAAGAAAGGCAAACTAAGCTATCTCTCTGGTGACAACTCTTACTTGCGTTTGAACGTGATTCTTGGGGGGGGCGGGGGGGGGCGGGGAGAGCTATATGGAATTGCCCTGGTTTATAGAAAGTCAAATACGAGTGCACAGCAGTTTTGTGTCACCCGCCATTTGTGTCTCCATGAGGAAAAAAATGTGAGAACTACTGATTAGATCCAATCATGTGTCCAGTGATTGGATTCCTCTATTACACGGAGAACAAATGGCTTATTCAAGTTTGAGTTGAATGTCTCCTTAATGAAAAACTCACTACCCACCAGAGCAATCCACTCAATGGTTGACAGGTCTGTTAGAATTATTTCTCATACTTCATTGAAATCTGTTCCGTTTCTACCCAGTGGCTCTGGTTGCATGCACCAAAAAAATTTTTTTTTCCTAATTCTCTACAAAATACACACTGAAGTGTTGGAGAATGAAATGATATGCTGTCTGAGGCTGGCTTTGAAATAGCCGAGTAGGGGTGACAGATAATGGTGTGACTCAGGGATGGCGTCACGGAGGTTTCGTATACTGTTCTATTTCGTGTATGTTTAAAGATTTCCATAATAAAAAATACTTTTCAACCACTCCAATGCTTTTTAAAATGAAGTCCAGTTATCTTGTCCTGCCTGGTGGCTTTATTTATCAAGGCTAAACATTTCTTATTCTTCCAAGTGATTGGGTGGCTTTCGACCCTCAATCATGTATGTAGGCAGCCACCCCCAGAATGTGCTCTACCGCCCATGTCCTTCCCATGTCCCATGCCCGGAACAGAGCACAGTCCTCTGCATACAGTCTGCCTGTTGTTTTTACTAGGATATTGGATTGAGATACTTCTCATCTGCTTTGGTCTTTCATATACCAAGGTCACCAATGAAAACTGTGAATAAATGAAGTGTTCAAATACCATGCACGTTGGCTTCTAAAACCTACAGAGCATGTTAACCATATTTTCTAAACAGAGCAAAGTAGGTGGCGAAGAGGTGTTAGGTGACTTTGAATTGGTATCCTTTGAATTGGCTTAGAAACGTATATTTTTATTTTTTATTTATTTAAAAAATGTAGTGTTTAGTTTTGAGCGAGAGAGCAGAGAAGGGGCAGAGAGAGAGAGAGACACAGAATCCAAAGCAGGCTCCAGGCTCTGAGCTGTCAGCACAGAGCCCAACACGGGGCTCAAACTCAATAAGCCATGAGATCATGACTTGAGCCGAAGTCGGACGCTTAACCCACTGAGCCACGCAGGCACCCCAAGAAATTTATTTATTTCTTAAATTTTAGGCAGCCTATTCTACAAATGAAAATGTAGAAGAAAGAGTTTTATGTTGTAGTATTACATGACACTATGTCTGAAAATTATATTTAAAACTCTTGTAATAAATTTTTATTTTTGAACCGCATAACCAACATTTATTCTAGGCATCACTTCTTTCCATTTTCCTTCATTCTTTTCTTTATTTTCCATCCCATTTCATAGAAGATTTGAGGTGACAAAGGATAGAACTGTGACTTATACATTGACTTCGGTCTCTTTCCACTCGGGGATGACTCTGTCAGACCAGAGCAGGCGGCCAGTTGTATGGCCACAATTCCATATGAGCTGCTGAGGCCTCTCTGGTGAAAATATTTCTTCTGCTTCTTTTACCAAGGTTCCAAGTATTCTCCCATTAGATAACTTCCTTTTCTCTTAAAGACTTTTTGATCCTTGAACCCAAGTATGGGATGATGGGAATAGGGCAGACATGGGCACGTGGGTCTAGTTCTAGCTCTGTTTCTGACCAACTGTGTGACCTTGAGCAAGTAAGTCACTGTCCCTGCTTCTGATTTCTCTCATCTGAAGAGGCGGCCTTCAAGTGTGCCTCCCCCACCATGCCAATGGCATCTGGGACAGGGAAGTGGCCCTCACACTGGGTCCCCTCCCATAATGCCAACAGTACTTTCAGTGATCAGAAGACTTCTGCACACATTTCTAAATACCTCCTTGATGAGGGGCACTGTTCATGTGAGTGCCGTGGGTTCCATTTTACTTCTGAAATCCTGTAATTTGATGGCTCTGACCAATCATTACTTGGTAGGGATTAGACGACAGTCACTTAAAGTGAAGTGGGTAGAGACAGAGATGCTAAAAGAAGCCAGAGGTCCTCAAAGGCGATGCTAAAGGGGGAAACAGATCTGCTTAGGGACCCCCACACCTTGCTCCATCTTCCTTCCTCTTTTCCACCCTTGCAGGAGAGCATGATGTGCCCAGGCTATTAGAAGAATAATTTTCTGAACAAAATGTAAGCCAGATTACCAGTGATTTCTCAGTCACCTCTCCTGGGCATGTTTGTAATTCAAATGAGTTACCCAAAGAGAACAATGCTTAATCTGAAGGGTAAAACTTGAAGATGGGGAGCAATTTTAAACATACACAGAGACACCCGAAGGAAGCTTTCAGGATGGGAGCCTCCCTCTTACATCACACTCCCAGATACAGGGACTCCTGGCCGTGATACAGGCAGGTGTGTCTCTTCTTGTTACTTCACTAAATCCTCCAAGGTGGCCTGTGTGTCCTTAGTTTGTCTGGCTAAGACTGCTACTTGGGACAACTCAGTGGCCTCCTGTCATTTTTTAGGACTGTAGACGGCACGACATTCACGAGTTCCATCAAGGAGAAGACAGTGGGTCGAGCCCTGTACTCTCAGGCGAGAGCAAAAGGCAAGACGGCCGGGCTGGTGAGGTAAGGACGGGCTTGCCCCACGGCTGCCCCCCTCAATCCCATTTAATTTTTAAAAATCGTTCCCTGCTGATCCTAATGCCCGCACCATCCTCATTTGCTAATCCTGGTGTTTCCTCTTCAAATCTTAACACCTCAATCAATGATCGCCGTAAACTTGATATGTATGTGTTTACAGAGGGGCTTGTGCTGGGAATGCATATCCCATGTGATGCAATAAGAGATTTCTTCTTTCTGCAAACTTTCACAAATGTAAAGGATCTCTGGAATGAGTCTCAAATGCCGCGGAGGAAATGCGCGCGGTCTCTGGAACCATCTGACTTTGGGTTGGAGTCCCGGCCCCATACTTGAATAGCCATGTGGTCCTGATCAGGTTGCTAATAATCTATCAGCTTCATTTGTTACCATCTGGGAAATGAGGGGAATGGTATCCGTCCTGCAGGGCCACTGGATTAGAAATGACACACGTCAGGTTCCTGGCATGGCATAGGGATCCATAACTAGGAGCGTCTTGCAGGGGATGCAAATCTTTAAGAATCTCTGGAAGAAAGCAATAGGGCAGGAGAGGAGACTAAGATGTTGGTGGAATTAAAGTTACCCAGAAGTTTCAGTGATGTCTATTGTACCTCCTGTTCATTTTCTTGAATACTGGAGCAGGCCTGACTGCCCAGAAAAGCCTAGATGCCCTCTGCATAGACGTGGGGTCTTGCTCTCCATCATGCGTGTGGTGACTTACATCGGGGGTGTTAAACCTTCAGGAGCAGGGCTCTCGATATGGAAAACTTCAAAACCGAAGTCAACGTCCTCCCCGGAGCGAAGGTGCAGTTTGAACTTCATTACCAGGAAGTGAAGTGGAGGAAGCTGGGGTCCTATGAACACAAACTCCATCTGCAGCCGGGACGACTGGCCAAGCACTTGGAGGTGAGCCAGGGCTTGCAGGGTGTGCGGTGACGTCATCGCTATGGGTCCTGTCCCCCACGGGTGCTTTCCTCCTGATCATCACTCTTTGGGGATGTTGGATGCATTCAACTCAGCAAGACAGTGAGGAGCCCTGAAAAGCTTATGGGTCTGGAGTCCACCAGGCACTGCCTTATGGGTTTCAGAGCCAGCCTAGCTCCTTACGAGCTGTGCTCGTTTCCTTAGGTGGCCATAACAAATGACCGCAGCTGGGTGGCTTGAGGCAGCCAAAATTTATTTTCAGGACAGAAGTCTGAAATCCAGGTGTTAACAGGGCCTTCCTCCTAAAGACTTGGAGGGAGAATCCTGGCTTCTCCTGGTGTGTGGCAGCCGCTGGGACTCCTTGACTTGTGGCCTCCCAGCCACAGCGCCCTAATCTCTGCCTTGGTCACACCATGCTCTCCCCTATGTGTCTCAAATCGCCCTCCACCTTCTTCTTATAAGAAAACTTGTCCTTGGATTTAGAGTCCACTGAGTAGTACAGGATGATAGCATCTCAAAATCCTTGTCTTAACTTCATCTATGAAGATGCTCTTTCCAAAGGGGGTAACATTCACAATTTCCAGCGATTTGATGTAGACATGTCTTTGGGGGTAACTGTGGGGGGACTGCCATTCAGTCCTTACACTGGCCTTCTGACATGTTTCATCCGTAGGAAGGGTACTATCACATATATTCCATGTAATTTATGGAAATAGGTGGCAAATAATCGGAACTCAATGAAGTTAGTTATCTTCTTCTGCCTCCCCCGCCAGTGCCTTACCAACATGAACTCACCTTTACTGTAATCCTCACCTGTTGTCCTACAAACTGAAACACTCTTTTGGGAGCTTGAAGCTTTGTGATATCACATGAACTTTTGTGTAAGAGGCAGAATAGAGCCAGAAGCAGTCCCGGAGAGCATGCGATCGAATCCACCTCTCCATTTGACAGACAGGAATCTGGAGCAGACAGGCTGTGACTTGCCTAGAGACAGAGACTCCAGGGGATGACTTGGTCATGGCGAAATTTGTCCTCTTAATTTGGGAAGTTGCTATCTGACCAATAGAACACATTTTCTTTTCATGAGCGTGTGACATCAGCTTGCTATTGAGGCATATGCCCCTGGGTGATTTTAGTGTCCGTCCTGGCACATGCAGCGCCTTTGTGAAAGTTAGGATAAGATGCCCTTCCTCCTGTCAAATGCTCCCGCATGTCAGGACACATGACTTGGCAAGTGGGTTATGGGCTATATTCCAGCATCCTTTCTGATCCTGGCTGGCGGCTCTGCACAACTCACCATGAGACCCTGGTTATTTTTCTAGGAGTTATGGAAAATGTATGCCCGTCACCCTCATTCTCTTGCTCAATGCTATGAATCCCGTGGTAAATAGATATGATTAGCATCTTGCCTACAGCGACTCAAGTACTGAGGTTGTTAATAACATTAACAGTACCTGAGTTAATGATAGAAGGCATATTGTATGTTATTGACTCCTCCCCACAAGCTATAAAGTAGATCTCATTAGTCCTGATGTACATATTTATATAAATAAGTTGCCCAAGGAAACAGAGCTGAGAAACCATTAAGATTTGGGACTATGTCTGACTGCATCTAAAACTACATTCTATGCTATCAATCCAAGAATTTGAATTTGATTCCATGAAGATAATCATTCTTAACACACAAACCACATAGCACATAAATCTTTTTTATGTTTCTGAAAATTTTGTTCATCCTTAAATTTCACATGCTCTTAGGAACTCCTTGTTTTTAAAACAAGACAGGTATTAGCAAGGGTGTTAGACCCAGTGGTAAGTTTTCCGAGGTCTGGTCCAGAGCTGGCACTCACAGCAGTGAGATCTGGGAAAATCTGCTTTCTGGCCTTCAGTTTCTCATCTGTGAAAGAAGAGGTTGGACTAGATGATTTTTAAGATGCTTTCCAGCCCTAATAGTCTCTGAAATATTTCAGTTTCTGAAGAGGCTTGATCTTATCCAAAGATAAATTGAGGAGAAATCATAAAATTGCATAAGGTCTTCTCCTTGTGCTTATTCCAGAAAAGGTTTCTAATCACCATTACCCAACCGGAAATATAAGAATCATGAGGAACACATTTCTTTTTAACCTCCACTCCTATCCCCAGTTGTATGTATCAAATCTTAGTAAAATGTTTTATTCCAACTCCTGTGTTCTTTACAGAAAAGCCAACAAATGTGGCAAATGACTCAAGGGTACCATGGACTGGTCCCAACCTCTTAGCTGAACCTGAAGGGCGTTAGGCACATCCTGAAATGCATGGTGTCCTACTAGATTTGGGGAGCCTACTTCATTAAGCACCGGATTGCTAATAGCTTCTGTGACACTCAGGGAAAGGTCCTCCTGCCGTCTTTACGCTTTTATGGAGAGACTGAACTTTGTCCTGAGTACTCTACACTTGTTCACAGAATCTTATGGAAGAATGAAAGCAGTGGCCCCAGTTTTCCATAAATTCCTGATTTTCTCCCTGTCCTCTAAGAGATGCTTAATCAACTACCAGCAATGCTGGGTCAGACTGTCCTGGGAAGGCTGATTCATCTGATTCTGTGTAGATTTAATCCTTATCAACGTGGAGAATCTGGAGCTAATGGGAATCTTGGAGGCAAATTAAGTTCACATCTTATGCTGGAATTTGTAACTACCAAGAAAGAAAATGTGGGCTCCACTTAGACAAGTGTCCATGACTTTATGAAAGCAGATGAAAAAAAAATCAGAGAAAATTTTGACATGATTCCAAAGCCAGGTACATCCAAAGGGGAGACAGCTCATCACTGTTGCAAAAGATCCTAAGTGAGGAAGAGGCAGCAAGGAAACCAATAGGCACAAGACTCTATCTGATGACCTCACACTTAAGCAGGTGTGTGCAAAGAAGGGAAATCTCATGAGAAACAAAGAGGCTATTGTGGCATGGGGCTAATGGATAGTTTGGTGATATCTACTGAAAAGAAGGAGCAGAAGCTATTGGAGGTTAAGAAGCAGTGAAAACAGAGTATTGGGAGCTTGGGCCCTGGGTTGGAAGCCTGGCTCAGCCACTTATGAATGGGGTCACTCTGAAGCTCTTTCTTCATCCACAAAAAGAGCAATAACAAATAAAACAATAATAGATAATAACATCGGTAAGAGTTCAATGAGCTCATACATGTGAAGTGCTTAGCGGAGTATGTAGAGTCTATAGAGAGAAATAAATAGAAGCCATGATTATGGTTTTTCCAACAATCACCCAAAGGGATTTCCTTCTACTTAGCTCTGCCCAAAGCAGGTATATAGAAAAGAAATGAAGACAGATTCATAGAGTAACTGCAGAGTCATTTAGGAATAGCTTTTTTTTCCCTTTAACAAAATGAATACTCTTATAAACAACAACTCTCCAAAATAGAATAGGCTAGAGATGGGGCATTAACCCGGAGGAATGATGTACTAGAAAGGAAGCACTGAGTTGCCCATCACATGAGATGGGGATGAGACGAATCATATCCCACGGAAGTTAAGGGCCGTGTGAAGTGATCATGGGAACAGGCTGGTTTTATCTCTGGGAAAACCTGAAGATGAGAAACAGCAGAGGATGTAGTCATTGTACTTTTTGCTCAAAAAACCTTGAAAGATATTTTGATGCTTCGAGTAATTTTCTTTCCTATCTCCAGGTAGACGTATGGATGGTTGAACCTCAAGGAATAAAATTTCTTCATGTTCCTGACTCTTTTGACGGCCATTTTGATGGCGTTCTGGTCGTATCTAAAGGACAGCAAAAGGTATAAGTATCACCTATTGCGAAGGGTCTAAGTGGCAACTAGCTCATGGGTTCTTTTCTCTTCCTGTGCTCTGGGGAACAGAAAAGAGATCAGGTGGTGTTGAACTCTGGGAAGGAACAGAGATCCCCGGACAGGATCTAGGGCCTTCCTCAGGGTATACAGAACACTACTTCCAACTGTTTCATTGCATTCTGACCAGTGACCTTCCCTTTTGGGGCCTCATTTCCCTCAAGTCATCTGCTTGACCAGTAGCTAAAAGACAACTTTTACATAATATATGGTGGATCTTCCTTAGTCATAGCAAGAGATCCTCAGAATAATTCTCTTTGCTTTGTGACCAATAATAACCAACAGTGGAGGAGTCCAATTCCTCTAAGAACCTTTCACAAACTCATTCTTGAAGCTGGTAGCCTTCTCTCTGATGGGGGGAAGAGGGGCTTTCTTTGACTATCTTAAAAAGTTCTAAAACCTGGGCCACAGCACCACAGGCTGGCAGATGCCCCTCACATGCCTGGCATTGTCCCTTGCATTGGAAATGGGACAATCAACGGTTCCTGGGTGTAGGAGGGCCATCAAGCCATGGGCAATCCCTCTTTACTTGCGTGTGGTTGTCAGCCCCCATTCTGGGGAGGGAAAAGCACAGGGACTGGGCTCTTGCCGGAGTCCAGCTCCAGCAGGTCCAGGGTTTCCTGAAGGATGGACGGTATCGGTGAAAAGGAATGAGAGAGTCACAAGTTTCTTTCTTGATCACCAGCCAGGCATCTCTGCTCTGTCTGTTTTTGTGTCTTTTTTTATTGGTCAAGCAATAGCATGACATCAGAAGATAGAAATTTTTTACAGTGACTAATTCTTTATAAGATGCTTTAATCATTGAAAGTGTATAGAAACAAGTTTTACAGAAGCATTTTTTTAGAACCATCCCATTCATTCTTGATGTCAGTCCCCCAGATTAAGAAAGTAACAAACCTATCTTATTTTGTACAGGTTGGTTTTTTGCCAATAATTATGACTTTGTTTTTAATTATCAAGTTACAACCAAGTCATGTAACGTACTTACAGTGAGGTTGAGTAAATCTTATAACCAAGAATATAACAGGATGTTTTTAGTAGAAGACAGGATAACATCCATGTTATTTAAGTTAGTAAAGCTAAGATTAAAACATAGGTTAAGTGGTATATAGATAGGCTAGGAGTTATTTTGATTGGCTCATTAACTACAAAAGAAAGAATGCTTGTTAACAAGTTTCTGGAGAAAGCTCTTTCTTTGATGCAAGCATAATGGGGGCCTGTGTGTGTTGGCCTTGGACCTGGGTTTCCCACATTCTTATCCATCCTCATAACTGAAGTCAGTACAAGGGAGGATATTTGTAGATGTAGACCTTGGGAAGGGACCACATTCTGACCTTGTCTTCTATTTCTAATCTCCAATTTGAGCTCCTTTTCTTTGGGCCAGACTTTAATGAATGATATTTTTTTTACTTTGTTTTTTATTTCTTATCACCAAATTTGGCTCCTTTTCTCTAGGCCAGACTTAAATGCAACTCTCATGTTTTTAACTCCTTCAAGTCTGTGTTTTGGGTCTGCAAGGCTCATTAGAAGAGCCTTTTGTCAAACATTTATAGTGTTTTGATCTAAAATCTCTTATGCAGGGACAGGAAAATGTTTTTTCTTATGGATTGACTGTGTGGGGAATGTCTGTCTGATCTGGAATGCTGTGAGGCCTAATTAATGACAACTGGCTTATTTTCACCATGAGCAGTGGTAGCAGAAGGAGATTCCAGTTTCGCCTCTCATGGCAGGAGCCGTGCAGACGTCGGCAGCAAGGCCAATGTGGCTCCCAGCAGGCTCTGACTTCACCATTCTTTCCAGGCACACATTTCCTTCAGGCCCACGGTGGCACAGCAAAGAAAGTGCTCCAACTGCTCCGAGACTGCAGTAGATGGAGAGCTGGTGGTGATGTACGATGTGAACAGAGAAGAGAAAGCTGGTGAACTCGAGGTGGGTAAAAACAGTCTAGGAGAAGCCCCATGCCAAGGCCAAGCAACTGTTCCTTGTTGAACAGACGCCCTGGCTTCCAGGTGGCTCCTCATTGCCAAGGCAAAGGTTGAGTTGCAGAGAACGGACTATAATCATATTCTCCTGAGCTTTACTAAGCGTGACCTTTTCATGGCAGGAAAACGAAATAGAGGCTCATTGAGTTTCATGTCCTTGTCCTAGAGAATTTCTTCTAGGTCTTCTATGAAGGACAGTAGAAAATCACAGAATGGAAGTTTGGGATAACCTTTGAAGGCATTTTGTAATTAAACTGTCTGAGAAAGCTGAGAGGTTATGGAGCTGGGTGGACAGAACCACCAAGAGGAAGACCTGGGCTTCTGGAGAGTTCTAGGGCCAATGTTCCTTGTGAGATTTCTAAAGTTTCCTTTCCCCTTTGGTCATGTCTTAGGTATATGTCTGTATTTCCCTTGTGCTCAGGTAAGAACCCACAGAGGGTACCCGAAAGCCTGTGCCCTCCGGCACAGGGAGGTCGAGAAGCGTCCACAGCTACACACTCAGCAGCTAGCCATTGTACCGTCCTGGTGGCAGTGACCAAAGGGCGGTGGAAAGAGAACTGGGGAAGGCAGGCATTAGAGCCTGCAGAAGAAGACAAAGATGATGATCAGGAATCTAGCTGGAATGGCCTTTTAATAACTTCAAGAACAATCCAAACCTAGCACCCTACAGTTCTAGTAAAGACCGTTCATAATCTATCCTACCGATGTTCACCCTAATTCCTTGAATTTCTGAATCGAAAAGCTCTCGTGGTGCTGGACCACTTACAGAGCCCCTAGGGTGCTATATTTTCGTCACCCTTGTCTAGAACTCTCCTCCCCACTCCTGCCTGTACCCCCAAATGCTGCCCAACTCCCACACCAGTGGACCAACTCCAAACTCATCTTCCAGACAAGGGTAGATACCAATCTCTTGGGAAAGACTCCCCCATGTGAGTCAGATCACATCTGCTGGCCATTCTCTGAGTCCTTTATTTTCCTCATCATAGCACATGACTCTCTATGTTTTTGCCTCTTTACTTGTCTGGATCCTCAGCTGACCTGTGAGCCCTGTAAGGGCAGAGATTGCCTGCTTCCCTGCTGGCTAGCAGGGTGCTTGGAACACAGGCTCCCCATGAGGACTGGGCGGATGGAAGGGAGTGGTGGGAAATGCCCTGGGAGTTAAACTACCCTCACAAGACAGAAGTGGGGGAGAGAAGGGAGGAGAAGGGAGACACATGGGTGGATACCAAGCCTCTGTTCCCTCCTCTACGACCAGTATGCTTCCATGCCTCTTCTCTCTTCGTCCCTCGACTCCCGTCTTCCTACATGCTAAACACCAGGTTCTGTTTTCCAGGTATTTAATGGATATTTTGTCCACTTTTTCGCTCCTGAAAACCTGGACCCAATTCCCAAAAACATCCTCTTTGTCATTGATGTTAGCGGCTCGATGTGGGGAATAAAAATGAAACAAGTAAGTAGCCCCTTGTTGGCAGTGGTGTGTGGGGCTCCTGCCCTCCTTAGTCCCCTCCTGACACCACAGTCACTCACCGTACCTGCTCCATCGGGCGTTGTCTCGGTCCCCTTGGGAGGCTGCGACAAAGCACCGCAGACATGGTGGCTGGCAAACAACAGATCCGTGTCTCACAACTCACCATTCTGGAAAATTTCATCTCGAACTCTTCTCGACTGATCACTCTTGCGTGGCACTCTTGTTCTTCTGCATGACGTTTTACTTCAACACCGTGCCATTGTCCACTGATCCTTATGGAACATCTTTTCTAATTACACTGCAGTTCTTGAGGGGCGCCATCCTGTCTTATGTCTTCCAGGCTGGAGTCTAATACGGGCTAATCCAGTGTTAAATGATATCGATGAGATTCTATAGAACAAACAAGGAAAAATTTTAAGTGTTTATTTTGAGAGAGAGAGAGAGAGAGAGAGAGAGAAAGAGAGAGAATGAAGGAGGGGCAAAAAGGGAGGGAGACACAGAATCTAAAGCAGGCTTCAGGCTCTGAGCTGTCAGCACAAAGCCAGACACAGGACTTGAACCCACAAACTGCAAGACCGTGACCTGAGAAGTCAGGCACTTAACTGACTGAGCTACCCAGGCATCCCTTCTTTTTTTTATTTTAAAGGGGAGTATACTAGGAATCAGGAGTGCCATTTGCAGGGGATTAAAATTTTAAGCAGTTTGTCATCTAAATAGCTGCTTCCATTGAGAAGAGCTTGAGGAGACCCTCAGACGGGAGGCACCCAGTGCTCGGGGGCAGACGGCCATAGGAGGCAGGGACAGCCAAGGCAATGCCTCTGAGTCAGAAGCACGCCAAGTGTTCAAAGAGCAGAGAGCAGCCTGGCAGAGAGGAACAGGGGATACAAATGTTAATAGGTGTGATCTTGTGGTGGTAGAAATCTACGGAAGTCTTCTACTAATTGCTCTAATTTCTCAGGGAAGTTGTAATCCGGGTCATGAGCTGAGACAGGAAAAGGGAGGTGTTGGTAATTTGAAGAGAAGGGAGATGAGAAGTGGTAATTTAAGAGAGAGGGTGAGTAGCTGGGCTTAGAAAATACATTTAATTTACAGGTACTCAGAAGAGGGTACCTGAACTTTGTGACTCTTTACTAAAAGTGAGTCTAGCAAAATGGTTGTGCATAACACAATAAACTAGTAAAAGTTTAAGCATTGAAATGAAGACAACACACATTCAGGATAAGTGAGAGACAAGTCTGTGTCGACTGGGGAGGATTTAAGAGCTTTTCTGGAAGAATTACAGCTTGAGTTGGTACTTGCAGTATGAGTAGGATGATTTCTTGGTCTTCCTCATTTCTTCTTGGGTTTCAAGCTTATGTAATGAGACCCTTCTTCATTCTTTTTTGAAACAGACAGTGGAAGCCATGAAGACCATATTGGATGACCTAAGAGCTGAAGATCAGTTCTCTGTAGTTGACTTCAACCACAATGTTCGAACCTGGAGAAATGATTTGGTCTCAGCGACTAAAACACAGGTTGCAGATGCCAAGAAGTACATTGAGAAAATCCAACCTAGTGGAGGTGAGTGACTTTAACCGAGAGCTCACTAAGAAACTTTCATAGGGTTCAAAACTTCATTCACTTAGGAAATATCCTTTCCTATCATAGTGGTCTCTGCCCCACCCATAATGGCCTGCCTTAAATCATGCATGCATTATTTCACCATGAATACGATGTTCGTGTGAAGGCACAAGGCATAACCTATCCCACACATCTTTGTAGCCATTCCATCCTTCTCAGAAAGGGGTGTCAGAAAATGACACCAGCCTTCTTATGACCATCATCGCATATAGTGCAACTGTCCCCAGACCAGTGTCCCAGCATGTCAGCAAAGCTGATGTAGGTACCTTCAATCTGGTATTTAACGAAGTGAAGATGGGTGCTTGGAAAGGACGAATTCATCTTTAAGGGAATAGTTTGTACAAAGCAAATACTTTACTCCCCTGGGGAATCTTGGCCAGCCTGGGGGATGTTTTGTGTCTCTTGGAAAGTAATTGAAGGATTTGGGTGCTGAACAAATTAAGCATGAGTGATCATGAGTCAGATGAACCTGAACCCAGGATGCCATTGTTCTGTGCAGAGAAAGGTACATAATAGAACTGCTGTTATTCTAACAGGGACAAATATCAACGAGGCACTTCTACGGGCCATCTTTATCCTGAATGAAGCCAATAGTTTGGGATTGCTGGACCCTGAATCTGTCTCTTTGATCATTCTGGTTTCTGACGGTGACCCAACAGTAGGCAAGTAGCACATCAATTTTCTAGGGACAATTATTTTACTCTTGTTTCTCGGGAATGTGATTTGCTTAAAAAGGGAAATTAATGGCACTTGCCTGAGTTTCTAAACCATTCTAGCCCTGTGCTTCCTAAAAGGAGGCTTCTTTTGACCCGAAAGCACTCACCCTGCTGAAACCCAGTCCCAGACATTTTCTGACGATGCTCTTGAAAGCTCAGGCTTCACCTGCACAATGTGGGCAACACTTGAATAGGAATCATTGTAGTCTGCTGTTGTATACTTAAGGTGTGCAAGACGGTGTGCATGAGTGTGTGTGCCGAGTCTCTGTCCCAAGTCTCCAGCACACCTCTGGAGTCTGGAGTGACACAGGCGATTGTTCTCCACATCCCCCCAGGTACTCGTGGCAATTGGAGAAATTGCTCCTTTCTGATACACTCTGCACGTTGACATTCTTCTCCACACAA